>NC_088366.1:28418546-28423546 GCF_034508935.2 Berghia stephanieae
CATATGATACCTGACCTACCGTTCTTAGACGGTCGATCTGGGCTCATTTAATCCCAATATGATAACTGACTTACCGTTCTTAGATGGTCGATCTGGGCTCATTTAATCCCAATATGATAACTGACCTACCGTTCTTAGATGGTCGATCTGTGCTCAGTTTATCCCAATATGATGCCTGACCTACCGTTCTTAGACGGTCGATCTGGGCTCAGTTCATCCCAATATGATACCGGACCTACCGTTCTTAGAGTCGAGGGCTCGTCATCGTGAGGCTCAGTTCATCCCAATATGATAACCGACCTATAGTTCTTAGTCGGTCGATCTGCAGTTGATCCCAATATGATACCGGACCTACCGTTCTTAGACGGTCGATCGGGGCTCAGTTCATCCCAATATGATACTCGACCTACCGTTCTTAGACGGTCGATCTGGGCTCATTTAATCCCAATATGATACCTGACCTACCGGTCTTAGATGGTCGATCTGTGCTCAGTTCATCCCAATATGATACCTACCATTCTTAGACGGTAGATCACCCTTTTGACCATTTGAACTTTCAGTTCACTTTTCTCTATCTCAATCGACTCGACATAACACCTGATGGGGACAGTAGGTAACAAATTTGCTTTTTGGCATCTGGTTCACTCAGACATAAAACTAGATTGAAGCGATGGGTTACATATTAAGTGAAACTGGTATGACACTCGATTTCGGACCGGAAGGTCCTGGGTTCGAGCTTCTCTCAGCGTATAGTTGAGTCCTTCTAAGAGGCTCTTTACTCACATTCTCCCACTGTACTCATGTGTAAAATGAGTACCTGGCCTATAACAGTGTTGTCTCTGCCGGGGGGGGGGGGGGGGGGGGGAATTGTAATATCGCCTAACAGGCGTCATGTCTCGTTCTACATGTTACGTGTTGATGTTGGTCATGGACTCTTTGTAAAGCGCTTTGAGAACATTTGTGGATATTGCACTATATAAAAGTTCATGTTTTTTTATGTAACCCATCGTCTCAAAACGGTATTGGATTTATAATTGAAATGATAAGAAATACAAACATTGAGGGGTATTTTTACAATGTGAAAAATGAAATTTATTTTTCCCTATGTCAATAAATAGAAGTTAACCCTAAGTGTCATATTATTATTATGCGTGGCTGTAAATCAAATTTTCATCCTCAAGTTCATCTCGACATAATACCGAATACCGCTTTGATACGGATGGTCACATATGAATTTTGTCTTTAACTAAAACGCATACATTTAATTTTGAAATGAATTTGTATTTTACGCTATTATTAACCTTTAAACTGTTCTCAAAGTTAAAGTTCGTTACTTGTTATTAAACAGCTATATGTCTTAACGCGATAAATGTTGTCTTTACTTTTGTCTTTTATTTTTTAGGTGATTGTATTGAGAGATTGTGTAAACGGCACGCCTGCCGTTTATGTTTCTTTCGTCACGGTCAGTGTTTTGTTTATGCATCTGGTTTTTGTTAAGAAAACTCATGTCAGGCAATGTTGTATTATAGATAGACGATACAGTATAAGTCACCGTAACACTCATTCCCCCCCCCCCCCCCCCCGGCCCTCCCCACGTTAACTTTATTCGTTTTATTATGCCATCTCATAATACCACAAACGTTTTCTAGATCCCTAACATGAAGGGTATAACGAGGTTTTACTGTATTTTTTTTCCTTTGAGTTGTCAAAGGGAAAAGGACGGAGAGGGGATGCGCATTTACATTATGTATATTTAATCCTTCAAACCCGGGGTTCGATTTTACTAGAAAATGACATCAGATTTTAATGAGTTGAACTAAGTCTCTCAGAGCTTGACATCAATAAATGTCAGCCATGTTGACGGGAAGTTTACATTTAAAAAAATGCAACGAAAAACTCTTGTCTTTTCCAATTCTTGAGCCAAGTTGGAAACTTATCGGACATATTCTTTGTCGTAAACCTGAAATTCCCACCGATAATGGTCCACTATATCTCTGGTCAAAACAAACGAGCTATGGGACGACCGATCACAACATTACCTCTAACTCTCGATAGCGATTTGAAACAAATCTGAGATGAAAACAGATTAACATCACTGGCAGAGCTATCAAACATCAGAGAAATGACACAAGACAGAGACAATTGGAGAATCTTTACCGTAAGAATAAGAGGAACGGCCGAAGCTGCGACGTTGGATGACATCGAAAGCGGAAGGCTTTAAGTCAGGAAGTCAATTAACTAAGAGAGCAGTGACTTTTACTCGACTTATTTCTCTTGGTCCCTTCTAGATCTCAAGGCTTCAACGACAGTACTTTCCCAATGTGGCACTTTTGGACCATCTTCCTCAGTTCGGGCCGTGATATTGTTCTTGCCTCTCTCACCTCTCCGTCCACCGATTGTCTCTCATTTCTGTTTTGGTCTCCAAACCTTTCTTTTACCATGGGAATTCTAATGCAAAGTCTGCCTGATCACATTTGATGGCTCCTGTCTGAGGGTGTGTCAGACCAAAATCCATTTATTTTTGACATTGATGGCTCTAATGAAGCCCGAGTGACAATCGTTGTCATTGCTCTCTTGGTCTAAACGGTTCGATCTGCAGTTTTAATAAAGCAGATTTGCCTACTATTAAGAAAAATTCGTAGAATTACCAAATTTTGGCTCCGATTTCAGAACTGCATTAGCATCTCTAAGTCATTAAAGATTGTCGAAATTTAAAATTGATGCCACACTTCATAATTTGAATGATTATGAAGTGTGATGTAATCGTTGTGAGGGTAAATTGTTGATTTGTATAGCGACTACCGTTTTTTATCTCAAAAAAATTCCGAATTTTTACGTTTTCAAGCAGGCAAGTCTGATACTGAAATGAAATGTAATATTTAATTTATACAACGCGAAGAATCCATAAGACGCTCCAAACACACGAAGACAAAAGGTAACACAAAACGCAAATACTATTATTACTCAAAAACCTGCATGAATCGGAATGTTTTCAAAAGTTTCCTTAAATTACTGAGCACTCGAGTGTCTTTGATTTCTTAATCTAATTTGTTCCATGCTTAAGGGAAATTTTAATATGAAAAATGTCTCGCAGTTAAAGGGTTAAAAGAATTATTAGTTAACAATTTTGTTACTATTTTCCCCCTTTGATAATTCTATTTTAATCTGATCTTAATTGCCTAAATTTCTTTATAATAACAAATGTCTTGAATTTGTAAACATACATTATCATCAAGAATTCTGTCTCGTGTCAAAATGAAAATCAAGCAAACTTTTAGATATTGTCTTCTTATTTAAGACGTAATCTATTCTTCATAATATAAAAATAATGAACATGTTAAAAATAGACCTGAGTTTCAAATGTATCAGTTATTTTTTACATCAAATTTGTCATTCGTTTTTGACAACATCATTGAACTATAGACTTTGAAAATGTCATTTGAATCAAAACAGACGTTTCAAATCACGAAATGAGGGCGTTGATTTTCATGCACATTCAAAAATATATTTTTTGCTGTTTCCACCATGTTCAATGCGGCCCATGATGCCACATTTTTTTTGTTTTGACAAAACAGTGACGAACAAATTCCCTCTTCTCTATGTACGAAAACATCCGGAAATGTTGACGTCGCTTAGATTGAAAAGCGTTCGCAACGGTTTAATAACTTACAACACAATAAAAAATATAAGACAAGGGCTCAGTTTGTTTGTAATAATATTGTCAAGAGTCACTTTAAGTTCTACATGCAAAAATTCAGTTTTATTTATTTCATCGTTGCTCTATAAATTTAATTTATTGGCATCTTGTTCACCCAGATCGACATTTATTATGCAGGTCTGACATCCGAACGCAATTATGGGCCTAGTTTAATATTGTTGTAATGGACAATATTTTGCGTCATTTTTTTGAGATTTCCAATACAACAATGAGCCCATAATAAATTGGGTTATCAGACCTGCAAATATGTGTACGTCGACCCAGACATAACACCGTGATGAATGCGATTGGTCTCATGTGTGTCTCTGTTAAATTATGCTGAAATCAATAACAATAATTTTTTGTACTTTACCCTGAGAAACGCCATCAATGCAACTTTCTATAACCAACCATTTTGTTCTCGACGAACGGCAAGCGGGAGCAGCGACCATCCCTTCCTACCTGGCTTTTCTTCCCTTTCAACTCACCTTCCTTATCGTCATGCTCCAATGCATACAGACTGACTGAATCGGAGCAGAACGAAAACCGACCGATGATAGGAGAAAAATTTGCACGTCCAAATATTCTGGAAACCACCAAACGTAAGTAATTTATTATAAGAGAAAATGAAGAGAGTAGAATCGTAACTTATTATAGTGTTTGATATGGACAACTGCGGCGTTATGTCTTGTCGCATCGCTATGACAACTCTCATGATGAAAACGGCTAGATCTGTAGTTATATATTCAGGTAAATGATCAATACATGCTTTTATGTAGAACAATTCAAAGCCCTTCACATAAGATGTCTTTCTTCTGCTCCAACTGGGTCACTACTACTACTACTACTACTACTACTACTACTACTACTACTACTACTACTACTACTACTACTACTACTACTTCCACCACTACTACTATCCTACTACTACTACTACTACTACTACTACTAACTACTACTATACTACTACTACTACTACTACACTACTACTACTACTACTACTACTACTACTACTACTACTACTACTACTAACTACTATAAGCTAAATTTTCCTTTAACTGACTATACCCTCATCGTTACTACTATAGCATATCTTAAACCATCTTTCTAATCCTCCCACTACTATCCTCACCTCGATTACTTACTTATACATATCTACTACATAACTACTATCCTTAATCTATCAATTATGTGAACGTATAACCTACGCGTACTACTACTACTACTACTACTACTACTACTATACTACTACTACTACTACTACTACTACTACTACTACTACTACTATTACTACTACTACTAC
>NC_088366.1:28436046-28438546 GCF_034508935.2 Berghia stephanieae
AGTGTCAGGATTGGTTGTTTTGGAGAGTGTTAGTGTCGTCGGTAGGTATTTTATGATATCTGTGTGACTCAACGAACTTTCAAACTGACTTTAAATTATAAAAGGAAATCAAGTTATCTGTTTATCTATCTGTAAAAAATACATTTCTAATTTTCAAATCTTTCAGTAGAGTTGTGCGCCGTATCATTTTTTTTTATTGACTCAAATAAGCACAATGTTCTCCACAAGGCTATATTTTTTTAAAGAAAGGATATATATATATACATAGAGAGAGAGAGATAGATAGAGAGATAGAGAGAGATAGAGAGAGAGAGAGAGAGAGAGAGAGAGAGAGAGAGGGAGGGAGAGATCCCTATCTATCTATCTATCTATCTATCTTTCCTTACTATTCTCGTCACTCTTCTTATAAGTGTAAAATACGTTTTGCTCTATTTTACACTTAGCCTCAACTACCCCCGCTATCCCTCTTTCTTGACTCTCTCATTCTCTCTCTCTCTCTCTCTCTCTCTCTCTCTCTTTCTTTCTCTATCTCTCTCTCTCTCTCTCTCTCTCTCTCTTCCTTAATTACTTTCTCTCTTCTTCTTCTTCTTCTTCTTCTTCTTCTTCTTCTTCTTCTTCTTCTTCTTCTTCTCTTTCTTTCCTCTCTACCCCATCTCTCCCTCTCTCTCTAGTTTTCTCCAATTTTTCCCCCTCTCTCTAGTTTTTGTTCTTTCTATCTATCTATCTATCTATCTATCTATCTATCTATCTATCTATCTATCTATCTATCTATCTATCTATCTATCTATCTATCTATCTATCTATCTATCTATCTATTTATCTATCTATCTATCTATCTATCTATCTATCTATCTATCTATCTATCTATCTATCTATCTATCTATCTATCTATCTATCTATCTATCTGTCTATCTATCTATCTATCTATCTATCTATCTATCTATCTATCTATCTATCTATCTATCTATATGTATATATATATATATATATATATATATATATATATATATATATATATATATATATATATATATATACATATATATTCTATAATATGAGCCTGAAGTCCATACTAAAACGAAATCGATGCTGCTTCATCAGTAGTTATAATAAACGAGATGAGTTTGGCCAGATAAGAAACGAGGTGGATTCCCATTACATACTGAACGAGTAGCCTTGAGGTTTGTATACTAAACATACGTAAAGCTACCGGGTACCAGAACAAAGAAGAATATTGGTATAGAAAAGGCACGAGGCGTGTATGCCAGCCCATATGGAGAACACCATACAAAACAGCGGACAGCGTAGCGCAGTGGTATTGTTTTTATCTCGTACCCAGAAGGTACTGCTTTCGATTCCCCGCCTGTTTTGCTTTGAGCAAGACACTCTGCCCTAGCTTACTTTACGGCGCTAGACTGCGGCGGGCATTATTCCGGACGTCCCTTGGAATAGACCCTAATGGCCCTTGTGGTTTGGGGGAAAATAATTAAAGTTAAATTACACACTTTCGTGCGCATCATTAGATATCGTTATCTGGGCATTTCATTAAGAATGGATAATCTATCAAACAAACCTCTGACGTCAAAATTGTTCAAATGAGCAAATAGGGAACAAAGGTGTGATCTAAAAAACTGGTTCCTATCTCATTGGAAGCGTAAAACCACTCATTCAGAGGACTGGATGCATACCTTGTGTAATTGATCTTTTGGTTTCAGAGTGATGGCATCTTATTTTCTAGTCTAAATAAATATATGCTGGACGTCAAGAAAGATCACCCATCCTCGCTCTATGTTGCGTATTCCTAATAATCTGCCTATACACCCTGCTAGTAAAATAGTTATGCCACCCTATGAGTCAATATTTAACCTATATCTATTCATTATTCGTCTTCTGAAGGACTGGTTACATACAATATTCCAAAAAATTGGCAAGATGTCATATATGATCGCTATCTCTCTCTCTCTCTCTCTCTCTCTCTCTCCATCTATCTATCTATCTCTTCTCTCTCTCTCTTCTCTCTATCTCTCTCCATACACACACACACACACACACACATATATATATATATATATATATATATATATATGTGTGTGTGTGTCACTATATATTGTATTTGTATTAATCGCTCGTTCAACCAATTCTAGAATACGGAAATTGCATCTGGAGCCCATTATATAAAAGACAATCTATTAGTATTGAAAGTGTACAGCGGAGAGCTACCAAAAAGATTTATGCCATACAGTAATTATCTTATAAGGAAAGGTTAGAATTTCTTGACTTACCAAGTTTGAAATATATAGAAGAATTCGTGGGCATTTAATTCAGGTTTATAGATTGGTACACGGTCTGTATAGGATAGACTTTTCAGATTTTTTTTTTCATATTCTAATGTTACTTTTACTAGAGGGGACAAGTTTAAGATTTTTGTCACTAGATGTAAAACAAACATAAGGCAACACTGGTTCGATATTCGTATTGTCCAGAAATGGAACAATTTGAA
>NC_088366.1:28443546-28476046 GCF_034508935.2 Berghia stephanieae
TAAATCCATGGGTCACATGACTATGGAAGACTGAAGACAGCCGTTGAAAGAATCCAGAAGTGAAGCAAGCACAGCAGAATCCCGGAACACACAGTGACAACATCAAAAGAACATTTCCAGCAACGGGTTTAGTGGACACCCAGTCTGAACAAAAGAGACCTCGTTAAGTGCCATTGGTTTCTTTTTGACCAAAGTGAGTAGCCATTAACGATCCTCTGTCTATTCCCATTGAGAAACCGCGAAACGTAAAAGTCTTCCTTTGACCAGAGGGTTCCCGATATCCCAGTAGCAGACCACCTAAATCACAAGCACTTACGTCACTCGCCTTCGGATGTGAATATCCTTGGTGATAGTCCCGCTCTGAGCGGCGCATTGTTGAGTCCTTGGGAAAAGGCTCTTTACTCACATTCTCTCGCCATACTCAGGTGTAAAATGAGTACCTGGCAGTTAACAGTGTCGTCTCTATTGGCCATAAAAAATACTATCGCCAAACAGACATCATATCTCGCCTTGCTGTTGGGTTGGGCTATACATAAATGCTCATTCTTTTTTTTGGTTTTATTTTGGTAGGAGACCGACATCCCTCCCGGGTTAAGCCGAGATTATTTTCTAAACCACCAAGTAGTTATTGGATAGCTTGCTCTCTTAGATCAAGCTGAAAAAAAAACAACTAAGGATAGACCAGCGTCCTATTCATAGGATAGCAAGAAGTATTAACTGTCTGTTTAATGCTACCATAACCGAGATAAGTTACAGCTTCATGAGTCTGGTGGCTCAGAACAACTGCCTTTTTTCTGACTAGTGGACATTCAGCCCTAAACCTGTGGGATGCAATCTTCTTCTTCTTCTTCTTCTTCTTCTTCTTCTTCTTCTTCTTCTTCTTCTTCTTCTTCTTCTTCTCTTCTTCTTTTTCTTCTCTTTCTTCTTCTTCTTCTTTCTTTTTCTTCTTCTTCTTCTTCTTCTTTTCTTTCTTCTTTTCTTCTTCTTCTTCTTCTTCTTTTTCTTCTTTCTTTCTTTTTCTCTTTCTTCTTTCTTCTTTCTTTTCTTCTTCTTTCAGGCGGATCCTTGTTGCCTTCCAAACAGCCCGACGGAGCAACTTTCTGATTTTCAATAACTGTGCTTCAATGATTTGGAATAATATCAACTCGTACTGCTTTCATCAAATAAGAGCGATCCGATTTTTATTGATGTTTTATATCCTTTCTTTAAAAAATATAGCCTAGTGGAGAACATTGTGCTTATTTGAGTCAATAAAAAATTTTTTACGGCGCACAACTCTACTGAAAGATTTTAAAACTTGAAATGTATTTTTTTACGGATTGATAAACAGATAACTTGATTTCCTTATATAATTTAAGGTCAGTTTGAAAGTTCGTTGAGTCAAACAGATATCATAAAATACGTACCGACGACACTAACACTCTCAAAAACAACCAATTTCGACACTGTAAAAAGTTGTCAGTTTGGCGTTTTTACGCATATTGTTGCATTCGAAATAATGTATTCACTTAATGTAAATGCTGCTGCTCGAAGCTCAAAGAAATAAATAATAATGTGAATTGAATGTAAGCTTCAATTTAATGACAAAAACAGATCAAATGAACGTTTCGGGTTTCCCCTTTATCAACAAAACAGGATGAATGAAACACAGAAAAGATCAACAGAGGATGTACCAAGTTACACAGACAACGTTGTTTACCAATCTGCCCTCATTAAATGATGGTAGGTACAATATCGAATGAAAATAGTTCTTTCCCCACGAAATTGCGGGCTTTTTACTAGTAATTAAATCATAGAGATATTTTCCACTTTGAGCCAATATAATATCACGTTCTCATCAGTTAACCAATATAATACAAAATATTATTATGTTCTTTTTTTTCCTCTAATGTCAAAATATCAGTGCGCACACTTTTTAAACAATTTGGCTAGTAAAAAATGGATATAACAGCTTCAAAAAAGAACAAAATACCAAACTTGGAATGTTCCATACTCAAAAACCTTCTTCAGCTAATACTCTTTTTCAATATGTTATTTGCGGATAAGAAGTGTCAAATACTTTTCGCCGTTTGTCTCAGTTTTAAATGATGTATTAATAATTTGTATTGTTCTTTTTATTGAAGGTGTTTGAACCTGAAACGTTCCCTATTTGTTTTGTTTTTTAATTAAGCTGATATGCTCATTTTTCTTCATTACTTTTTACAGTCCACAGCTTCTAGTAGCTTTGGATCACTTAAACAATTTGGCCAGAAAGGTTTTCAATTAAGCTGATGCCAAACTTGTCAAAGAGTCTCAAGTATAATCTCTATTATTATTAACAGCTTATATTCTTATGGAGCTGAAGTTTTCTCACTATCTGCTGTAGTATTCAACGAGCAAGCAGTAATAATCGCTTGCTTCACTTTGAAACGATCACTTGTCTAAAATAAAGTGCTTGCCATCAGATATAACAAGAGAGGTGCACCTATAAGAGACGATTTCATTAAAAGAGGAACCGAGGGGTAGCGTAACTCAGAGCACGGTATTTTCTTTGGATCTTCCCCCAAAGATACCGAGTTTGACTTTGACTGCCCGTCGCGCAGTGTAACATTGAGCAAATCAACTCACCATTGCTCAGTTTGCGGCGCTACACTGCGGCTAACTCCTGGGTTATTCTAGTCTTCATTTGAATTAAACCCTAAAGACAAATTTCCCTATGGAATGAAAGGAATTTTATTTATTTCATTTTCTCAGGTCACGTCTGCGCCAAAACGTCTGTTTTGAAAGAGGATATTTTTTCACCAATTAACCCATTCAAAATTGATGGGAAGTTTTCTAAAAACATTTCAATGTTGAAATTTTATACGAACTTGACCCCGGGATTAAGTTGTCTTTTGAGGCGGACCTCAATACCATTTCATAATTTACTTTTTTTTCTTTTCTATTTTTGACTGGCGTTAAAGCATTTTCTCGAATTTCCGCATTGCTAATTCATGGTAATGTCTCCACAAAACGTTCTATCGCCGAAGGTCGGGTAGGATTATAGTAGAACGTTTGAGCCGCGCAAAGCGCTCAATTTAGTCAAAGGTCAAGCTCCTTATTCTTTCGTCTTTTGGGGAACTTGATCCACTGTAAAGTGGCCCCCTGTCATAAACATTGTTAGCATTCTGTTAACATCTGTACAGGGAGCTTGTTTATTGATGTCGCTCCACAAGAGAGTTGCTGTTCTACGTCTCTCGCCAGGATTCTGTGCTCAACCTGGTTGTATGTAATGCCACCGGTATTTTGTTTGATGTGAACGCTTTTTCCCCCCTTTCATAGTAACGATAATATTATGATGACAATCACACGACAAACATAGTACTGCTGACTTTTACAAAAAAGCATTCTCCATTTTGGCTGTAAACTTTAAACTTCAAATATTGTTAGATTAAAATGACCCCAGGTTGTCAAAAGATCTAAAACTTTTGATGTCGTTTAAGTTTTCAATTTGGGACTTTTTGACAAGTTGAGAGTCATTCTAATCTTTGATATTTGACATTCAAGTTTTCTGGTCAAAATAAAAAAGAAACATTTTGTCAGAGGACAGCAGTATTAACAATGGCATCTTGTTATGAATTATCTTTATTTTCCTATTTCTCAGTAATGATTACTCATTACAATGACAGCCAGGACAAACCTTAAAGGCGTGGCATCTAAACAAAGTAGAATCTTGGGAGTTAAACTTTTAAGGTTTTGAGGCTGGTAGTTTCACACTCGACCCATAGTTTGCGGTTAGAAGGTTCGGATCGTGCTGATACGGCAAAAATTGAATCCTTGGTTAAAGACTTCTTACTCACACGTTGCTACCATACTCAGGTACTAAGTGAATCTTAATTATGTCTAATTTGGTTTGATTTGGTTCAGTATTTTAAATACCATTTCTTGAACATAAGAAAAACAAAGGTAACAAAAACAACAGAAGTATATTGAATTTCAGACTCTTGATAAACGTTACATTCACTTTATGATGTTGTTGTTACCAACACCACATTATCTCATTCGTCTGTAGTGTTTCATTCATCCTGTTTTGTTGATAAAGGGGAAACCCGAAACGTCCATTTTATCTATTTTCTTATATTAACTTGAAGCTTACATTCAATTTCACATTGATATTTATCTCTATCTACCCTACATTCAGCCATCTCCCCCATCCCCCTTTCTTCCGCCGCCTCTGCTCCTAAACCTTCCTCCCCTCACCAATCAATAAGCTCGTTCTGCCTTCCCTGTAATTACCCATTCTCTCCGTCCTTTCATCTTTGAGTTTTCAATTATTCCCTGTCATCGTGGTTTATTCTGATCTTTTCCCCTTTATTGCAGGTCTTGTGTTTAAGGTCTGTGACCAACGTCAACTTATTTGCAGGGCTGATAACCCACATCGTTATGGGCTCATTGTTGTTATGGAAATACCCTCAAGTCGAAATGTACTTGTTTGCAGTTCTGATACCTTTAACGGTTATGTAATGGAAATACTCTTAAACAAACGCAATGTATTGTCCATTATAACAACGTTAAAAACAAACCAATCATTGAGTCAGGTTATCAGACCTGCAAGCCCACAATTGCTTTCGGCTATCAAACCTGTACATAGTCCACGACGTCTGTGACTGATTCTAAAAAAAGTAGTCCTTCAGAGCCTTTAGGCTCATAGAGCCGGAGTTTATCCTGGTCTCTTTAGCGTGAAACGGACAATATCATTTTCTTGCTACCCTTTGGATAGGACGCTAGTACATCGCAAAGTACTTTCCGCCAGATCTAACAGATCCAGCTACTCAATTACTGCTGGGTGGACAGGGGGGGGGGGGTCGAAAAAATCTCAACTTCACCCGGGATCGATCTTGGTCCCTTTGCATGTGAAGCGAGTGCTCTACCGACTGAGCTATCGGGACCCTCGTGATTGATTCTGGGAATGCTTATTTTTCATGACTTTTTTTTTCTCATTACTTTTCATCTCGGTAAAGTATTGAAGTCAGTGTAACGATACATTTCAATCGCCTCAACTTTCCCACGATTGTAAATACATCACAACACACAACTCAACACAAAACATTGTCTCGACAACGCAACGGCTATCAAGCGCAACAATGTGTTAATCGTTCTTGCCCTGGGACAATGAAAGGAGAGCCATCAGGTTTCTCACCTGAATTTAGACCTCACTTCGCACTTATATGTAAACATATGGAAGATGCCACTCTTAGTGGAAACCTAATTAGACATTCACAGACGCTTTGATTACGACACCCAGACCCCGATTGGACTACGGACAACGACCAATATATATACCAGGCCTACCAAAATCCTGTAATATTATTGGCTCTTTGAGATTCTCCAACTCCCGTCGAAAACCCATATAAGTCAAAGTTAGGGGAGATAACGATCTCTCTCCATTTTATCTACTTAGAGCTCACTGCTCTATAGTCAACTCGAAAAACCCACATAGCGAGAAAACTGTGCGCCAAGAGTCAGTGAAAAATTTACATTGTATTACTATAATTAATGTAATTATATTAGTGTGTAGGAGTGATACTTAATATTGTGTTTTCGCCTGGCAGTAAGTAGACACAACCAAAAGTTAACAGGAATCAATAACTCTTAATTGATACTCATGTTTCCTAAAAAGATATTCATTCTCTCTCTTTATATATATATATATATATATATAAGTGTGGATAAGTGTGGTGTGTTCTGCGCCGACAGGCTGCATTTACTCCTGCTCTGTAAAATTGTTCTTTTTGTGTTGTTTATAATGTGACTTCAGTTCTATAAATTAGTGTACAGTTATGTGATATGTTGCTGCATTGATTGAAAATATTTCTACGAAATTTTGGACTTGATTTTGGAAGTTATAATAATATAAATTCTTTTTCATTGTGGATAACATCGTGTTAGCTATTTAAACGTATCCAGATTTATTGTGATAACCAAACTTGCACACCCCCCCCCCACCCCCAACCACCTCATCATACGAGTATCCATAACAATGACGCCGCGTGATATCATTCAAACTGACAGCAACTCACCAACCCTCGCCTAGAAAAACCACATCCGCTACACGGATCGCTATTTCTCCAACACCCTATGAATACAAACTGTTTTATAAAATACACCAAAGCTCAGTTACTGTGCATTGATACAATATCGCACCATAAGACCATTATTTCTAATGCACTAATCACACACATTTCAAAGCTAGGTATCAGAAACCCAAAATGTGCTTGTGATAATTTTGTGAAGAAATACAAGAGGGGAACCAGGGGAGGTAAGAAGAAGAAGAAATCCCATTCACCAAGTCAACCACTCCCGTCGTCACTACCATCACCAACGCTATCCACACCATGTATCGACACACATACCACCACCACCACCACTACCATCCACACCGTCACCGCCAACAGTACCAACAGGACCAACTCAACAACAAGCCGCCCTCTTACCACTATTCCCTCACCTATGTCGCTACCATCATCATCATCACCATCACCACCACTAACCGAAATCACTAAAAAAGAACTCAGCCCGTCTTATAACATTCCTGTTTACTCAAACGCACGTAGACATACAGCGAAATTTAAAAAAAGCGTCAAAAAGACCGCGCAATCTTTTAACCATCATCAACAACAGGCCACCCCTCTGTCTCGTCCACATAAACGCAAGATCCATAAAAAACAAATGTCACGAGATCCATGACCTAATTATAGATCGTCATATTGATATATTGTGCATTACGGAAACCTGGCTTCAGGATAAACAGGATGACCACTACATTACCACCGCCTGTCCCAATACGCATACCTGGAAATCGCTACCACGACCTGGGAGAAAAGGGGTGGTATTGCCTTTATTTATAGTCTTGCTATCACCAACACCACTTTCACTCCTCTTACAAGAGAAAACTACGAATCTGCATGCCTTTCCTTCCAATCCGACTCTGCCACTTTCTCCATCATTACTATCTATCGACCGCCGAATACATCCAATACTAAGTTTGTAGCTGAATTTCAAAATGATATCTTAGACTTCAACCTTAAAAGTTCACCATATATTTTTATTGGAGATTTCAACATACATTTTAATTCCACTTCTCCGACAGTCACCAAAATCAAGAAAATCCTACACGACAACGATTTATACCAGCACATCACCGAGACAACACACCAGGCCGGCAACATAATTGATTGGGTCATCTCCCCTGTGTCAAGTAATAGAATAAGAAAGACCGAAGTTGTTGACCTAGCGATATCCGATCACAAAGTTTTATTTGTGGATATCGCATTAAAGAAAGTTGATCTCCCGAAACGAAACATAACAACAAGGAATTATAGACAAATTGATATCAGTGGTTTACAAGATAGCATTCGTGACGTCATAAATGAGGTTAAAAATATAAACGACTTCAACAAAGTATTGCGATCTATTATTGACCGTGAGGCACCGCCACAATGTCGGGTCGTATCGAATCGACCACACTCGCGATGGTTCAATTCCGAGATAAAGGAATTAAAGAGAAAAAAGAGACAGGCTGAAAGGAAATGGCGAAAGAGTGGCCTAACAGTATTTAAGGATATATACAAAGCAGCTAAGTCGGCTCTTTATAACGCCATCACATGCGCAAAAAAGGCCCACTACAACGAAAAATTTCAAAGCATTACATCTTGCAAAGAACTGTTTTCCACCGCAAACGACCTTCTTGGCAGTAAGAAATCCACACCCCTTCCAGCGTCTAGAAATAACACCGAACTAGCTCAAAATTTTGCCAACTATTTCCACAGCAAGATAAAATCCATTAGGGAAAACTTAGACAATACATCATCATCATCGTCACCGAGCTTTGGACCATTCCATGGAACGCCACTACATGTTTTCGATCCAGCCACTGAGGATGAAGTGAAGTCAGCCATTTTAGATAGCCCATCAAAATATTGTGACTTAGTAGACCCCATCCCAACTAGTATTCTTAAGGCTTGTATTGAAGAACTGTTACCAACAATAACTGAACTTATAAATAATTCGTTGGTCTCAGGTAGTGTCCCCGACTCGTTTAAACGTGCCATTGTTAAACCACTATTAAAGAAGTCCGATCTAAATGTAAACGAACTGAAAAATTACAGACCTGTCTCCAACCTTCCATATCTATCCAAAGTGCTTGAACGCATTGTGTTAAAAAGACTTTTGTATCATATCCATCTAAATAATTTAAGTGAAAATTTCCAATCTGCCTATAAATCACATCATAGCACTGAAACTGCCCTCTTAAAAGTATGCACTGATATTCTTAATAGTATTGACAAAAATCATGTCTGTTTATTGACTATGTTGGACCTTTCGGCTGCATTTGACACCATTGATCACGAGATACTTATTAAACGATTAGAAATTACTTTTGGAATAAGAGACACTGCGCTTAGTTGGTTTAAATCATACCTAACATCAAGATCTCAGTCGGTTCTGATCGATGGCGCACTATCAGAAACATTTCCTCTAAATTACGGCGTTCCGCAGGGGTCTGTCCTTGGTCCTGTTATTTTTACTCTTTATACTCAACCTCTTTCGGATATTTTTGTTAAAAATAAATTAATGTATCATTTCTATGCTGATGACACTCAGATCTATGTAAGCGATATCCCTAGTAATATCCCATCATTGATTACCCGTGTTGAAGACTGTATTAGAGATGTTAAATGCTGGATGGAAATTAACAAGTTAAAGCTGAATAATGAAAAGACAGAGGTGATGGTGTGTGGTAGAAAAAGTGTTTTGAAAGATGATTTTCTGAAGTTTACTCTAAATATAAATGGGTGCACAATTAACCTCTCAACGTGTGTGAAAAACCTCGGGGTAATGCTAGATCAACATATGACTATGCAGGCACAGTTTGATTCTCTATGTAGAAGTTTGACAATAGGATTAAAAAGAATTGCTTCAGTTAGACCTTTCCTAACAAGAGAAGTAACATGCAAACTAATAACATCTTTCATACTATCTAAAATAGATTACTGTAATTCGTTAATCTCGAATGTAAGCAACGATAAAATATCACGCCTTCAAAGTATCCAGAATGCGGCTGCTAAATTGATTTTAAGAAAGAAGATAACATCCTACTCATTGCCACTTTTGTATGAGCTGCATTGGTTACCAGTTAAAGTGAGAATCGAATTCAAACTAGCAGTATTGTGCTATAAGTGCCTTAATGATCAAGCACCATTGTATATTACTGAATTTTTTGAAACGTATAAGCCAACGAGGAGTCTACGTTCTGCACTAGATTCTACAAAATTAATTGTTACAAATAAATATAAATATAAATTTTACGGCGGCAGATCGTTCAGTCACGTCGGACCTTCCATCTGGAACTCTCTTCCTAAAAGAATAAGAGAAGCGCAGTCCTTATCAATATTTAAATCAAAGTTAAAACACCATCTCTTTGTTAAAACACATCTTGATTAATGCATCTTTGTAATTTGACCCCAATATGAATGTTAATTTAGTTTATGTTATTATATCATTATTTTATATTATTTCCGTATTTGACATAGCATGTGGATGTATTATAACATATCTTGTATTAATGACTTTATGTTTAGTTATTACATTGTTGTATAATGATAATATTATGTTGATGTAGTTTGTATAATGTTTCATTTGTATAATAATGTCACTGTATTATTGTTTCGCGCATTGAGCATCACCCAGTGATGAAAATGCGCGTTATAAATGTCATGTATTATTATTATATATATGTATGTATGTATATATATATAGAATACAAATTGTCACTCACATATTTTGTGGCCGAGACGTTCGTTTCTGTGTTTTTTTTACACGTCCTCAGTCGGCGTAATCCTTAATAATGTCAGAAGAAATAATTCTTACTCCAAACGAATTGCTTGTTCTTAAGAATTTTTTCTTCGGACATTATTAAGGATTACGCCGACTGAGGACGTGTAAAGAAACACAGAAACGAACATCTCGGCCACAAAAAATGTGAGTGACAATTTGTATTCTATATTAGCTCTAACCATCATTATCGAGCACTTTCGTACCTACGAATACCCACCAACACTCATAAATATATATATATATATATATATATATATATATATATATATATATATATATATATATATATATATACTTATACATATATTTTGGTATAATAGAGTATTATCCCTTCAAAAAAGGAATGAATTATTAATGTGCTATCGCAATTACTTGATAGTTCTATTTATTATTTATATGCATTGATTATTATGTTCTCATTGATACATAACCCACCCCATCCCAGTAACTCAATGCGCCCCATTGATTTCATTTATGGATAGTGGTGATGTAAGGGTATTGGTTCGAATCCCTCACGACTCCACTATTCATTGGATATTAAAATGTTGCAACCTAGTCAAAGATTTGCACCGGTATCTTTCACAGATCGGTATGAGGAAGCAGGAAGCTTTTAATCATCCTTCCACATACAAATTGTGGCAGTAACCGTCAGCCTTTGATCATCCAGCATAAACCTGTATTGATGAACCCTGTGAATGACCCAGTATGAATCAGTGTACTGACAGACCACATCCTGTAATGAACAAACAGAAGGGCCGACTATGCCTCAGGTCACCCTACTAACCATCCCCACTTTGGCGACAAAAGGAGACAAGCGTGTAACCTGGCAAACAGTGACGGAAGCTACCGACCCAGAACGGCTTCTGTTTGACCTAACGGGGACCTCCTGACGCAACCAGGCGCTATAAGCTAAGACAATTAATAAGAAAAATGAATAGTATTGTGATACGGGATGAAGATCAATACTCATAGAATGCTTTTAATGAATTAAAACCCGCATTATTATTATTATTTGGCTAATTATGTGTTATCCTGTTATTGTGTGAGGCAATTCTGTAATTTATATAAATATTATTTTCTTTAACGGGGATTAATACTTACCTTCTGAACCTATCTATCCCTATACAATGTGCCAATATTCTACCACTCCACTATTACCTATTTCTTTAAACTAAAACATTCTATTACTATCAGTCAAAGTGCCAGGAACTTTTTAACCATCAATAAAATGGAATAAAAGTGGCACCCGGCGCTGTCTATGGGGAACATTATCTGACTCCTATCTATACCTGACCTATCCCCTTCCTTGCCAACATCCTACAGAGACGTGACAGTCAGTAATTTTTTTTATCCATTATACTAAATAATTACAGGCCTACTCCATTGAAGGCATAAAATGTGACCCGCCGTGTCAATATGGTATTAAGTCGGCATGCATTAGAATGAAGAAAATCGAATTAAAAGTCAAAATGATTAAAATTACGAAATTTTAGTTGTATGCTGATCACCATAAAAAAAATACCCAATAAAAAACGAAACAAACAAAATTGCCTTCTTTCAACTATAAGTAACTATAAGTAATCCTTCAGAGCCATTTGGCTCATGGAGCCGGAGTTTCTATAGCGTGAAAAATAGTAATTGCTTGCTATCCTTTGGATAGGACACTAGGCCATCACAAAGTACTTTCTTCCAGACCTAACAACCTAAGCACTCAATCACTGTTGCATGGACAGAGGGGTAAGAAAGAAATCTCGACTTCCCATCGGGATTGATCTCAGTTCATTTGGGTGTAAAACGAGTACTCTACTAACTGACCTATCGGGATCCACCCACCCTCTCCACTGTCTGTAACCCACGCAAACCAGGATTCATCACTCCCAGCCTTCAACATATTGTCGACATACTGAAGTGGAAAACATTAGGAACCAGGCGGCAAGAGAAACACCTTCAACATCTCCATAAATCCGATCATACCAACAAAAGAGCGCTACAGATACCACAATATTTACTCAAACAACATTGCACATAGTACACCAGACATTTACAGTAGCAGTTACGCAATCCTAATAATAATAGACGCTAAATAAAAGGCAAACTTATATAACATGATTTTATCCCACAGATCATCAAGGAATTGAACAACTTCCCACCAGCATTCTTAGACACCAACCATTGACACTTTCAGTAAATATTACTCATTTTCCAATCCAGAATAATATTGTGGGAGGAGTTTTCTCAGAAATCTTAGACATCGTCCATGACACTTTCAGTAAATATTACACATTTTCCAATCAAGAATAATATTGTGAGAGAAGTTTTCTCAGAAATCTTAGACATCGTCCATGACACTTTCAGTAAATTACACATTTCATCAAGAATAATATTGTGAGAGGAGTTTTCTCAGAAATCTTAGACATCGTCCATGACACTTTCAGTAAATATTACACATTTTCCAATCAAGAATAATATTGTGAGAGGAGTTTTCTCAGAAATCTTAGACATCGTCCATGACACTTTCAGTAAATATTACACATTTTCCAATCAAGATAATATTAGAGAGGAGTTTTCTCAGAAATCTAGACATCGTCATGACACTTTCAGTAAATATTACACATTTCCAATCAAGAATAATATTGTGAGAGGAGTTTTCTCAGAAATCTTAGACATCGTCCATGACACTTTCAGTAAATATTACACATTTTCCAATCAAGAATAATATTGTGAGAGGAGTTTTCTCAGAAATCATAAACATCGTCCATGACACTTTCAGTAAATTATTACATATTTACTAATCCAGAATAATATTGTGAGAGAAGTTTTCTCAGAAATCTTCGACATCGTCCATGACACTTTCAGTAAATATTACACATTTTCCAATCAAGAATAATATTGTGAGAGGAGTTTTCTGATATAAGAAATATTACATGTCGTCCATGACACTTTCAGTAAATTATTACATATTTACTTATCCAGAATAATATTGTGAGAGGAGTTTTCTCAGAAATCTTAGACATCGTCCATGACACTTTCAGTAAATATTACACATTTTCCAAATCAGAATAATAATGTGAGAGGGATTTTCTGATTACATGCATAAATAAGATCCACTAGACGATCTGGAATTTTGGGTGAATGGATTGAATGAAGAAAAATTCGAGTTTTTTAAATTATCAAAATGGGGACATTGTTGATACACCAGAAATTACCAGCAGATAATAATATACCATCCCATTAAGATAAGCTAAAACCCAAACTTATAATATGAAGACAGATTTTCCCATGGACCACCAGGGAATTGAACAATCTCGCGCTAGAATTCATAGACATCGACCATGACACTTGAAGTAAATCCTCTTATTACATATTCACTAATTCAGAGTATCGTTGTGAGCGGGGTTTTCTGATGAGATGTAGTATATAAATAAAATCTAACAGTCAATCTGATATAATGTCGAAATGAACTAGATGAAAAATACATCAAGTGATGTGATTAAAACTAAGCATAATCATCATCATCATACTCATGGCCACCACCACCACCATCATTATCACTATCATCATCATCACCATCATCATCGCCATCCTCATCACCACCATAATCACCGTCTTCCCTACCACCACACCTACCACCACCACACCTACCACCACCACCACCACCACCACCACCACAACCACCATCTTCCCTACCACCACACCTACTACCATCATCATCATCATCATCATCATCATCATCATCATCCTCATCATAACAACAACATCATCAACAACAACAACGGCAACAACAATAACAACAACATCGTCATCATCACCGCCATCCTCATCATCAGCACGACCATCATAATTTATTTATTTTAAAAAAATCATATCATGATGTTTGATAAGCATGGCGACAGCCCTGCTCTTCCACTATCTTTCCTGTTATTAATTCAGTCTCCGATTGATACAAGTAAACACATTTCTAGGTAAGGTTACAGGAAGTCCATAGTACACAAGCCTGGTACACGACAAACTCATCTTGATAAAAGTAAGAGGGAAATAAAAATGGCAAGATAAAATTGATTGAAACCATTAGAAACGTTGTTTGAGAATTATCCCGTGTTCTGACAAAACGCATTAAACAAAAACAAGGAACTAGAGCTTTTATATAGAGCAATATCCACTACATGTGCTCAAAGCTGTTTACAAGGGTTCCTGGAGTCAACAGCAACACTTAACATGTATGACGAGACGACGCGGTTAACGGCCGAGTACTCAATTTACACCTGAGTGTGGTGAGAGAATGTGAGTAAAGAGCCTTTTCCATAGACTCAACTATGCGCCGCTCAGAGAGGATCTCGAACCCAACATCTTCCGATCCGAAGGCAAGTGTCATACTACAAAACCACATGGTAGCCGCACCAGAAAAAAAGTTTAGCCAGTAAACTGTTACTACTTCAAATACTGATCTATCAAAATGTGACCCACCACTTAGAAACACTATAATGCCAGGGTGACTTTAAATGCTAAAATTGTAAAATGTACTAACAAAAATATGGCATTTGGGTTAGTCTAGTTTTATTGAGGGAAATAGACATTGATGATATGCGTTTAGGTTAGATACTCACAACATCCGCCGGCATGATATAATTACCAACACACAAAACTATGAGCCTAACCTTAAACGATTATATTCTGATTGATATAATTTAATGAGAACTAATGATTAAAACAGCTATCTGAAAACAATAACAAATGGCTGATTGGCGTCATTTTTGTTTCATCTATACTTTCTGGGGTGACTAAAACTAGAATTTTAGATTTTTAATAATTTAACCTGTAAAATGTTGTTTTTTTTTTCTACATCTAGAACCCTTCGGTTTAATACTGTTTTAAGACATGTCACAAATGACTCTCAGCTTCTCAGAAAGCATCAAACCCGAGACTTCAAATTAAAGTTCCACATTTGAGATATTTTGACATAAAAGAAGGTCATTGAAATCGATCGATATTTGTAGTCAAAAGTTTTGTGGCCAAAATAATTAAAATTGTTTTGTTAGAGTTTGGCCAGTGATGTTTGTTGAGATTTTTTAGATAGGAGAGTCAGGGTGGTAAATGTGTCAGATCCATTTTAAATTGAGTTGAACTAAGAACTTGGGGTTTCGATAACTCAGTTGTTAGAGCGCCCACCTCACGAACGAAAGGGCTTGCATCGTCTTTGATGCAATCAAAGTTTGATTTTTTCCCCCGATTTTATAATGATGATGATGATGATAATAATAATAATAATAATAATAATAATAATAATAATAATAATAATAATAATAATAATAATAATAATAATAAAATAATAATAATAATAATAATAATAATAATAATAATAATAATAATAATAATAATATTAAAAATAATAATTATGATATTAAATAAATTAATAATAATAATAATAGATAATAATAATAATGACAATAATAATAATAATAATATATAATAATAATAATATAATAATAATAATAATAATAAATAAATAATGATAATGATAATAATAATAATAATATAATAATAATAATAATAATAATAATAATAATAATAATAATAATAATAATAATATAATAATAATAATAATAATAATAATAATAATAATAATAAATAATAATAATAATAATAATAATAATAATAATAATAATAATAATAATAATAATAATAATAATAATAATGTCGAGCATAAACATCATTCAATCTTAATGGAGATACACAATACAAGCGAATAAACAGAAAGACACAACAAACATTCCATGAATCAAGATATTATATTTATGTAGTTAGCAAAACGATTTGGGTCGGTGTTTCTAGCCAAAAGTGATGCAATAAAGATGCATTTTAAGATGTTTGAAATTTTGGAACGCCATACTTCCATCTCTCATTCGTCTTCAGTATTTAAATCATCCTATTTTGTTGGCAAAGGGGAAACTCGAAACATCTACATCATCTGACTTCATTAAATAAATTGAAGCCTCCATTCCATGTCAATCAAAGTGCAGCAAACAATTTTTGTAGTCCGTTTCACGCACTAGAAACCGTGATAAACTCCAACTGTATGAGCCTAATGGTTCTGTACGTAATTTGTTTTCATCCTAGAAGGAAAAGAAAAGAGAATTCCATCTATTCATTACATTGGGGAAATTCGTCTTTCGAATATATCCTAAGGGAAGACTGGAATATATAACCCAGGTGTCAACCGCAGTGTAGCGCCGCAAACTAAACTAGAGGGAGTTGATTTGCTCAAGCCACACATCGTTGCCAGTATTCGAACTCGATACTTTTTATTTGACCAAAGATTTTAAAAATATAAAGAAAACTGAGATGAATTGACTAACTTGACTTATTGCCAATCGCCTCCTCATCTTCGGACTGGGACGCTTTTGCAGCTTTGATTTATTGAGTGAGTTCTTTACACTTATGATGGTCAGCTGTGATGGATCTCAATCTAAATCTTTTCCGCATCTCAATTCTTGTGTGTCATATTGGCGCTTGAAATATTCCAGAAATATTCCAACTAATAAGGCAATGGCGTTATTCTTTACACCAAGCGGACATAACAAACACAAAGGCAGATCCACAACAAGCATATAGATAGAATGAAGCTGACGTCACTCTGGTCTTTGTTATTGTTTTTGGCCCTCCGCGTTTATGAGTAATTCTCACTAAACTGTATTAACCAGACTACAAACGTTTAAGGTTACACATAGTTTTGTGTGTTGGTCGGTAATACATCCGGATGGCAACTTTACAAGCTTCTTAGTCAAGCGCACACTATTATATATACTACGATAAATAAACTGAGATGAATAGGAAGGTATAGATAGTATGCGCTTGGCTCAGAAGCTCAAAATATTGCCATCCGGATGTATAATAGACCAACACACAATACTGTGTGTAACCATGATCGTTTATAGTCAGGTTAATATAGTTTAGTGAGTATTATTCGTAAACGCGGATTGTAAAAAACAATAACAAAGACTTAAGTGACGTCAACTTCGAACTATCTATAAAATTTTATTAAAAATAACAACAATTTACTTGTGAAATAATCCAAAAATTCACAAAAACAGACAGTAGTAAATAGATGTCTTGAGAGTTTAACACACAGCATTGACCATTAACTAATATTCAGCATCTCAACCACCCGACACAATACCGTTTTGAGGCGGTGGGTCACACACAATAACAATATTTTTTGCTAAGTTGAGATTCGTTTTGATCGATCAATATTATTGAAGGAACGAAATTGACGTCAGTCAGCTCTTTGTTATTGTTTTTAATACAGCATTCGGTGATTAGTTCCCACTAAATTCTATCAATCAGACGATAGATAGTGTACGCTTGCTAAGTAAGACACTCACAACATTGCCATCCGAATGTTTAACGGACCACCTCACAAAACTATGTGTAAACTTGAACTTTTATAGTCTGGTTACTGCAAGTTTAATAAAGGTGGATGGCAAAAAAAAAAAACAAAAAACAACAACAACAACAACAACAACAAAAAAGCAATTAGTAACAAAGACATGAGTGACGTCAACTTCGTTCCATCTATATCGGCTACCTACCTGTCCGTGAGATTTCCCTATGGTCGATCAACGTCTATTGTTTTATCATTAACTTCTCACAAAAGTCAATCTCTAACCCACCGCTGTTCTAACATTAGTCTGTCCACACGAATCTCAATCTCAGTATTGGTGCTAAAATGTTCCAAATCATTTTTTTAAAACCCACCAATTTTATGGTAACTGATAATAGCCGATGTATACATATTTGCAGGTCTGATAACCCAAATTGGTATGGTCTCATTGTTCTAATGGGAATACTCTCAACCCAACGCAAAACACTCTCCATTACAACAATGTTAAAACAACCCCATAATTGCGTCCGGTTCTCAAACCTTCAAATATCGTAAAAAGCACATTGTTTCCGGCAATATGCGACACATCACCTCAAAAAGCTGTCATGTCGCGGTTGATTTGATGCTAAAATGGGGGGGGGGGGGGGGGGGGGGGGGGGGGGGAGATGGGGCAGGATCAAAAGGTACAAAGTCTACTTTTTGGCAGAGTTAAGGTTATAGAATCAATTTAAAAGACACAAAAAATAAGAGTGTTACCTCCCTCTCTTTAATTTGGATACAATTGGAACGCTTAAACACCCCCCCCCCCCCAAAAAAAAATAATTTTGTTTTAAAAATCAACAAAAGTAAAACAAACCAAAACAAAACAAACAAAAAAAAACCAAATCAACAAAAAAAAACAAAAAAAACATGAGAGCTTTTATATCCACTAAACGCGCTCAAAGCCCTTTACAGTGGGTCCCTGACCAACACTTAACATGTAGAACGACACATGGCGCCTATTAGGCGATATTACAATTTACTGCGCTATATAAAAACTCAATCTGACACATTAAAATGAACAACTCACTTCCGATTTGTGATGCTCATAAAGATGAAAGAATCCCCGTGACTAAGGCGATTTGTGCACTGAAGGACGCTGCTGTCTGTGATGAAAGCAACAGATGGTCAAATGATGGAATCTTGACCGCACAGGTAACTCATACTTGTTAGAAGTGCTGTAAAACGTTGAGGTATTTTCCCTATAATATTTACTTTGTATCGATTTATTGTACGGACACAATCTCCCATTGGCATGAAGTCTTTTGTTTAGGTATGTAAAGCGCTTTAACTCTCTCCTTACCAGCCATATTCAGGATTTCCCCCAAAACTTCACACCCAACTAACACTAAAATAAATTTTTTATCACTCAAACACAATAGCGGTAAGTTCTTGCGATACATAATTCCTTAAGCAGAACATGCTCTACAACACACTGTTAATTTTCTTCAAATGTTATGATGTACAAAAGAAATTTGAATATGAAAAAGGTTGGTTGTATCATGACGAATGTGACGATTTTCCTATGGTTGGTAGGGAGAGGGTTAAGGTTTTGACGTCCATCGTTTTATAAATTCCAATGTTTTTAAAAAGCATGTGTCTTTTTATGTGAGCTATTCATTGCTAAAATCCAAAACGCCTCTAATATTCATTGGGTCTTAGTTTTGAAAGTTTTTGCCCAAGATGAGAGTCATTTAAATCGATAGATGTTTGAAGGAAGAGTTTTCTGGTCAAATGTTTAAATACACGTTTTCCCAGGGTATGCCAATTAACTGGTTAATTAAAAAACCCAATGCACCTTCTTAATATGAGAAGTAATGGTTCTGAGCAAGTGCTGTGCGAAAATTTGAAATGGGGGGGGGGGGGGGGGAGGAGAGAGAGAGAGAGAGAGAGAGAGAGAGAGAGAGAGAGAGAGAGGGGGGGGGGGAGAAAAGTGGTTTGATAGTTGAATGGATCAGGCATTACTCTTGCGCTCGAAGATCAAAGATTCTATCCCCGGTATAGGTATTTTGTTTTGTTTTTTTTCCTTGAATAAGGAAAATGTTGCTGCTTGAAGCACGAAGGAGAAAATAACGATAAGTATTGAATTGTAAACTTCATTATGTTAGACGAAGACAATTCTGTGGACGTTTCGGTTTGCCCTTTATCAACAAAACACCATGAATGAAACACGAAGGACGAATGAGATATGTGAGAATGGCGTAGTTAACTACGCTTTTCACACATATCTCATTCGTCCTTCGTGTTTTGTTGATAAAGGGGAAATCCGAAACGTCCACAGTATCTGTCTTCGTCTAATATATTGAAGCTTACAATTCAATATTTATCGTTATTTTTCCCTTGAACAAGAAATTTAACTTCTATTTTTCACTTTGCACCTGAGTTATCTCGCAGTTTGGGTTTTTTATTTTTTTAAAGACATTATATCCTTTTTAATTTAAAGAGAAAAAGAAAAAAAAAGAAAGAAAAAAGAAAAGGTAGCAGAGACGAAATTTCAAATTCTCAAATAATCAGCCCTTTCATTTTTCTGAACTCATTAGCTACTGAATCAACTTTCTACAAACTCGAGGCTGAGTCAATCTTCGGTTGCCAAAACAATGAGCAGAAAAATAAATAATACAACTACTATAATGGCTTTTATGTTTAGCTTAAATAACAGAAGATTACTATGCCTAAAACATCCATTAGTAAATCCATTACTGTTGTATATTGACAAAACTCAATTAGTTCGTTTTGGCCAAAAAGCGTTTAACTTAAATGTCGGAAGATTAAGATGATCTCGAGTTCGTAAAAATGCGATAGACTTGCATCCTTTCCAAATGGTAGCAAGCAATTAATGTTGTCAGTTCAACTCTTTTTAATATAACATAGGATAGAATCCGACTCTGAAGGATTACTATTTTTTGTTTGTTAAAAAATATTTAAACCTCATACTAGAATATGTTATTTATTCTGAGTATGGTTTATTGATAGATTGTAGATCATTTTATCTTCCGATATATTATGAAATAAATATTTCTGACAAAAATGCGAAAAAAGTGTATTGCTAGTGTACAACAGTTATGAGGTAAGTTCTATCGCGAGTGCTATCGAATTGTTAACAACCTTTGTTACATACAAGATAATTTCTTTTAGACGTTTGTATCTCCTTCGCATTGTCCTTGTCTCATGCAATAGATGTTAAGTATAGTGGCAGCGACATTAAAATGAAAAAAAAAAAGATATTTATTTTGGTCAAAAATAGGTAAATTCTATCCTGAACCGAAATGTTACCAATCTTATTACGTTTTCGTATCTATATTTATTTTACGTTCGATTGTTTATGTAAAAGTTCTTCTGCACGATAGTTGTTTTGTCAACATTACGTTATGGGTAAGTTCTAAGATGTTAAAAAGTTCATTTTGGTAACTTCGACAGTTATGAGGTAAAAAAGTTTTAGAGTGTTACAAACATGTTACAATCTTTGTTAAAGAACGTTTAAAGGCAAAAACGATTTAGTCGTTAGAACCTAATTGTTTATGTGTCAAGAAGTTAGATATTGCAACGATTCAAGAGGGTTTAATCAGAATATGAAAGAATCTGAATGATTGTCTTTGTTATGTTATTACAATACTTTCTTATACTATAATATCAGTGGGTCTGTATAGGTGTTTTATCGTACTTGTATTTGTATTTTGTTTTTGATCTGTCTGTTTGTTATCATTTCGTTTATATTGTATTTGTTATCTTTTAATCTGTCTGTAGTTATTACATCTTTCTTATACTATATCAGTGGTTGTATGGTTTATGTATTTTATGTATTCTGTTTGACTGCTTGTAGTTATTACTTAGTTCTAACTAGTGGGTTTGCTAGTAGATTAGAGTCAGTGCTTCTAGATGGAGCAGCGACATGGACTCTAACAAAAGCTCTTGAGAAGCAGCTGGACGGCTACTACTTTCGGATGCTACGGATGGTCTTCTACGTAAGCTGGAAAGAGCACATGTCAAATGAAGAGCTCTACGGTGACCTCCCCCCAGTGACTTCGAAGATACAACAGATGAGACACAAGGAGGTGATTGCAAGCAGTCTTGTGTTATGGGAACCATTTGAAAGAACCAGAAACAAATGCAGGCAGAATACAACATACATTGACTGTCTGCTAGATGACACAGGAATGGACAACTCCCGGGAGCTGCGTACACTCATGGGGGACAGGACAGAATGGCGAAGACTTGTGGTTCATGTTGGGCGCCCCAATGGGCTGCCTAAGTAAATAAGTTGCATAGGTGTTTTTATCGTATTTGTATTTGTATTCTGTTTCATTGTTTAACCAGTTAACTTTCGTAGTACTCTGGAAAGACTCGCATTTTAAAATTTCGGCCAGAAAACTTCGTCCTTTATATATCGATCGATTTAAATGAACCTCATCTTTGCAACTAACCCCCCCCCCCCCCCCCCCCCCCCAAAAAAAAAAAAAAACAAACAACAAAAACAAACAAATAACTCTCAAATCTGGGACTTTGCTCTGTCGCTTTGAGCAAGTCACCCAGCCCTAACTTAGTCTGCCGTTCTGCACTGCGGCTGACGCCTGGGTTATTCTAGATTTCCATTGGAATAGACCCTAAAGATAAATTTCCCCTATGGGATGAATAACAATAATTTTTATCTTTTTATCTTTTATTTCTATTTATCCCTGTCTTTTGCCTATCTGTGTTTGCTTTCATGACAATATGTTTGTTTCCCCGTAAGGGGTTTTGTCCGTGGGAATTGTGGTGTTAAAGAAAATAAATTGTAAAAGCGGCTGACATGGTGTGTCTCTTTCTAAAAGTTTGTTGTTGCTGTTGGCTTGGGACCCCTTGTAAAGTGTTTTAAGCAAATTCAGTTGATATTGTGTTATATAAAACAAATAAAGTGATATATTAAGTAAGTCAAGTGCTATGGAAGTCGACTTAGGATCTTGTAAGCTTCGAATCTCTTTGTGGGCGAATCAAAGTTAAGCTCTTTTTCTCTCAACAATCATGTCTATAAAAGGAACGAAATTGACACCACTCAGCTCTTTGTTATTGTTTTTAGCTAGTCATTTATGAGTAGTATTTCTAATAAACTTGTATTTATCAGACTATAAACTTTTAAGGTTCCGCATTGTTTTGTGTGTTGGTACTTTGTAGATAGAGCGCATATGACGTCAATCAGGCCTTTGTTATTGTTTTTTTGCCATCCGCGTTTATGAGTAATGCTCACTAAACTGTATTAACCAGACTATAAACGATCATGGTTACACAAACTTTTGTGTGTTGGTCCGTTATACTTCCGGATGGCAATGTTGTTAACTCCTAAGCCAAGCGCATACTATCTATATCCAACTGGCGGATGATATGAGTTTTTTAAATAAACGCATAGAACCAATATTTCACATTGTGTATTGTTTGTGCATGTGCGTGAGCATAAGTGTTTGTCATGTGTGTTTATGTCTAAGCGAGTGTTTTATCCATCAAAGGATATAAGATTACATATTTTAACAATCGTCAAGCCAATATTGCTGTATGCTGACAAAACATTTTTTTTACATTTTGGTCAGAAAATTTAGACATATATAGATCTAACAAAATGACTCTCAACTCATTAAAAGTTCAAAACCCGAAACTTAAAAAAAAGCACACCCTTCGAAAGGTTCTCTGGTTTAAAAGGTTTTGACACGTTGAGGACAACGTTTGACATTTATTTTGTAATGGACAATGTATTTTTGCTTCATTTTTAAATGATTTCCATTACAACAATGTGCCCATATTGAATTCAATTATCAGACCTGAAAGTAAGTGCACGTCGGTTGCGGGCCATTTCAATTTATTGAAATTTGAAGCAGTTACGTGTTTTATGGCCATATTAGCAACAACAACAAAGCAAAAAAAGGGTTTTGTCAAAGAATGGCAGATGATGAATGATTACATGTTTTATGTATTACCAATCACGGATGTTGGCCCTTATCAGATCCCCCAAGTTTCCATGACAAAAATCATTTTTTTCTATTGCAGCACATGATATCATGAATGCATTAGCTTATTGGTTAAAAAAGGAAAATAATGCTCATTTGTTTGTTTGTTTGTTTGTTGTTGTTGCTGTTGTTGTTGTTGTTGTTGTTGTTGTGTTTGTATGTTTCCTACCCCCCTTCAATTCGTCTTATAGTTGTATTCGACGTAATACTGCTTTTGATTTTTTAAGGAAAAAATAAAGAATTGATGAAGTCGAATAATATGGCTGTGCTGTCTGTACGAAGCTTGCCGTGAACAATGTGAGTTTTATTTCGAATGTTTCAGTCTGTTCTTTGTATCCAGTTGATGATTTGTTTCAATAAGTATCATAAAATGGCTGGCTAAAAACAATAACAAAGACCCGAGTGGCGTCAAGTTCATTCTATCTATAAACGTTTGAGGCGACACAGTGTGTGTGTGTGTGTGTGTGTGTGTGTGTGTGTGTGTGTGTGTATGAACTTGACGTCAATCGGGTCTTGTTAATCAACACAGAAAACGGTAAGTAAACTTAAACGTTTATAATCTGATCAAGAAAATCGTGCGATAAATGGTCACCATGTGTTATGAAAAAAAATAACAATAATCAGAGAGAGAGGCCTGTGTCATTCACGTTGTTGTTTATAAACAACCAACCATGTTTGTCCCAGCAAGGGTGAAGATGAGTAGGAAAACCATGATTTGATTGGTCAAAAATATACTGGTTAATTACAAATGCATTCATTAAACAGACTGACAACTCTTACTCGGGCAAAGAACAAATCGCTGACGTGAGATCCTGTAACTGTGGGATTTTTTATTTGTCAAGTTGATATCTTACAAAGCAATACTATTTTACACACAACACACGGAACGGGCAGCTGACAATGGCAGATATGCGCTATGGTGAAAATAATACTAACATGAGCTCTCTTTACATTATGCCAATATCTTTTTTTTCTGGTCAAGATACAATTGTGATATTATGATCAAACTGATCAAAATTGATGAAACCAAATATAAAACGATATCTTTTCTTGACTATAAATCAAAAAGTTAGATTGAACAGATATAACTTACTGAATTAGACCAAACGGTTATATTTACTGAATTGGATTAAAATATGAACTGTTACTGGAGAGACAAAGATTTAAATACAGGAACATTTAGTGACTTAGATAAATACTGAGACATTAACAACATCTGACAAAGACAAGGGAATTAAATGGTCTGAACTAGACAACAGCGATGACATTTTAAAGACAAAAACAGGAACACTTATTTGATGAAACAAAAACAAGGACATTTATTTGGTGAAACAACAGCAGGGGCATTTATTTGATGAAAAAAAAAAACAAAAACAAAAAAACAGAGACATATAATTCATTTACTGCGTTAAAAGATGACATGGAAATTTGCAGGATTAAACAGAAACCGGGACATTTACTGGATGGATTAAACAAAACATTGACGTTTGCTGGATTAAAACAAAAACAGGGACATTTACTGGGTTGGATTAAATAAACAGGACATTTAAGACTAAGACTAAAAACGGGGAAACTTACTGAATTAAAAAAAAAGAACAGGGACATGTACTGGAGTAAGTAAAAAGGGACATTTACAAGAATAATCCAAATACAGGGAGACCTGTTGAGCTAATTATGAAGAGTGATATTCACTGAAACAAAAACATAAACATTTACAAGAATTATACCAAAACAGGGACATTACTAGAGCTAATTACAAGCAATGATTTTCACTGAAACCAAAACAGGGATATTTACAGAGGTAAAATAATGTGCAAGAGTGACTTCTTTCTGTCCTGAAAGAACCGTGGCACTAATAATATTCAAGTCTCCTATAATTTTCATATACTGTGCAAAGAAGTTACAGCCTGTCATGTCACGGGTTACAGCAAGGGCCTTTATAAAAAACAAAACGATATAACTTTTTTTTTAAAAGCGCAATATCCATTAAACGTGCTCAAAGAGCTTTATAAGAGATCCCAAGCCAACAGCAACTCATATTAATTATAAAGAGACATGTTGCGTGTCAGGTCATATTACAAGTTTTTCAGACAGAGATAACGTTGTTAATGGTCAGGTACTCATTGTACAACTGAGTACGGTGAGAGAATAATAATAATAATAATAATAATAATAATAATAATAATAATAATAATAATAATAATAATAATAATAATAATACACATTTATACAGCGCTCATCCTCGTGTAAAACACAAGCTCTGAGTAAAGAGCCTTTTTCAAAGACTCAGAGCTATGCGGCGCTCAGAGCGGGACTCAAACCCAGGACCTTCCAGTCCGAAAGCGTATGTCATACCACTAGACCAAATCGCCACATTGGGCTCAACTGTATTACTACTTACTTTTTATTTGCAAAATTCCAACACCTCTACTGTCCTCCATTCTTGCCTTCAAATGTATCCCTAATTTGACTGCCTGCCTCATTTTCAGCTCAAGGCCAGTTCCGATCTTGTACCTGTCACATCGGATTTCATTCCGTCACTTTTCCAACAGCTGCCAGAGCTGATAGCGGTGTGAGTACATGAAGCACGTGAGTCGTGAATGAGTGGTGAGCAGTACATTATAGTTCAACAACAACAACACGGGGCTGACAGTGATAGCCTTAATCCAGGTGGGGCATGGATGCTACTTGTGGTGGTGGTGGTGGGAGATACAGAGATCTGGGGGGGGGGGGGGGGGAATAGTATAATGATATAGGGTTTTGGTGGTTAAGATGGATTTGTGAAAAAATAATGATGACGACGACGACGATGTTGATGATGATGATGATGATGATGATGATGATGATGATGATGATGATGATGATGATGATAATGATGATGATGATGATGATGATGATGATGATGATGATGATGATGATGATGATGATGATGGTGGTGTTGTACTGGTGGTTGTGGTGGTTGTGGTGGTTGTGGTGATGGTCGTGTGGTGTAGGTATGACGATGATGGCGATGATGATGATGATGATGATGATGATGATGGTAATATTGATAGTGGTGGTGGATTGATGCTGATGAAGATTATGATGGTGATGATGACGATGATGATGATGAGGATGTCGATGATGATGATGATGATGATGATGATGATGATGATGATGATGATGATGATGATGATGATGATGATGATGATGATGATGATGATGATGGTGGTGGTGGTGGTGGTGTTGGTGGTGGTGGTGGTTGTAGTAGTAGTGGTGGCGGTGATAGTAATAATGGTGAAATGTGACACAGCGCTTCAAAAAGGGTATCATATTTATATGGGTGATTTTGAAGCTGAAGATTAAATTTCGAGTTTTAAGTTTTAAAAAAATATAACAATTGTGTTAATTCATTTGTTTTAATGAAGGGATTTCTATGTATTTTAAGAACGAAAAAAATCCTCTAAAATTTCTGAATATCTTTCTTTGAGTGACGTTTACATTTTTCAGGTCTGACATCCAAACCCACTTATGGGCCTAGTTTAACATTGTTGTAATGGACAATAATTTGCGTCATTTTTTGAGATTTCCATGACAACAATGAGCCCATAAAGACTCGGGTTATCAGATCTGCAAATAAGTGCAAGTCGGTTTTGAGCATATAGTCCAATCAACCAAAACACCGTTTTCCTGCGGCGAGTCACAAACTGTGACCCACCGTCTCGATTTGTCGCTGTGAAATAGATGAAAAGTGAATTTGTGAAGAACCGTCTAGATCTGATATCATCTTTATTATTTTTTTTTAATTAGGTCATTCGCCAAGGCATCATCTACTACCGTCGCCCAGGCATTCCATAAAGGAATACAGAAATCCGTCAAACAAGATGTCTGATGTCAACAAGTGTCATCCATGTTGTTTAAAGGGAGCAAATTGGGGATTGATTTCCCAAGAAAAAACAACGAAAGTGCCTGAAGCGGGGCTCGAACCCGGGAAATTTCTTAACCACTGTGCCATTCCCTCCCCTTTCCTCCCTTTACAAGCGCTTTACAAGGGATCCCTAGTCTACAGCGACATTTAACATGCAGGAGAAGCAACGAACTCTCATTGAATTTGATTCCATCGAATTTTCTCCACGGCAATGATAGTAACAATTCTTATTATGACAATGCCGAAGACAACGAAGCTAGTACACCCGACATCAACAACAAAAATGGTGGAAATAATTTCCATTTAATCTATTTATACATATTTCCCACAGATACTGAATATTTTATTCTCACTATATTCAATTATAGTTTATTAATGTATGGAGCGGCAATAGTTGCCAGTTTTGGTTTTGTTACCAATATCATTAACATAATGGTTTTTTACCGACAAGGAATAATGGCGGACAGCTGCACTCCCATTTTTCTAAGTCTTGCCATGGCAGATTTTTGTATCTGTGCGATATCGATACTAAATTACTACTTGAGGGTGGTACTTAGCTTATTAATTTCTTTTACTTCTGTCTATCTTATGGGTTTGGGTAACCTATATTTATTGATAGAAGGACCAGTCCCAATGCTATCCCAATTTGTATCATGGGCAACGGCTTTCTTAGCTTTTGAGAGAATGATGAGCGTGTCTTTTCCGTTTCATGTGAAGAGGATTTTCACACCTAAACGATCACTCTTGGTTTCAATTGCTATTTTTTTGACGGTTTTTTTTTACAATTGAGCGACATGTCTCAAAAGAAATTGGCATGGTCAAAGAATAACAATTCACAGTTATATTTTTATTCAGAATCGAACGAAGAAAAAAATAAATTTCTTCCAAATTTTTGGATGAAGTTAAAGCACTTAAATGTACTCATCTTAGCGCCAACATGTGTCATTCTCCTGGTACTGTTCAACATTATCACCATTTTAAAAATCAACGGTTCGAAAAAATTCCGAAAATCAAAAACTACAACTATGTTGTCTTCGAAAACGAACGAAAATATTTCAAATTCAGAAAAAGACAAGATCAAAATTAAAAAAGAATCCAAATTAACCAGAATGATGATGGTGATTTCTCTAATCTATTTGATTTGCTATTTTCCAAGAACCATACATGCGGCTTTACGAGTAAGTATCATTACCAGGTACAAGTTATTTGTTCAATTATTATTGTATCCAGTGCTTCGATTCTTAGAACTTTCAAATTGCTGTCATAATTTCATCATATACTACACAATGAGCTCAAAATTCAAGAAAACGTTTAAATTAATGTGTGTTTGTTGTAGAAAAAAATCAAAATAATTTTTTAAAAAAACTCTTTATTCATTCCATAAGGGAAATTTGTCTCTAGGGTCTGTTCCAAGCGAAGACTGGAATAACAACAACCCAGGCGTCAGCCGCAGTGCAGCGCCGCAAATTAAGCTTGGGCGAGATGACTTGTTCAATGCTACATAGCGCAGCGGCTATTCGAACTCGGTACTTTTCGGGTACGAAGCAAAGCCACGCTGCCCATTCGGTGAATGTAAATGAAATTAATCTGTGTCATTTCAAATGTGACCCATCGCCTTTAAACGGTACTATGTAAATTTTTATAAATGCTGACATTTAGAATTGAATATGACATTTTGGATACTTGGAAAACAGTTCGGATTTGGGGCGAGGCATGTGCGGTTTGGGGGCATGGTTGTACTGTAGCATGCCCCAAATCCGTATGAGAGAGAAAAAAATACGCTGAAAAACTTTTTATATTTATTTTACTGACAAAATATTTATGCAAATTACAAATTTAACTTCTCTGCTTATCACTAAAATCAAAATTATACACAAATGATAGAGAAACATACTTTTACAGAATCGATTTATTATAGTGGTGCAAATTCAAATATTGAGTAAAAAATCGTGTAAGACTACCTGGTTTCAACTTGGAAAAGGAGCCACATTCCTACACGATCGGTCAGCTTCATTCATGACATCATTTCCAATTACAGTGCATAATGACTGGTACGGATGCCGATTTTTATGTGAAGTTCAAGACCTTCTGATTATTAAGAAAAAAATCAATTCGCCCAGAAAAAGAGAGTTATGTAAATACAGAAAAAGGTTGTGACACACTCTGAAGCGTATGGATTTGGGGCGTATACGGATTTGGGGCGATCTACCTTAAGAATGTTTAGAAAATTATTCTACGTCATTGTGCGCTACTTATCTTTAAAAACAGTGTGAAAGTGAATGTGAGCCTCAATTTAATATACGAAAACAGAGAAAATGGACGTTTCGGGTTTCCCCTTTATCAACAAAACCGACGAATGAGATAATGTGGTAGTGGCGTTGTTAAGAACATTATCTCATTCGTCTGTAGTGTTTCATTCATCCTATTTTGTTGATCTATTTTCGTATATTGAATTGAAGATTACATTCAATTCCACTCTGTTATTTATTTCTTTGAGCTTCAAGCAGCTATATTTACATGCCGCTACTTATTTTTTTTTTTTACGTCGAAAGATTTGTTCAGGCTGTTTCGTTGTATTATTATGGCAAGAGACTAAAGACGTGAAGTCGAAACTTTTCAAAAATAAAGCAATCCACAATGAAGAACAACGATTGAGCTTTGTCGTAATGAATTTTCTTTCACAGTTGATCCTGAATTTCTGATTGAAGAGATTGTGCGGCTATGTGGTCTATTGGTAAGATACACGCTTTCGGCTCTTTACTCACATTCATTCTCTCGCGGTTTTCAGGTGTCTGAAACTTGGAGCGGGGACTATGGTAGTCTCAGACTATAGCAAAGTCTGAGACTTTGTAGTCTAAGACTTTGGGAAGTCAGAGACTACGGAAAGTAAGCTATTCATGGAGTCAGACTTCGTCCCTGACTATCAACTATCAAGTCTCTGACTACGCTTGCGAAGTCTCAGACTACAGAGGTCAATCTATTTTTAACTGGGGATTCCTCGGAAACGTACCACAACACGTCATAGAAATGTGTTACTTTTCCAGCTGCGCATGCGTCATACGAAGTGGCACAGAAATCATATCTATTTTTTCTTCGTGTTTGTTTTGATCGTTTTTTTTTTTTTTTTTTTTTGTTGTTTTTTTCCCCACAAATAAAAATAGTGTGAGACAAGTTTAGGGGTGTAAAAATTGTTTGAGAATGTGTGTGTGTGTGATGTTTTTAGTCAATATAAATAACGATGGCACTTAAATGATTCTTATACACGGTGTGGCATTGTTCTAAGTAGAGAGCGGTGAGCGCTGCCTGAAGCATGGGGTCCCGAAAATACTAACGAAAGAGTGATGATGGAGAGGAATCGGTGGAAACAATACATACAATGGGCGTTTCGGGTACAAACCGTTCGTCGGCACAACAATAAACAAATACACGTTGAAAACAAATAAGATGAAATGCAGTATAAATTGCATCGTCTGTACTCAACGATGGTTGGAGTGTGAACGAATCGTTAGCGCGGTGTGATAGAAATGATAAGGCCAGTGAGAGACGTGAAATTTCTAGAAAATAATGGACGATAAAAGAAATGTAATAGTAGTCGTAGTAGTAGTAGTAGTAGTAGTAGTAGTAGTAGTAGTAGTAGTAGTAGTAGTAGTAGTAGTAGTAGTAGTAGTAGTTGTAGTAGTAGTAGTAGTAGTAGTAGCAGTAGTAGTAGTATATAGTAGTAGTAGTAGTTGTTGTTGTTGTAGAAGTTGTAGTAGTAGTTGTAGCAGCAGTTGTAGTAGTAGTAGTAGTAGTAGTAGTAGTAGTAGTAGTAGTAGTAGTAGAAGAGTAGTAGTAGGTAGTAGTAGTTGTAGTAGTAGTAGTAGTAGGAGTAATGATAATAGTGAAAGTAGCAGCAGTAACAGTTAGTAGTAGTAGTAGTAGTGTAGTAGGAGGAGGAGGGGAGGAGGAGGAGGAGGAAGTTACTATGAAACTGTGTGTTGGGGGGGGGGGGGGAGGAGTCCCTGCAGAGTGTTTTGAATGGGCAAGATGAGGAGTGTATGTGCGATTGTCGAATCTTCGAGAAAAGTAAAGAAAAGAAAATAACCAAAACCAATAAATAAATAAATAAATAAATAAATAAATAAATAAATAAATAAATAAATAAATAAATAAATAAATATAAAATCAAAAACTGTCGGGTATTCTTGTTCTAATCGCTGTACAATTACTTCCCCAGCGTAGAGGCCATATTATGATTTTGAAATTTAGTCTCAGACTACGATATTTACACCTGCTAAATCGCGGGTGTAAATTTCACCCGTTTAGTCCCTCGTTTAGTCTAAGACTTCGCGTAGTCCGGTTTCATGAATATCTTACAACGCCTTTTAGTCTGAGACAACGGATTTAGTCCAGGACTATCGTCGTAGTCCCGCTCCATGAATCAGACCCCAGGTGTAAAATGAGTACCTGACTGTAAACAGCGTTGTCTCTGTCCGAAAAAAAAATTGACCTTGCGAAGTCCCAGGTTTGAGAGTTTTTTTTGCCAAGATGAGGGTCATTTATATCGGTCAATATTTGACTTACGAGTTTTCTGGCCAAATTTTAAAATATGGGTTTTTCCAGAGTACGGCAGAAGTGTTGTTGGTTTGTTCTGCATGCAAAGTAATGTTAATGATAAGAATAATGATATAAATAATAACAATAATGATAATAATGATAGCAATAATGATATTAATTATAACAATAGTTATATCAATAATAACAATAATGATATTAATGATAACAATAATGATAATAATTATAACAATAATGATATTAATAATAAAAAAAATGATATCAATAATAACAATAATGATATTAATAATAACAATAATGATATTAATAATAACAATAATGATATTAATAATAACAATAATGATGATGATAATAATGCTGAAAACGTATATAGTGCTCTAACTCAGAGACACCAGACTTTAAGCGCTTAAATTACAGATTACTTTGGCTCAAACATACTCATTCACACACACACACAAGCACACACACACACACACACACACACACAACACACACACAACACAAACTAGACCTATCTAATAATAAAGTGTTCTTTTATAAACTCAGAAGCCTCAAAGCGCTTTACAATATACTTATCAAACCATAAACACACTCGTACCGAGCCAAACGCTGCCCGAGAGCCTTACTGACAAAGGAAGCGAGTTCCAAATGGTAGGTCCTGCTTTATAAAAAGATCTTTCGCCAAAATTAGTAAGCCGTGTTTTTGGGCACTTTTAGTAGCTGGATCTCTGATGACCTAAGCTGGCGAATCGGGGAGTAGGGGACCACAAGTTCTTGAATGTAGCTCGGATGTTT
>NC_088366.1:28481046-28516046 GCF_034508935.2 Berghia stephanieae
AATGTTTGCTTTCTTTGCATACCAAAAATACTCTGGAGACGTTTCTCTTCCCTGTACTTACACAACCTCTATTTCATTTGGTCAGGGTACATTCATCAGGAAATGAAGTGAGTAGGTGTAATGTGGTATTCAAGGTGGGGGTTAATTTATCTATTTAAGAAACAAACTTGAGCTTTTTTGTAGAGCAATATCCACTAAACGTGCTCAAAGCGCTTTACACAACCCCTTATATATTATAACCTACACTATAGACTATACGGAAGGTGTCGTAATTATTATTTTTTTTGTTGTTGCTTTTTTGGATATATAAATAACAATAATGCTCAGTCTGAATATGCTGATAGAAGAAAATATTATAAAATACGCAGCAATACTAACAATACCTTCTCTATCCTTTCCTGTTATCTAAGGTGAACGAGGGTAATTATTTTGCACCGAGACCAGTATAAGTAAATGATATATTGAATTAAAGGAGTTGTGTTTAGATTCCCACTCAACAAATGCCAAAAAACTAATTCAAGTAATGTGTACAAATTATCTCACTTCGTTTTTAACATATGCTGTGGCGAATATAGGAATAATATAATATATTATATACACCGTTCTTTTCGTTATCAAGAAAGATCTTCTCCCATTTTTGCTCACAGCCAGGCTATTTTATGCCATATATAAAAAAACCCAATTGTAATTTGTTCATATTTTGTTCTAAAGTCCAAATATTGATGAAAAGATGGCCTCCAACTAGTCAAAAATTCATAAACTGGGCTTAGGTTTAAGAATTTATGACAAGTTGAAGGTCACATTAGTTCATCAATGTCAGAAGTAAAATATTTCTGGCCAAAATGACAAAAAAAGGTATTTTCTCCGTGTATGTTCTCCCTACTATTCTAGTATTGCCGTAAAATGACAACCCGTTTTGAAAATCCTGGTAAAAACAACAACTCGTCTCTAAACTAACAACGCCACTACCATGTTATTATCTCATTCCTCTGTAGTGTTTCATTCATCCTGTTTTGTTGGTAAAGGGGAAACCCGAAACGTCCATTTTATCTGTTTTCCTATATTAAATTGAAGCTTACATTCAATATCACATTGTTACTTAGTTCTTCGAGCTTCGAGCAGCAACATTTACATTACGCCATTACGCTATGTGGTCTAGTGGTATGACACTCGCTTTCAGATCGGAAGGTCCTGAGTTCGAGCCTAGCGCTCGGCGCATAGTTTAGTCCATGGAAAAGGCTCTTTACTCACATTCTCTCACCGTACTCAGGTGTAAAATTAGTACCTGGCCGTTAACAGCGTTGTCTTTGTCCGAAAAATTGTAATATCGCCTAACAGGCGTCATGTCCCGTCCTACATGTTAAATGTTGCTGTTGACCAGGGATCACTTGTAAAGCGCTTTGAGCACATCTAGTGGATAGTGCTCTATATAAAGCTCAATTTTTTTAAAAGGTCTGACGTTAGATTCTCAGTCAAAGGAGATGATTTCATTGCATTTTTCTATTTACTTTTTTTTTCTTAACGGCATACACGCCTTATCTGCGACTGCTTGTCGTCTAACCCCCCCCCCCCCCCCACCCCCATTAAACATTTTCATGCTTAAATTAGCGATGAACGAATGATAATGTTTAGATGTTTCGGCGGCTAATTTGATTCTTTACAAACAGATTGGGAGCGTACTTCAACAAACGTCAGAAAATGAATGTTTAGTAAATGAATTGACCAACGATATAGATAGAATTTCTTTTTCTTCTCTCCTCCTCCTCATCCTCCTCCTTCTCTTTCTCCTCCTTTATTATCATGATGATGAAGATATTGACGATCATCATCATCATCACCATCATCATCATCATCTTCATCATCATCATCATCATCATCATCATCATCATCATCATCTTCATCATCATCATCTTCTTCTTCTTCTTCTTCTTCTTCTTCTTCTTCTTCTTCTTCTTCTTCTTCTTCTTCTTCTTCTTCTTCTTCCTCCTCCTCCTCCTCCTCCTTCTTCTCCTCTTCCTCCTCCTCCTTTTCCTCCTCTTCCTCCTCCTCCTCCTCTTTATCCCTTTTCTTATTTCTCCACCCTTTCTTCCTCTGTTCCCCTTCATCATCCTCCACCTCCTCATAATATTATTTCCTTCATCATGAATTAATTACTTTGTACATAAATTGGTAATTCTTCTTTCTATTTCTCCATCAATGTCTCTATCCCTGCCCTCCCCATCTCATCTCTCTCCCTCTCTCTTTCTCTTTCTCTCTCTCTCTCTCTCTCTCTCTCCTTCTTTCATTCCGTATTCCAAATCTCCCCTCTATTTCTCCCTGCTTCTCTTTTTATTCTCTCCCTCCTCTCATTCATTTCCCACTCGTTGATCCCTCACCCATCCATCCCAATGATATTTACACAAGATCTAATATCAGGTTTACGAGATACCTAGCAACACAAGACTCTGTGACTGATGATACATCATTACGCTGATATTTGTTTACGTCAGTTTTTGTCAGTATACACCTAAACACCCAAAATACCAAGGGGACTGGAGAGAAAGACGAAGACCCCCTATGCGTTAAGTCAGTCTTCCAGAATTAATCACAAAGAACAAATTGTTTATAAAATTGTGAACATGTGCCACGTTTCTATCAACACGCGTCGCCATGGTAACAGCCATGGGCTATTAATCAAAATTCAAATCGAGCGGAAAATAGAAGAATAGAATATTAACCTCCTCGCCCAATGGAAAACAACAACAGTTATCTTTCTTTTGTCAAAGGGAGGCAATTATATGCCATTCACTAACAAAAAAAAACAAAAACAAAAAAAAAAAAAACTGTAAAAATAAATTTGGCTAGAATCATTTTAAAACCTTGTCATCGATAAATTAAGAGAACCCAAAAATAGCAGAAAATGTTAAACCTCAACTTGTTACATGCCTCGTGTTTAAGAATTTAGTTGATCTTAATTTATCATTATTTGTAGTAAAAAAAAATAATTATTGTCGAAGTGAAATAGGCAATTTTGCCAGAGTATGCCACAATTGCATGTCAAGAAAAATCAACGTTACAATGGTAACATGTTGGACAGGGGTGTTGCTTTGTATTGTTTCCTCTGTGTCATGACATCATTTAACAAGGGGAGACAATTATAATTTTTCTTTTCTTTCGTAGAGTTTTCTTTTGGCATCGATCACCAAACAAGATGGCATTTTGTGTTGTAAATGTAAAAAAATAAAAGAAGAAATAAACGATGATGAGCTTGGTCAGATACGAGATGTGTAACTGTGTTAAATTTTTGTGTGAGGTGAACGACGCAAGTGTGATTGGGTACTTGTTTCAGGGCGCCTAATAAAATAGAGAATTGTGCAACATGAAATGGAAATTCGATTGCATATCATTTGATATGAGAATTGAATAAAACGTTTTTTTTTTTCATTTCTTATCTTATTAAAGGCTTAATATAGGAATTATCTTTTAAATGTCTTATACAATAGTTTACAATTACAAAATGTCATATAGCTTGTATTGTATTATTCAAAGAAAGTTTTGCATAACTTTGAATGAAGGAAAAATATATCAATACGACAATGTAAAATCGAAAATTACTATCAAAGAATACTAAAGTTATTGAAAAATATTCATGATCGAATGAGTTATAAATGCACAAATCATAGTATAATGAAATATTAATGACAACAATAATCATGAAAGAAACAGCCATAATAATCATACAAAAGTCTATGATAAATTATCATGATTTAAGATTGTTTCAAATGACATGCATTTTACTTGCTAACATTTACCAATCATGTACGTAATGGAAACAATTATATCCACATGACAATGCAAAGTTTAAAAGATATATAAATAAATGGCTAAATAACTAAACAAACAAACAAACCATTGAATAGATAAATAAATAAATAAATAATAAATTAACAAGTCATCAGCACTGTATAAAATGAAAAGCACAATCTGTTAATGTGTTAGGATGAAAAGGATGCTGGAAATTGAATTTGAAGTCAAAATATTTAGAATACGAGGTCTATATATTTTGCGGTCTTAGATACTATAAGCTTTCTTCGTTCGTAACAAATGCCCATATTGTTACTTACATTTCCTAAAACCTTCAGTAAAAGCGCCACGTCTTACATTCACATCCAACACCCTCTCCATTACATTGTTTCCACATTTGACAAAATGTGATTTTGTGTAACCATATATTTTTGTGTCTTGTAGTTTGTCTACCGACAAAGGCCAAGGACCGAAACGTTGTTTTGTTTGCTTTGTGTTGTTCCCTTTTATATGAGTCACATTTACTCACTTTACTTTTCTCTCCAAAAGCTGTGAATGTCAGTTCAAGAAGACTCCAACTCTAAGAAAAACGACAACACAAAGGAAAAAAATTGAGCCGTCTAAGATTAGGGTTTGAACATTGCGAATGTGTGGTGCAATAGCAACAGTTCTGATTTGGCAATGAGGAAACACATACTTAGAAGACTCCAACTCTAAGGAAAACGACAACACAAAGGAAAAAAAATTGAGCCGTCTTAGATTAGGGGTTGAACTTGTGAATGTGTCGTGCAATAGCAACAGTTCTGATTTGGCAATGAGGAAACACATACTTAGAAGACTCCAACTCTAAGGAAAACGACAACACAAAGGAAAAAATTGAGCGTCTTAGATTGTTGAACTTGTGAATGTGTCGTGCAATAGCAACAGTTCTGATTTGGCAATGAGGAAACGTTTATTTCTATGCAGGTCTGATTACTCAAATTGTTCTGGGCCCATTAATCGTTAGAATGGAAATACCCTCATTGCAACAATGTTAACACAAGCCCATAATCGGTTTCGGTTATCAGACCTGCAAATATGTGCAAGCCGCAATCAGGAGGTCTGAGGTTCGATCCCTAGACAAGGAAGGCTGATTATTTTTAAATATCATTTTTTCTCTTGTATTTTACTTTCTGGCTTGCTGTCTTATTCATATATTATATATTATATATATATATATATATATATATATATATATATATATATATATATATATATATATATATATATTGTGTGTGTGTGTGTGTGTGTGTGTATGTGTGTGTGTGTGTGTGTGTCTTACACCCGTGCCTGATTTTCAATGTTTCAATATATTTCTTATTTCAGTTCATATTCCAATTTGTTTACGACAACATAACAAGGACATGGAGTGGCAGGTCTCATAATATGCGGCTATGTGGTCTTGTGGTATGACACTCGCATTCGGATCGCATAGTTGAGTCATTGGAAAAAGTTCTTTGCTCACATTCTCTCACTGTACTAGGTTTAAAACGAGTACCTGGTCGTTAACAGCGTTGTCTCTGTCGGAAAAAAATAATATAATATCGCCTAACAGGTGTTGGATATTGTTGCTATTGCTGTTAGTCATGGACCCTTTGAGCATGTTCAGTGGATATTGCACTATATTAAAGCTCAGAGCTGCTAGAAGCTGTGGACTGTAAAAAGTAATAAATAAAAAATGAATATAACAGCTTCAAAAAAGAACAAAATACCAAACAAGGGAACGTTTCGGGCTCAAAACCCTTCTTCAGCTAACAACAACAAAAAAAGCCAATAAATTTCCCTTCGTCAATCTGGAATTTAGTAATGTATTTATGTCTTTATTGTCTGTTTGTTTTTTTGTTGTCTGTTTGTTTTTTGTTGTTTGTTTGTTTGTTTGTTTTTTGTTCTTGTTATATTCATTTTTGTTTATTAGAATTAAAGCTCAAGTTTGTTGGGTTTTAAAAAAGTTACTATCAAGAAGATGACACCCCCATTACACAATTAGTCGCTACACATTGACCCATGTCCATTAAGACTGATACTCATCCTTCTACGAAACCTAATATCAGAATTATTTTTTTAAAAAAATAATCGGCATGGAGAATCAAAATGTCGAAGCTTTTAATAATTTATATATCTGATCAGACATGCACTGTCATAAACAGACGAAACACACTTTCTTTTCATTTTGGAAAAAACGAAACAAACCAACAACAAAAAAAAAACAACCACCCACAAAAAAAAACAACAACAACAAAAACACACAAATATTTACACCACAGCTATTACGCTAGATTAAATCTATTTTCAACTTGTCAAAACATTAAGCCCGAGACTTCTTTAGGCCTTCAAAGTCAAGGATTCAGTACAGTTTGACAAGCAATTATTTCAATCCATCCATATAGGTAGAATATTTTTTGGCCAAAATTTGTAAAAAATTGTTTTATGTTTGTACGGAGTACAGATCCCTATATCGTCCATTTTATCATGTTAACCCATCAATATTAATGCCCATGAAAAATAGGAAATGCCAGACAATTTTCCTTCAAAATGTTATATAGAGTTATATCCCTTTGTGACCACTTATCGTAAGCCTTACGTCCCCTGAGTACCAAATGACCTCCAGACGACTTCAAATTAGCGATGAAATTTGGTCAGGCGCCTCTCAAGGTAAAAAAAAAAGTATTTCTTTGTGGTATACAATAAAAAAAACAACATTGTTTTTCCATCTTAATATCGATAGATTAAGAATTAACCAGTAGATTTTTGACCAATGAAAACATGGAATTTGTGACGAACCTTCACACGTGCTCGGACAATCATAGTTGGTTGTTTATAAACAATAACTTGAATGAAATCGACCTCTCTCTCTCTTTCTCTCTCTCTCTCTCTCTCTCTCTCTCTCTCTCTCTCTCTCTCTCTCTCTCTCTCTCTCTCTCTCTCTCTCTCTTATCATTGTTATTGTTTTTATACCGCCAAATGGGTGAGTAGTTATTACACGATTTTCTCGATCAGATTATAGATAGTTCGTAGATGACGTCACACAGGTCTTTGTTATTGTTTTTTTGCCATCCGCGTTTATGAGTAATGCTCACTGAACTGTATTAACCTGACTATAAACGTTCATGGATACACACAGTTTTGAGTGTTGGTCCATTATACTTCCGGATGGCAATGTTATGAACTTCTTAGCCAAGCGCATACTATCTATAGACGTTTAACACAGAGTTTTCTGTGTTAGTTCTCTTGATCAGGCAGTAGAACAGTGGGTATTTTATTTAGATTCATACCACCGACAGTAAGGTCTTTGTAGTTAGCTATGATTACCAATAATTGTCATTGTTTACATTATGAAGACAGCCCGAGAGGCGTAGTTATCTAAGCATCTATTAGCTATTGACCCGAGTTTTCTGGTGAACCAGATCTCGGAAATTGACTTATGATTAGAAATACAATAGTTGAAACTAGTAGTTTAGAAACTACATTTTCGTGATTCTGCCGGACTATGAAAAAAACCCAAAAAACAACATCCCGTATTTAAAAATTTGGCCAGAAAATTGTCTTTCAAATATCGATCTATTAAGATGACTCATTTTGTCAAAAACTCTCATTCCTGGGACTTCGAGAAGTGGTGGATGGGATTAAAATGAGATCAGAGGTATTGTCAAGGGTGTGTTAGTTAAAATCCTTTCAATATCACTGCTCGTAAAGGACCCCATAATTTTGCAACCCAGACAAAGTTAACTCTCACACGTTCCATAATAGATAGTATGCAGATGATGTCACTCAGGCCTTTGTTGTTGTTTTTGCCATCCGCGTTTGTGAGTTGTTCTCACTAAACTGTATTAACCAGACTATAAAAGTTCATGGTTACACAGAGTTTGGGTGTTGGTCCGTTATACTTCCGGATGGCAATGTTGTGAACTCCTTGGCCAAGCGCATACTATCTAAAGAGATTTCAATCACCGGTGATCGATGGTCACGCACCCCCTTTCTTTCCTCTCGTTTCGCTTTTATTGCGCTTTATAATATGCCCCCAAATGGCGATTTTGTAATAATTTACTTAATTTTATACAATAAAAACCACAAGATATCTAAGAATATTTGATTTTTTCCTCCTAAATCACAAGAAATACGAAAGTATTTGTGTCAGTAACTCGGTTCGTCCCTCGACTTCCGCCATCTTGTTTTGACAGTCGACTTGTCGTTTCTACTCACACATTTACTACTTATTATACTGAGGTCTACAATATCTTATACATGAATGAAGACAGTGACGATGAAGATTACGCTGCTGTTCCCGAGAATATGATGCCTGATGGGGACCTGCCCTACTCACCAAATCTGGACTCAGATGACGAACCTGACGAGTAAGTATTTTTCTCAACTTTTCACAATTACATTCTTTGACATCATGTTCAAGTCAAAAAACGCACATCCTCTTAAGTTCCTATGTATTCGTAGATCTGATTACCCATCAACTAGTTCATCAATTTAAATGCTGTGTTTCTGAGCGAATAACAAATCAATGTTACAAGAACCCATCCATGAACTGAGCATGTAAAAGCAACTCTTACCGCCGCAACCAGACAAATAAATGCCCGCCACCAATTCCGGTCAACTTCTGCGAATCAGATAAGGAACGAACAACATTAAGTTGAGAAACAGAACTAGAGAGGATGAAAATTCATTTAACTAAAGCCTGACTTTAATTAATTAAAATGTACTATTATATTTTCATCGTACAATTAAACATACTCGCAAGCTCGTTGTGTTGTGTTATTGGGTACGATAAAAATATCTCGTTTAATAAATACAAAGATGAAATAATTATGTGTTAACATGTTATTATGTGAGGTTATTCTATTGATTTATTTTAAAACATTTCTGCTTTAACGGAATTAATACTTACCTTATGAACCTGATCTTTCCCTATCTAACGTGCCACTGCTACCACTTCTACGTATTTTTTTTTTAATTAAAAAGGTATTTATTACTATCAGGATCTTAACCCATATCTATAATAAAGCGGAAGAGGCACCAGGCGACTTCTGTATCTGGGGGAAATTACTTTACCTCTATTTGTCCTCACTTTTCCCCACAATAAAGTTTTAACTATTCTAATTTTGATGCCAGATCGTCAGTTTTTTGTTTTATTTATTTATTTTCATTTTATTCAGAGAAACTAATAAAAACGAATATCCTCCTTAGTTTTTCCAAATAGTATTGGGGTATTTTTGTGGCAAATCTTACAAAATGAGACCTTTTGGCACTGTCCCATACTCATATTATATCTATTACTGTCTTACAATACAAAGCTGCTGAAATATAAATGGAAAACTAATCGCCCGATCCAAACATACAATTATATGTATGGTCAAGGGCAAAGACAGTACCAAGAATCCGCAGGTAAACGGGAGATGACAGAGATAGGACAAAACCAATTGGTCAGTGAAGACAGATGGAGATTGTTAGATAAATACATACATTATTATGTTTTACAATGAAAAAAAAAAGGCACACACAAATAACATAAAAAATATGCCCAAAAATTTGTTATGTCGGCTGTGCGGTCTTGGGTCCTGGGTTCGAGTCTCGCTCTGAGCGTCGACTAGTAAAGTCCTTAAAAAAGGCTCTTTACTCACATTCTCTCACGTAGTCGGGTGTAAAATGAGTACCACGCCGTTACCGGCGTTGTCTCTGTTGGAAAAATTGTAATATCGCCTAACAGCCGTCAAGTCTCGTCCTACGTTTTAAGTGTTGTTGTTGGCTAGAGACCCCTTGTAAAGCGCTTTGAGCACGTTTACTGGATATTGCGTTTTAGTTTTATAAATTCTCCAGTTACATCTGAATTGAGTTTGAAATGTTTGTAAAATGCCTTAGTTAAGCTCACAAGGATAGTTTCAATCAATGTCACATATCTGGCTACTAACCAAGCTTAATATCGCTTGACTTAGCTATTAAACATGATACACTGTACCGCAGTTCCACTGGCGCCACACCTCGCTCTATATTATAATGATTATTGTTGATTTTCATTTCAAAAGCTCCCTTGTGGATGATAATATTACGGTATAACACCTCTTTTCCTTTTTGTTCCTACTGAAATACGGGTTTGATAAATAGTGATATTATATGACCGACTGATGATGTCTTTCGCAGACAAATACTTTATGGTGTTAGAATTCTATTAAATTTAACCATTGTATTCATAATCTTTCTTTGATTAGAGAAAAAAGTATTTATAATAACTTATTGACTTCGAACGACGTGGACTTATTTGCAGGTCTGATAACCCAATTCCTAATGGGATCATTGTTGTAATGTAAATCTTAAAAAAATGATGCAAAATATTGTCCATTACAACAACGTTAAAATAGGCCCATAATTGGGTTCGGATGTCAGACCTGCAAATATGTACACCTAGACTTCGAGGAATGGCCTCGTAGACCCGGTCTGTCAGTTCTGGAGTCTTTGTAATTTCTGATATCGGTCAAACATCGTATGTTATAATATCATGAATAATGATAATTTTGTCATACTGTTAACCAAAGGTGTCCGATTAAAAGCGAAATAAAAAGCCAACTCAATGCTCACTTAATCTTATCATTTGTTTGTCATTAACCAGTTAACTGCCATACTCTGGAAAAAAAACTCGTATTTGATAATTTGGCCAGAAAATTCGTCCTTCAAACATCGATCGAATTAAATGACCATCATTTTGGCAAAATCTCTCAAACCGGGGACTTTGACAAAACTCTCTTTACAAAGTCCCAGGTTTGAGAGTTATTGCCAAAATGATGGTTATTTAAATCGATCGATGTTTGAAGGACACGTTTTCTGGCCATTAAAAAGAAATTGGAGTTTTTATTTTTTCAGTACGGCTGGTTAAAAGGCATTCACTACATCTCCTCATTATCTCTGAGTCTTTCAGGTCTCATCTACTGTTTCAGTTGGGAAGGTGTTGCTTGTTTACTGTTCTATTTTATGGTATACGCCCACTCTCCGTACTGTAGGAGGAAAAAAAAAACAACACATCTTTAAAATTTTGGCCAGAAAACTCATCCTTAAAATATAAATCGACTAAAATGACCCTCGTTTTTGTCAAAAACTCTCATACCTGGGACTTTTTTGAGACTGTCAAAGCTGCGACTTTAATGATAATTAATACTTAGGTTTGAGAGTTTTCCACAAGACGAGGGTCATCTTCATCGATTGAAATAGGAAGAACTATTTTTCTGGCCAAAAATGTATAAATGTATTATGTCAGAATACGGCATCTCTGTGGTGAATCAATGGGATCCCGATAGCTCAGGTGGTAGAGAGCTTGATTCAAACGCAAGGGAAAGCAATGGTTTCGAACCTGGATCCCAGATTTTTCTGACTCCTCTGGCCATGTAGAAGTAATTAGGCAGCAAGGTTTGTTAAACATAACAGAAAGAAAGTTATTGTATTTTACGGTGGATTACGAATTATGAAAAGAATATCAAGCCATTGTTGCTACTCATTTAACGCCACAGAAACGGGGATACAACCCAAAATTACTGGACATTACGGCATTTAGCGGTATCTCGGAAGGCCCTGGGTTCGAATCCCGCTCTAAGCGGCGCATAGTTGAATCCTTATAGAAGGCTTTGTACTCACATTGTCTCATCCTACCCAGGTGTAAAATAAGTACCTGTCGGCGAACACATTAATGTCGCTTAACAGGCGTCAAGCTCCTTCAACATGTGAAGTGTTGCTGTTGGCTAGGGACTCCTTGTAAAGCGCTTTAAACACGTTTAGAGAATAATACGCTATATGAATTCCTAAGTAATGCTCAAATTTATCTTTAAAAATATGCAATGTCTTTGTTTATTTACCTAGAGATGGGATACGATTTTTCCTGGAACTTGTACTTAATCAGATCTTACTATTTCCGCCAGGAAAGCAGGGACACCCATGATGCTTAATGAAGCCTGCTGTCCATTGTTGTCTATTATTCATTTTTGTAAAGCAAGAAACTATTATGCACTTTGCGGCGCTGCACTGCGGATGGCACTTAGATGATATCTGCCGTTTTGTCGAGATATACCTCGAAGATTTAAAAAATGAACATTATATAGCGCTTTTCCACGACTTCACCATGCTCAATGAGCTTCACAATATTTCATATTTTCTCCAAATAAGCCACAAGGAGCGTCTTTTCATTTCATATGGTACCAGTCGCCTGCTAGTCGTCCTTTTTGTTCTCTGAACGAAATCGTTCCGACAGACGAAATACGAGAGAGAAAAAAAGCCTGGATCTAGCCTCTTATGTCACATCTCGTCGTCATGAACGAGATCTCAGTAGTACTGATGCTGCAGATCGTTTGAGAGCCTTCACATTCCATGTACGTTATGTACAGGCATACCAATCATAAAGGCGGTGTATATTGTGTAACCCCAAAGAACACGGTTGACCGAAAGTGATGAGGGGTTATGTAATATCAAAAGCCATGTGGCCTGGACCACGAGGTCTTGTATCTCATGTTTGCGTCACTGTCTTAACGCTCATGAATTAATTAGTAAGCCTGGTCACAATCAAAAAACGAAATTTGTGTTTTAAACTCTTTTGAATCAAACGAGTAGATTAGCGTGTTCGTCTCTTTGAGATGTGAAAAATGATATAAAAATATTAAAAAATCGTCCAATAATTCTTTTAAAAATTTCTTTAAATATAGCAAAAGCAAATTAATGCAATTTTTTAAATCTAATTTATTCGTAAAACAGTTGGTTTTCAACCAATTTTTCTGAAAGAAAGACCAATGATCTTTTTCCAAGCTGATTTCAGCAATGTGATTTTCAAATTCTTCACAATTATATTTTTTACTTTTAGATTTTAGCTATTAGGCTTACTCAAAAAGATGTTACATTTTTTGCATAACAGAAGCGTAATACCTTGGACGGTCGACCGAGTAGAGATCCTGTGATTGGTCGAAGACTTTGGGACTCTTGACTCACACTTCTACACGAATAGGTGGTGGCGGTAGATCAAAGAGGGTAACACTTTTATATACCAAACATTTTTCTTGGTGCTAAATAATACAAAGTAATAATTTAGCATCAGAAAATACTCTGAAGTTCCTATCTCTCTATTACAATAAGATTGATACCACGAATGACAAAATCGGCCCACAAATAAGGGAGTAATACATTATTCATAATAATTTTTAAAGTTTACAATAATTGTCATCAAAGTAATTTTTCATCACCAAAGTCGTAATTTTTGTCCGATTTTTACCAAAGTGCAATGTCAACGATAAACACCCGCGAATAAAAAAAAAGGATCAAATCGCAATGTCTACAACATATTTTATTTTTGTCGCAAATTGATAAAAATCAAAGGCTCCATCTTCGTTCTGAATTGTTGTGACAAGAGAACGGGAAAGAGAATTTGATCACGTGATCAAAACTTTTCGTTCGTCTCACCCGACGAGTGAAATCGTTAACTTGGTAATATCCGACAGCCCATTTCCTGTAGGATGAATAGAGAAATTATTTTAAGCCATAAGCATGCCTTGCTTTATGCCATCATTATATTTTAAAACTAGAGGTCTATTTACATTCATTATATTTTTTTTTTCAAAACAAAATAATTCCTAACATAAAAATACCTTGAAATACCCCGCCCGCCGAGTGAAAGACCAATCATCAGCTCTTTCTTTATGACAAGTTCCAAAGATAACTCCATCTACACACAGGTATGAACAAAATGTGTCCATCAATCATCATTAATGCCATCACTCAAAATAAACTGCATTTGTTCTATTACTACTCTTTTAAATATAGATGTTGGTAGGGGAGCGGAGACACAGATATCAAGATAAAAGACGAGATTAATCTTCATTCGAAGTAACAGCCAGTGTTCTCTACACTAGAGACAGTTTCATACACATCTTTTCAGATCTTAATTTGAGCTTATATATAGCGCACTATCCTCTACATTACAAAGACTAATAATGATAATAATAATAATAATAATAATAATAACAATAATAATAATAATAATAATAATAAATAATAATAATAATAAAAAATAATAATAAATAATAATGATGATGAGATGAATGATAACAATAATAAATAATAATAATAAATAATAATAATAATAATAATAATAATAAATGATGATGATGATGATGATGATGATGATGATGATGATGATGATGATGATGATAATAATAATAATAATAATAATAATATTAATAGACTCTTATAGAGCGCACGGTATCCTCATCACACACACACAAAGTATTAAAGTACATGACATCAAAAAAGAAATGTTTTCAGATATTTCTTGAAAACAGACAATGATTGGATTCTCGGATGGTCTGTGGAATGGGATTCCATACAGACGGACCAAAATGAGAAAAGAACCTTGTACCTGACCAACAGCAACGTGTAACATGTAGAACGAGACATGACGCCTGTTGGGCGATATTACAGGTTTTTTTTTCCGACAGAGACAACACTGTTAACGGCCGGGTACTCATTTTACACCTAAGTAAAGTAAAGAATGTGAGTAAAAGGCCTTTTACAAGGACTCAACTATGCGCCGAGCGAGGCTCGAACCCAGGACCTTCCGATCCGAAAGCGAGTGTCATACCACAAGACCACATAGCGCACCATGACAAATAAAGTAAAAGCAAATACCTAGACAGTAGTTTTAGCCACATACAAGTTGTAATTGTACCTTTAATTGCCTACAATTTGTTGGAAATCAAAATATGAAAACGGATCAAACTTTCTACCCGGGGTTTAAAAAAATAAATGACGATGTTACAGAATTTGTGTTACGTGGATATTATTATAGGGAGAACTTGGTGTTCAATACTCAGTGTATTTTCATACAAATAAAATAGAAGATGTGGAAGCAATGAGATCACAATCCTTTCGTTTATTATTAACAGTTCTAGAGTTTCGTCTTCCTTCTAACGCATAGCTTTCCTTCCCTTTTCCACTATTGTTCCTGACTTCAAATAAAATTTTCGGTGAACTGACTCGTCTGCGCATGCCACACAACGTCACGCTAGACGCTAACAACCGTTTAAAAACATATCACTGGCAAATTGTGCGAAACGAATGGCAGTCTCGATTGCAGGGGAAGAATTCTCTGTTTTTCTCCGTTTAACTGTGCGTAATTTTGTAAACAATTAGCGAACAGTTACTCTTTCTTGCGTTATCACTTATTTTGAAGAAAGTGTTAAACATAAATGTCGGTTTTATTTTACAGCCATAATTTATTACAACACGGTAAATGATGATAAAACGCTAATTTGTTCTTTTACTTCAGTTTTGACAAGATAGCATTTTTGTGAAATTGAATGTTCCCCAACAGAGACGTCAAGTTGTCTCAATGTTGCTTTTAGGCGCTCGGCAATTAAATAAATAGACAATTTGTCAGCTGTTTTGTTTCTCTCTATTAAATCATTGACCTTGTCAAGCAGGAATATGAATAAGAGTAAATATTTGAAAAGATGGCTTCACTGTTACTTCGACAGTTTTATGGTCAAGACCCTTCAGTTGATGAGTCGTCAGTGAAAAGAAGCTGTAGTGTTGTCTTGATGGAAAACGATATCTCTTTGATTGTTATCATCCCAACAGTTGCCATTTCCACATCTGTCGTATCAAATACACAAAAGGGCGTCTAAAAAAGACATCACACGCTATAATGGATTATGAGAAGATAACACCAAAAAAAAAAAAAAATCTTATAATATTACTCAATATCATGTAAATGTGCTCGAAGCGCTTTACGAGGTATCCAAGCCAACAGTAATATTTACTATGTAAGACGACTCATGATGCTTATCAGGCGCCATTTTAATTTTTATTACAGAGACAACGCTTTTATCTTTCGGATACTCATTCACTCTTGAAATAAATAATTAAATAGATAAAATTCCCTTTATTCATACCTTTGGGGTAATTTGTCTCTAGGGTAGATTCCAAGGGAACACTGGGATAACCCAGGCTTCAACCGCAGGGCAGCGCCGCGAATTGACCTAGGATGAAGTGACTTGCTCAAGGCCACATTCCGCAGCGGTGGGTGATCGAACTCGGTATCTTTCAGTATCGAAGAAAAGACTGGAACGCTTATCCCCAGGATACGGTGGTGAGAGAATCTGAGTAAAGAATCCTTTCCAACGATTAAATTTTTGCCAGCCACAGCCGAACTCGAACCAGAGACCTAGAGGTCCGAAAATGAGTATCTCATCTCATGTAGTTCCATATCTGAAGCAGACGTCGGAGGTCATCTTCCGCCAAGCTGATCTATCTCTTGCCAATTCTATTAAAGCAGCGCCACCTTTCTCAGCTTCATCTGTCCAAGTTCTTATCCCTTTCAAATACGTTATTCTTTGTCTTCCTCTTATTCTTTTTCCATTCATCTTTCCAGTCAAGGCGAGTATTTCCAAACCAGGGTGGCGGATAATGTGTCCTAAAAATTCCATTTGGCGTTTGATGATTTTTGTTATCAGTGATCTTTTTCTGTTGGCCATTTCTAAAATTTCTTCATTTCTTTTCCTTTCCATCCATGACACCCTCATCATTCTTCTGTAAAACCACATTTCCACTGCCTCCAGTCTTTTAACCATGGTCTTGTTTATGGTCCAGCTCTCACAACCATATAGCAGCACAGACAGTACATAGCAATCCAGGACTTTGATTTTTGTTTTCATGCTAATATTCCTGTTTTTCATAATTGTATGCAGCTGGTTGAATGCATTCTTCGCCATACCTATTCTTTTCTTTATTTCACAATCTGATTTTCCATTGGATGTTACATTGAAGCCTAAATATTTGAAACATTCAACTTGTTGTATTGTTTGTCCTCTGCTTGTTATTACACAGGCTGGTGGGTTATTATTTTTAGATACCGTCATACATTCTGTTTTAGATATATTCAGTTCCAGTCCCATATTTTCACTACTCCTGACTACAACATCCAGTAATTCTTGTAGTTCTTGTAGAAAATGAGTATAATATCACAAACCCACAAAGCCACACAAATCCTACAAACTGTTGAATATTCCCTTCAGCCTTGCCAACTGCTTGAAGCTTAATTAAAGAACTTATGTTAGTCACCTAGTCAGTCTGGTATTCTCTCTAAGTGTGCGGCTATGTGGTTTTGTGGTATGACACTCGCTTTCGGATCGGAAGGTCCTGGGTTCGAGCCTCGCTCAGCGCATTGTTGAGTCATTGGAAAAGGCTCTTTACTACCATTCTCTCACTGCATTCAGGTGTAAAATGAACACCTGGCCGTCGACAGTGTTGTCTCTGTCCGAAAAAATGTAATATCGCCTAACAGTCGTCATGTCTCGTTCTTCATGTTACGTGTTGCTGTTGGTCAGGGACCCTTTGTAAAGCGCTTTGATCACGTTTCGTGGATATTGCCCTAGATAAATGCTCAAGTTTTTGTATTTTTTTGTTTTGTTTTTTTTTGTTGATGTTTTTTTTTTTTTTAAAGTGAAGCAGGTATCGATTATTTAATTTACTGAGAACATTAAAAGAAACTGGACAGTTTTATTTTCGCGCTTCAATAAATGTATAATATTCATTCTCCTCGGCGTGCCAAGGTCAGATAACCCAAATCGTTACAATAATATGCTCATATGCACATTAGGCTTGAACTTTTTTTAATATTGCGCAATATCCACTAGCCGTGCTCAAGTCGCTTTACAAAGGGTTCTTGACCAACAGCGTGATATTAAGCTGCTATAAGCCGTGGATATAATTAGTTACATATCGAACGCTTCTTTTTGTTTACATTCCAATATTTTTCTTCTACAGAGAGGATCTGCCAAATTTTATTGTCGTCAATCAGGAATTTAGTAACGTATTTATGGTTTTATTTATGTTTTTTTTTTTTGCTGTCGGCTAAAGAAGGGTTTTGAGCCCGAAACGTTCCCTGTTTGGTATTTTGTTCTTTTCTTTTTTAAATCTGTTATAATTCATTCCTGACCAACAGCAACACGTAACATAGGAAATACCCTAAAACCAAAACAAATGTAACCCACCGTTTAAAAGCGGTATTATTATATTAATATAGGGATGATCAGATGCTGAAATTGAATTTTTTTTTTTTTTTTTTGCGACAAATATACACCTTGGTGTCAATTTCCACTGGTGGAGAATAAATACAATTTCTTACTTAGCAAAAGATCCAAAGTCCGTGTTTCTTATTATTGTGTAGTTCTAGATTTACTTTTCAGGGTCCAGTTCATCCAGACATAATACCTTTTTGAGACGGTGGGTCACACATGGTTCATTACATGCCCACTAATTGCTTTCGGTGATCAGCCCTGCATATAAGTGCACGTTTATTCTCCTTTATAACGCCTATATAAATCTACTCCAAATGTCATATTTTTGACAATAGATTCAATTTTCAGCATAATGTTCAACCTGGTACCATACACGTTTGAGGCTATGGGCCATAATATATTATGGAGGATGAATTCACATCAATCTCTTTAATGGAAGAGGACAGCTCTTTGAAAAATGGATAGAAGGATAAAGCGAGTAAATGTGACTCATATATCAGGGAACAACACAAAACTAACAACGTTTCGCCCCTTGGCCTTCGTTAGGAGACAAACAACAAAACACACCAAAAAAACCCCACAAAAAATGTAAGGTAACATTTTGTGTTTTGTTGTTTGTCTCCTGACGAAGGCTAAGGGCCGAAATGTTGCTTGTTTTGTATTGTTCCATTATATATGAGTCACATTTACTCACATTATGTTTCTATCCATCTGATTGGCTCATTTAGGCACCTCTAAGTCTTTGAAAAATTCCTTTGTAAAGGTGACAAAATAGTGAGTAGGTACTGATGTATAATGAAAATCTGAAATGCGTATATTATGAAACAGTGCCTGACATGGCAGATAGAAAAATCCAAGAAAAAGAAAAAAGCATTCCAAAAAACACAAAAAAGCAATAAATAGCAAATCTGGGTTCGATCCCCAGTTGAGGCAGGCTGATTTTTTAAATATGATTTTTGTTGTTATTTTTGTTTTGTTTATTTGGTGTTTTTTTTTCCTTGTTTTTTTTTTTTTTTTTTTTTGGGGGGGGGGTTATTTTTCTTTTTGTATTTTTCTTTCTTGCTTTGTCTGGCTTCGTTTCATACACACTTTCTCAGATCTTTATCTAACACCAGTACATGTTCCCTAATTTATCACTTTGATATGATACTGGACATTGACAGCAATCGGAGAGACGAAAAAAAAAATGCATTTGGTTTACAATAATTTTGAATAGAGGAACTAGATATTTGTGTGTGGATAATGTGGAAAGGAAAGAAATACACAAAAAGATGTTTACAACCTTCAATAAAGAACAGTTAACATCGTGTGAGATTAACTTCTCTGCTTTCATCTGCTATGGACTACACGACAGTAACACAACACACATTACTTGAATGTAATTGAATGAATTAGAAACTTATTGCACGCACCATGGTCATCAGTTGATAGCTTTGTTGAAGAAGTGGAGTAAAAATTGTATAAAATACGCGTGTTTTTTCTTCTTTTTCTGGTCTGTATTAGGAGTCAGAATAGCGTCCTATCCATTGGGTGTCGAGCAAGTGCTATTTTCCTTTTAACGCCATCGACACCGGTAGAAACTCCCTCTTCTTGGACTTTATTTTGGCTCTGATAGACGACTTATGTTCTGATCTATTTGCTACCACAATTTCCCAATCTGTTGAACTTCGCTTGTTTCTCTCAAACGATTTTCTCCTTTTCTCCTCACCCTTTTAGCGTTTAACCAGTTCACTGCCGTATTCTGGAAAATTCACGTATTGAAAAATTTGGTAAATAAACTCGTCCTATATCGATTGATTTAAATGACCCTCACCTTGGCAAAAACTCTCAAATCTGAGACATCCGTTTAAATCGATCGATATTTAAAGGAAGAGTTTTCTGGCCAAAATTCTAAATACGTGTCTTTCCAGAGTAAGCCATTTGACTGGTTAAGAACTTTGAATTATTGGACCAAAGAACTGAGGTTCGATTATATTGTAAAGAAGTTACAAATTAGCCGCATAACCGACTACTCCATCTCCTCCTCTCAGAAATCAAGAAAGCAGATGCCTGGCCGCCCTATAATTCAAGGGTCACAAAGAAAATCAAAGATTCATTATGTTATAGCGGGACCTTCTCCAATACCCTGATGATACAAGCGGTGACCCGCGCACATGAAAAATACAGACAAGCAGGCTACCTTGTGTGAGTACACGATACAAGATGAAAGGCTCACCACGGTCTTACAACTCTCGCCGCACGCGCAACATGAAAACAGGCGTATGCGCGTGAGTGAGTATCTACGTACGCGAAGAGAAAGTCTCTGCCGCTAGCGTTCTATGCTGGATCTACTATGAGTCGTAAAACGCGTAAAATAAACAACCGCACTTTACCACTGCCTAGGGAGAAATTACTAATAGATAGATAGATCTAAATAGCTATATGGACTTATTATATTGAACTTTGTGAACGGGGGGAAAAGGTAACAGAAAGATTAGAGTAAAAATGAGAATGGGAGATGAAAAAGAAGCCGGATAAAGAAGAAGATAGGGATGAATATAAAATGAGTTCCCATGTCTGCACGTGTGGATAACAATAAGACATTGAGCTTGTGTCAACATTACTTTTCACTCGGTGCCAGCGCTATTGTTTTTTTTTTCTAGCCATTCGTTTGTTCATTCATTCATTCTTTTTTTTCTTGGAGGATAGAACAACTCACTATGTATGTTTTCCTCTTTATTCAAATAATTTTTGAATTTCCAATTAAGTCCTCTGTTGACCGAATCTACTAATAGTAGTAACCAGCCGGCTAAAACTGATTCGTGTGAATATGTACCCGTTTAGTTTGCATTAATGTTGTTATACTCTTAAATCGTGATAATGAAATGCATGACTCAATAAAAAAAAAAAAGAGAAAATTGTTGAAGGTTTCTGGGATACATTTGATACAAGATAATATGATTCAAATTTTGTGGACTTTGCAAAGTATTGTTGTTGTGTGCCGAATTCAAAGTGTCTGTAAAGAAGTGAATGTATTTCCCAGAGCTGTCACTTGTTTCAATTACTAAGGTAAGTTATCAGCTTTTTAATTTTTTGTTTTCATTTAAGAAGAAAATGTAATACACATAGTTTTAAAGGCAGCTTTTCACAGTGCTCAAAGAGCTTAACATTCTATATAATTTCACTCAGCCATCGGGTTGCCTGTAAGACGCCTGCTATATGTATGTAGGGTCTAATTATAAAAATAAAGACCAGCATTTTTCTTAATAAAAGGAACTGAAATAGATATCGATAAAAATAAATAAATAAAGCATCATGTTCTTCAACTGTCATGATATTGTTTCTTGTTTTGCAAAATTACACTTTAAATGTTTTATATATATATAAATATATATATATATATATATATATATATATATATATATATATATATATATATATATATATATACAAACTATGCCCAGGTACTTTTTTAACACCTTCTTCGAATAGGGTAATACAAAATAATGCGCTGAAAAACACAAACACTGCAAAGTGGTTGAAATGCGAAATACGTGTCATGTAACCAGTTGTTGACCATGCTAACTAACACTGGGACGAAATCAACGGATATGAATGTCTCATCCAAAAAACGCCAATCGCATCCGTTCTGTATTACTTTAGAAAAATACATCAAATTTTGGCCATAATATCCGTCCTTCAAATATTATGACCTATTTTGATCGCTTAATGTTTGAAGGACGAATTGTCTGGCCAAAATTAATCAAAGTATAACAGAGTTACTATGTGTTGCAACTCTTTATGGAATGAATGATATCTTTGTATTCAATACAATTCACGTTTGCCAGAGATGCATCGTTGGCCCTTTATGGAAGTTTTAATTATTTAAAGGCTACGCGGTCTAGTGGTATGACACTCGCTTTCGGATCGGAAGGTCCTGGGTTCGAGCCTCGCTCGGCGCATAGTTGAGTCCTTGGAAAAGTATCTTTACTCACATTCTCTCACTGTACTCATGTGTAAAATGAGTAACTGGTCGTTAACAGCGTTGCCTCTGTCCGAACAATTGCAATATCGCCTAACAGGCCTCATGTCCCGCCCTACATGTTAAGTGTTGCTGTTAGCCAGGGACCCCATTGTAAAGCGCTTTGAGCACGTTTAGTGAATATTGTTCTTTATATTGAAAAAAAGCTCAATTTAACACATCAAACAATTAAGATGACCCCCAATTTGTAAAAAGAATAGTATCAAGCCTAACAACTCTCTAAAGTCTCGGGTTTAAGACTTGTTGACAAATGATATATTATGACCTTAATAGATCAGTATTTGAAATAAAAGATTTTAGGTGATAAGTAGATCATAATTGGAGAGTTTTGTATCGAAAAATAAATTTTTTCGTTGAAGGATTAATTTTTTTTTTGGTTTTATATTCTATGCTGTATATCAACAAAACGTTCTCCGAGCGTTTTTCAAACCGTCATAAGCGAACAACAACAATGGTAAAGTAAAGCAAGACATGATGTCTGTAAGGCGCCATTATAATCAATTTTGTTTCCAATAAAATACATGCTGTACTCAGTTCGAACCCGAATATTGTTAGAGAATATGATCAAATGCCATATTCGAGGACTCAACTTTGCGCTTTTGCATTTCATTATATTTATTTTCCACGTAAATTTGTGTATTGTTGTGCTGACGAAGGGTTTGTACCCGAAATGTCCATTGTCTGTATTGTTCCCATAATACGAAGCCTCTCAATTTTCACTCTTTGGTTAGTATTCCAGCATTCCATTGGTAGAACATTGCATCCTATTGATGAAGGACAGAGTAAGATAGGATATAGAATAGGAACAGGTGTCGAAGGGAATAAGACGGATGAGGGGGGCTGGGACGATAGAAATGAATTGGCGTAGGAAGACAGCTTGACAGGATCTTTGTATTGCGCTTGCATATTTTACCGAAAAACATGAAAGAAAAATATTGACAAGCTGCCACTGGTGTATGATATAATAATTCTGAAAAGAAGTGAATAATGCAATGCAAGACAATAAGAAAAATACAAGATATAGGCAACCCGTTTCAAAGCGTAGCCTTTGGACGACTATGTCCATAGATTCTTCCTTCTCGAAAATGTTTTGTTATTAATGAGTATGGTTTCTTCTTGTATATTTCTTTCTATTTTGCCAGGCACTGTATCAAATAATAAAATAATAATAATATATAGCACTTGACTAGGCCATGCTCTATGCGCTTCGGCAATCTAAAATATCACTAACACACACACACACACACACACACACACTCAAACAGACACACTTTCAGTTGTTACTCAAAAGAAGAAAAAAATACCATCTATATATCAAATAAATGTGAAACAGTGGCAGAGACGTAAAATATGTTTTTGTTAAAAAGTAATGTTTAAGCTTTGATTTAAAAACATCGACATTTGATGCGTCAGGAATAGCCATGAGAAGATCGTTCCGTATTTGATGCGTCAGGAATAGCCATGAGAAGATCGTTCCGTATTTGATGCGTCAGGAATAGCCATGAGAAGATCGTTCCGTATTTGATGCGTCAGGAATAGCCATGAGAAGATCGTTCCGTATTTGATGCGTCAGGAATAGCCATGAGAAGATCGTTCCGTATTTGATGCGTCAGGAATAGCCATGAGAAGATCGTTCCGTATTTGATGCGTCAGGAATAGCCATGAGAAGATCGTTCCGTATTTGATGCGTCAGGAATAGCCATGAGAAGATCGTTCCGTATTTGATGCGTCAGGAATAGCAATGAGAAGATCGTTCCGTATTTGATGCGTCAGGAATAGCAATGAGAAGATCGTTCCGTATTTGAAGACCAAGTGTTGAAAACGATCTCCCACCATAAAATAAATAATTTGATTTGTTGCTTACTTGAAGGTTAGTTTGATCAGACGAAGAACGTGGCATTCTAGATGGAGAATAGAAGTTTATGAATTCATTAAGATACCTGGGTGCTAAACCATTAAGACATTCAAAGCAGATAAGGGCGATCTTGTATCAAACCCTTTCTTTGTCTGGCAACCAATCTAATTCAAACATGATTTCCAGATTTCATTATGTTTTGGAGACATATTGTTTTTACAAGGAAATGACATGTAAAAAATGCAAGATGAGAATAATACAGTGGAAGGAATGACCATCGAATCGTTTATGTCACTGTTGACCCTAAACGTTAGAATTATTTCAAAACGATACATATTAAAGGAATACCAATCTTGATGCTACGTATATCTACAAAATCAGATAATTCACATTATTCTACCAGTCTTCATAAATAGGAAGACGTAACGATTTCAATGTTTTCAGAACTAAACGTGTGGCGTCAGATTGATTAACAAGCGTTAAATTTCACAGTTTAAATTTTGAAAACAAAATTGATCATTTAAATATTTTTGAAACTGTTTTTATTCAGAGCTAACGAAATGAGAATCATTTAAGGGGGAGAATAAAATATTTCTTGCACTCTTGCATTTTGGAATCCGAACTTTGTTCCCATCGAGCACTCACAAGCTCGCGTAGCGATAGTGAACACGTAAGGAATTCCAAAACGCAGGAGTATTAGAAACGCAAATGTGACCCATTGTCTCAAAACGGCATTTGTCGGAATGAATAGGGCTCCTTAAAGTGAAATTGGAAAAAAGATTATGAGAATAAATAGGACCTTCGAGTTTTGTACAATCAAGAAATTTATTCTCCACCAAGAGAAATTAACTCAAAATGGGTACCTATCTATCATGAGAGGTGGTCATTGTAAGAGTACCAGTTACCATATTGCGAACATTTAGTTTTTATCGCTTAGAAATCATGTCTATTGTCTTCAATAATAAAAAAACAAAAGACAAGTTTCATTTTTTTTAATTCATAAAAGTAACTATAAATTAAAAATACTCGATAGTTCAGCCCGGCATCATAGGTGGATCTAGTCTATTTGCAAATACTTTCGACCAGATCTTTGGATCCCATCTACCCTTATAACAAGAAAAGTTATTCTAAAATTTAAAAAAAAATAAAAATGATCAAAGATAATATGGAATGTTGCTTTTTTGCTTCTTTTAGCTGCTTATTCTCATTAAGAAAAACGAATCATTTTAGTACAAGTGTTCTATTTCTGGATATTTTTATCGTTTTAATCATCCCGATATAATACCATTTTTAGGCGATGGGTCACATATTAAGTATTAACTCTTTTTTTCTCTTTTTTTTTCTTTTGATGAAATGATCTTGTTTCTAGGGCATCTAAATTTGGTCTCGATTGTGTTCCTCTCTATCTCCCCTCTTCCTCCAACCTTAATTCCATCTTTGATGAAAGCCCACGCAAAAAGAACCGAATCAAAATAGATTGAAAGTTTTATCCTGTTGTTACGTGGGTCTCTGATAATACAAAGTGCAATTTCCTTAATGTACTGGCGATTAAATGTCTTTGTATAAATATTGATTAAGGAAATACTTAACTATCTTGAGTTGGTCGGGAGTTTAACTCTTTAGATGCGATGTTCTATTCAACTCTTATGCGGTTTAAATCTTGCCGGGGTTTTGTTTTTGCATTAATTTGCTTGGCTTTGTTTTTTGTTTTGTTTTTTTTCTTGTTTTTTTGTCAAGAGAGAAAGAAATAAAGATAGTGAAAGTGTGTGTGTGTATGTGTGTGTGTTTGTGTTTGTGTGTGTTTGTTTTTGTGTGTGACTCTGTGTGTGTGTGTGTGAGAGAGAGAGAGATAGATAGATAGATAGAGAGAGAGAGAGAGAGAGAGAGAGAGAGAGAGAGAGAGAGAGAGAGAGACTTAACAATTTGACTTAAATTGTCTCTTGGGAAAAGCGTTCAGGTATCCACTGCCGTTTGATAGAAAAAGCACTTTTAGTCTCTGTCGTTTTGGTCATGAAAGGAATACCTTAAATATTGATCGATTCCGATTATCTTCAACTTGTCAATAGGCCTCAAACCTCAGAATTATCTGAAGTGATTGATAAGTATATTTTAATCGATTGATGAACTGGCCAAAAACATGTTTTAAAGTATTTGTTATATGACGTCAGTGCAGTTATAACAAGATAAATAATATTAAAAAGACAACAAGATTTTTTTTAAAGTTAAAAGTTCCCATTGTTCATCCCCCCCCCCCACCCCAATTTTTTTTTCTTTCATGTCTTTTCCAAGGAAAGTCGTGGAAGTGAGATTGGTTACAATTATATGCCCAATGCCATACAGCACAACCAAGATTCGAACCCTATACCTTCTGGTTACGAAGCAAGGACCATAACACTGTACCAGCTGCCCTAAGTGATTTGAAAGAATTCAATCAATCCCATCGTTAAAGGGTTAAAAACCGATTATCAGAGAATACCTTTCAAGCTCTTGTTTGAAAACACGTTTTACTCCGCCTTTACCTCCCCCTTCTTGTTGTTTCAAACTCAAGTTTTAACCCCGTGTTATTTCAAGGAGGATACTAACAACATTTCCAGGCGAGAAATTCGATATCAATGATGAAGGGAAGGACATGATGCTCTGGTTTTCCGTTCATCCATTCTGTGTTTGCTAAGCTTTTTTTTTCGTCAATACGAGCTGTGTAATTACACACGACACATTTAAGGCTATTATTTTATAAAATGTTACGTAAATGTTATTTTCTGTCCTTTCGTCAAAGATATAATCAGCCATTTGTTAATCCATATTTCATTAGCCTGCCATTTTAGATACCCACGTCATTTACTCTCACAAAGCCTTTTCATATTTTTGAACTCTTCTCCCCCCCCCCCCCAATCAAACAAAAAAAAAAAACAACTACAACCCCCCCCCCTCAACCCCCCCCCACCCCCCCCCCCCAAAAAAAAACAAAAAAAAAAAAAACAACAACAACGATAACAACATAAAAAAGAGCAAAATCAGACAAAAAAAACTAACTTCTATACGAGTATTTAATATCGATTCATTACAAGGAGTATGTCTGCGTTGTCTCCATGGACGTTTACCGTGAATGTGTTACTTCGAGTGTGTCTGTCTGTTTCTAAAATCCAGTTAATATCCAGATTTATAAGAATGAACCCAAATAACGCAATACTAATTTTTAAATCTTACAAGTCGAGTACGAAACACAGCTTGATAAAAACAAAGCAGACAGGAAATACGAGAAAAATCCATCCCTAAACAATTAGATCTTGTCGAGGAGAGCTGATTTTAGGGATGATTTTTTTCCCAATGGTCTGTCTGATTTGTCTGACACTGTTTCTTACACACCAAAAAAAGACTGAGTATCTAGAACCAACAGCTTCTCAAAGGATATAAAACACGTGAACAGCATTGATATTTTGTCCATGCTTTGTAACTCTTTAAAAAGCTATTAAAGCTACGCTTTTGGTGGGAGACTTGTCAAGAAGTCTTAACCCGATTCTGAATGTGGATCTGAATGGAACTGATTATCGAACTGGATGGCTAATTACCAACACTAGCAATGAATTGCATCTATCATTACTCTTTGGATTGAGTTCACATTAATCTCCCAAACTCTTCCATTCATCCAACCATCAATCCATTTATCCATCCACCCATCCATCCATCCATCAATCCATCCAACCTTCCATCCATCCACCCACTCATCCAACCATCCATCTACCCGCCCATCCATCCAACTATCTATTCACCTATGCACCTTTCCATCCAGTCTGCCACCAACCCATCCACACATCCATTCATCCATTCATCCACCCACCCATCCATCTATTGATCAATCAATCCAGACACCGTCACCCATCCATCCATTTAGCCACCAACCCATCAACGCATCCATCCATCCATGCCATCTATCTACCTACCTACCCATCCATCCATCCATCCATATATCAATTAATCTACCCAGCCACCAGCCCATCCACACATCCATCCATCCATCCATCCATTCATCCATCCATCCATCCATCCATCCATTGATCAATCAATCGACACACCTTTCACCCATCCATCCATGCCATCCATCTACCTACCTATCCATCCATCCATCCATCCATCCATCCATTCATCCACCCATTCACCCATCCATTTATCAATTAATCCATCCACCTATTACCTATTCAGACACCATTCATCTACCCAATAATTCATCTATCCACACACCCATCCACATACCATCCTCCCATCTACCCATGCATTCACCAATCCATCCATCCGTTCCATTCATCCGCACACACACCCATCCATCCATCTTCCTACCCATTAATCCATCCATCCACCCACTCAAACACCCACTTACTTTATGCAATCACAAAAATAATATTCGCTGATCCCGATAAAGCCAAATAATCCGAATAGCTCTTGCAATCTCTGTTCAAATCGCTCTAGATACTGCTAAACGAATTTGTGTTCATTATGTCTAATGTTATTTTGTTGTGTCATTGGTTGTTTTAATTTGCTTTTCCTTCCTCGTTATTTTATTTATTTAATTTTTGTTGACTTTATTTCGTTTTGTTTTTGTTCTTTTTCTTTTCTTTTCTTTTTTCGATATATTTTTTTATTCTAAAGATCATCTACCCACTTTTAAAGCCATAGTAATTCTATCGCCGACTGATGAAAGCTTTTGAAAAAAATTAATCCTGACCGAATGGCCATAGGAAATAAGTGTGAGCACTGTTTACAAAGCGTTTGGGTTAGAATGAAGAGTTTGGATTTTAGCCAAATACGAGAGCTTTTATACACTGTAATGGCAAGCGACATTTACAAACAGTGCTATGTGGAAAATAGAAAATATGAAAAAACGGCCGATATACAACTATAAGTAAAAGATTCCCCAGGCCATATTCTCCGAGCGATATCGACAGCCTCTAAATACTAAGAGTAGTTCGCCAACATAGGGTCCTAATTTTACTATCACTAGGAAACTTTCACTATCACCCATCGTGATAGTAACCAATACCGCCTGACTTTGTTACACCCATCATGATAGTACCCAATACCGCCTGACTTTGTTACACCCATCGTGATGGTAACCAATACCGCCTGACTTTGTTACACCCATAGTGACAGTAACCAATACCGCCTGACTTTGTTACACCCATCGTGATAGTAACCAATACCGCCTGCCTTTGTTACACCCATCGTGATGTACCCAATACCGCCTGACTTTGTTACACCCATCGTGATAGTAACCAATACCGCCTGACTTTGTTACACCCATCATGATAGTAACCAATACCGCCTGACTTTGTTACACCCATAGTGACAGTAACCAATACCGCCTGACTTTGTTACACCCATCGTGATAGTAACCCAATACCGCCTGCCTTTGTTACACCCATCGTGATGTAACCCAATACCGCCTGACTTTGTTACACCCATCGTGATAGTAACCAATACCGCCTGACTTTGTTACACCCATCATGATAGTAACCAATACCGCCTGACTTTGTTACACCCATAGTGACAGTAACCAATACCGCCTGACTTTGTTACACCCATCATGATAGTACCCAATACCGCCTGACTTTGTTACACCCATCGTGATGGTAACCAATACCGCCTGACTTTGTTACACACATAGTGACAGTAACCAATACCGCCTGACTTTGTTACACCCATAGTGACAGTAACCAATACCGCCTGACTTTGTTACACCCATCGTGATAGTAACTAAGACCGCCTGACTTTGTTACACCCATCATGATAGTAACCAATACCGCCTGACTTTGTTACACCCATAGTGACAGTAACCAATACCGCCTGACTTTGTTACACCCATTGTGATAGTACCCAATACCGCCTGACTTTGTTACACCCATAGTGACAGTAACCAATACCGCCTGACTTTGTTACACCCATCGTGATAGTAACTAATACCGCCTGACTTTGATACACCCATCGTGATAGTAACTAATACCGCCTGACTTTGTTACACCCATTGTGATAGTAACTAATACCGCCTGACTTTGATACACCCATCGTGATAGTAACCAATACCGCCTGACTTTGTTACACCCATTGTGATAGTAACTAATACCGCCTGACTTTGATACACCCATCGTGATAGTAACTAATACCGCCTGACTTTGTTACACCCATCATGATAGTAACTAATACCGCCTGACTTTGTTACACCCATAGTGATAGTAACTAATACCGCCTGACTTTGTTACACCCATCATGATAGTAACCAATACCGCCTGACTTTGTTACACCCATTGAGATAGTAACCAATACCGCCTGACTTTGTTACACCCATAGTGATAGTAACCAATACCGCCTGACTTTGTTACACCCATTGTGATAGTAACCAATACCGCCTGGCTTTGTTACACCCATCGTGATAGTAACCAATACCGCCTGACTTTGTTACACCCATAGTGATAGTAACTAATACCGCCTGACTTTGTTACACCCATCATGATAGTAACCAATACCGCCTGACTTTGTTACACCCATTGTGATAGTAACCAATACCGCCTGACTTTGTTACACCCATCGTGATAGTAACCAATACCGCCTGACTTTGTTACACCCATAGTGATAGTAACTAATACCCTGACTTTGTTACACCATCATGATAGTAACCAATACGCCTGACTTTGTTACACCCATTGTGATAGTAACCAATACCGCCTGACTTTGTTACACCCATCGTGATAGTAACCAATACCGCCTGACTTTGTTACACCCATCATGATAGTAACCAATACCGCCTGACTTTGTTACACCCATAGTCACAGTAACCAATACCGCCTGACTTTGTTACACCCATAGTGACAGTAACCAATACCGCCTGACTTTGTTACACCCATAGTGATAGTAACCAATACCGCCTGACTTTGTTACACCCATAGTGATAGTAACCAATACCGCCTGACTTTGTTACACCCATTGTGATAGTAACCAATACCGCCTGACTTTGTTACCAGGTAAGACATCGCACCACTGAACCATTCTTGACGCCACAAATCTACCTTGTGGTTACGTCTCATCAGATAAATAATTAGTAATCATAAACTCATTAACCGATTTCCTGTTTAGAATGTGTACAATCCCATTTATTAGCGTGCGACAATTTGCTAGGTCTGATGACCCAAATTGTTATGGGGATCATTGTTGTAATGGAGATACTATCAAACCAACGCAAATATTGTCCATTACAACAATCATAAAAACTAGATAGGCCATAATTGCGTTCTGTTATCAGACCTGCGAATAGTAAACGTCGATGTGTACCTACAAGAGGAGCAATCAGTTTATTATTTGAGAGTTTTGAGATGTTAAACTGTTTTATTTTGACTTTTTGTGTTTTTGGTCATAAATACCTGACCTCACTGATGAATTCCATTTCAGAATATGAGCATACAATGGTTATCAAATCTTATTTCATGATTTTCACAAAGTATATTATTGCTTCTATTTTGAGAATTCAAAACAATCACGATTTTGCGGTTTAGCAAGAAAGAGTTATTCAAATAAGTCGAATCTAAATATGAATCGAGGGCACTTCTAGCTGGCATCTTCTAACAACCACATTAGAAAAAAACATTTGGTCAGAAAAAAGATTTACTTCGAATATTGTATCGATAAAGTAAGGCGACGTGCACATGTTAATTTTGCAGGTCTGATGTCTGAACGCAATAATGGGCTTGATTTAACAGTGTCGTAATACGCTTCAACAGTCATGTCGTCATTTCCCTCGTAATGACGCATGGTAACTGGCTCTAAACTATCGGAACAATGGCGGACGCCCTTATTAAATATTTCTCCGACGAGCATATAAGTGTATCCAGAGGAGAAAAACTTTATAAATATGATCATGTTTTAACTTTTATACATTCTGATCAAAAGACATAAAAAAATTCTATCCAGCATGAAGAATTAAAAGTACCGATTTTCTTTGTTAAGAACCACGATGGCCGCCGTTGCTGGGCGACGTGACATCAGACTATTGAATCCAATTTATAATGTTTTTCGTCGTTGGTTTGGGATTATTTTTTCATTAAAAGAATGAGTCCATAATACTTAGGTTGTCAGACCTTAAAATAACATGTTGGTTTCGGGGTCGTGTTAATCCATCGATAACTTGAGGTAAACTATTTCTGGCTAAAATGGTTTTTTGTTATCGTATATTTTTTATGTGTTTGGCTCTTTTCCGGTACTTTGTACGATCTACATCTTATCAAATTTTGGACAAATCGGATGATCATCCGGTGTGTCCAAAATTTGATAAGATGTGGATCGTTCCCGTTTTGAAATAATGTCTAAAGATAAGAAAAGAAAGATCTTGATAGCAATTTGGAACTGAATCTAGTTCGTCATAGCACAAACCACATTAAAAGACAGGGATGCCAAATCTGCTGTTTTCCTCCCGGCTTTTTCCGGGTTTTATAGGGAAATGGGAGAATTAAGAATTATGTTTTTGTTTGCTATGTAAACGATTGATGCTATGTCTTTAAGTAGCTGGAAATAACGTACAAACACACAAAACTTTGAGACACCTTAAAGTCTGATAGCCTGATTGGTAGAATTTTATGAGAATTAATCATTAAAATGGCTGTCTATAAACAATGCTAGAAATTTATTATACCATCTTAATTTTTTTTTAATTAAAAAAAAAACGAACTCGAGCTCTTATACAGTGCAATATCCACTAAACGTGCTCATAGCGCTTTACATGGAGTCCCTAGCCAACAGCAACACTTAACAAGTAGGACGAGAGCTGAGTGACGTCGATTTCGTTCCATCTATAGAGGATTCTTTTTTCGTTTTTTTTTTTTTTTTTTTTTTTGTTATTTTTAAAAAATCACGTGGAATCCCTGAAATTGTTATTTTGTGTGTTTTAAGTGAGTTTTTAAACATTATGCAGAATGTCCATGACGCATGGTTACAGAGTAGTGATACATTATGCCGCTAATAGTTTGAAGTTGACGTCACTCGGGTCTTTGTTATTGCTGTTTGCCATCCGCGTTTATGAATAACTCTCACTAAACTGTATTAACCAGACTTTAAATGTTCATGGTTACACCTAGTTTTGTGTGTTTCGCTTGGCTAAGAAGCTCACAACATTGCCATCCGGAAGTATAACGGACCAAACACATTTAAAACTATGTGTAACCTTGACCGTTTATAGTCCGGTTAATACAGTTTAGTGAGAATTACTCATAAACGCGGATGGCAAAAAAAAAAAAAAAAAAAAGAAAAAAAAGACCTTACTTACGTCAACTTCATTCTATTTATACAAAAACAATAGTATTCAATTGGGATTGGAATGAATAGTATTTTCATATCACGTGACCTCTTCTTTAGTGAAGAGAACTATTATTCAACCAAATTCCCACAAACCATCTCAACGTGGAGTCCTTTGGGAACACCATGTGTGGTGTGAACAGTTAGGGTAATTCAGTTTTTCTAATCCTTCTGTGATTGGCTGCCTTGATCTTTTAAATCTCAATGAAATTGCTTTGCTTGAGGATAGATCTGCGACTATGTCATCGTGGTATAATAGTATGGCAATCGCCTTTGGATCGAAGTTCCTGAGTTCGAAATCCGTTCTGAGCGTTGCTTAGTTGAGTCATTGGAAAAAAGAATCTTTACTCTCTCTCTCTCTCTCTCTCTCTCTCTCTCTCTCTCTCTCTCTCTCTCCAATTTCTCTCACCATACTCACGTGTAAAGTGAGTCCTGGTCGTTAATAGCGTTGTCTCTGTCGGAAAGAGTGTAATAATATCGCCTATCAGGCGTCATGTCTCGTCCTATATGTTAAGTGTTGCTGTTAGCTAGGGACCCCTTGTAAAGCGCTTTGAATATTCTTACTGGTATTGCTCTATATAAATGCTCTATTTTTCTTTTAACCTGACGATCCAAAATAGATGGATGGATAGATCGGTGGATAGATAAATAGATGGACATATATGGACCGATAGTGGGGAGACAGGTAGATAGATAGATAAGAGACATGTAGATAGATAGATAGATAAATAGATAGATAGATAGATAGATAGATAGATAGATAGATAGATAGATAGATAGATAGGTGGGTGGATAGATAGATATAGAAATCAATAAATCGTTAACTGGCTAGTAAATGGGTAGATAGATAGGTAGATTTATAGCTAGCTATATTACAAATAGATGGATAATCAGAAAAAAACTACCACGCCCCCTTAATCTTATTCTAATGTAAATTTCTATTTCCTGCCACCCAATGTTTTGTTTATTCATCTGAACTACGCCACTACCACATTATTTCATTCATCTGTGGTGTTTCATTCATTGTTTTGTTGATAAAGGGGAAACCCGAAACGTTCATTTGATCTGTTTTTGTAAGTAAATTGAAGCTGACAATCAATTTCACATTATTATTTATTATTTCTAATAAGGCACGTTTATAGATACTATGCGTTTATGTAAAAAATTGCTGTCTAAAAACCATAACAAGGAGTTGAATGATGCCAATTTCCTTCGTTCTCATCAGGAGTTTTGACAGGACAATAACGTTACAAAAACCAGCTTTAACGCAGGCTTCATATACTTAGTTTTGTATCTTTTAGAAGAGTCATTTTTACTCCCTTTATTTTATTATACATTTTATTGACTCATTTAAGCACCTCTAGATTGTGATATGGACTTCATACTTCACGGCTCTGATTATAAATAATTTGTGACGCAACGCCTCAAAACGGTATTATGTTGGAATGATCTACATAAGAAAAAAGACTTAAAAAATATAAGATATCATGTCAGCATTAGAAAGTATACGGTTTTGAAGTTGAAGAAACAAGAGTCGTTCTTTTCAATGGATATATAAATTCTAACTAAAATGTGCGGCTATGTGGTCTAGTGGTATGACACTCGCCTTTGGATCGGAAGGTCCAGGGCTCGAGTCCCGCTCTGAGTGGCACATAGTTGAGTCATTAGAAAAGGTTCTTTGCTTACATTCTCTCACTGTATTCAGATGTAAAATGAGTACCTTGTCGTTCTCTCAGCCCGAATGAAAAGTGTTATATCGCCTAACAGGTATCCTACATTCGCCCTACGTTGCTGTTGGCTAAGAACCCTTTGTTAAAGCGTTTTGAGCACGTTTAGTGGATATTACACTATATTAGAGCTCAAGATTGTTCTTTTTAATAAAAAAAAAAATTAAGATGGGATAATATATTTCTAGCATTATCTC
>NC_088366.1:28521046-28523546 GCF_034508935.2 Berghia stephanieae
TGTTTATAATGATACCCTTTGGATATGGTCTTACTGACAAACGCGCTTTTGGTTCCTAATAGGGAAGAAAAGTTGTGACGTCACACCTACTTTTCGGGTTCCGAAATCATTGGAAGTGTGTATGTAACCAGTCGTTCGGGAGACTATTAAGGAATAAATTACATATTGAATCATAACTATTTTAGTAGCAGGGTGTATAGACAGGTTCTACGGATTACGGGACATAAAAGAGCGAGGATGGATGATCGTTATTGACGACTTGGATATATTTAGACTAGAAAAAAAAGATGTTATCAGTCTAAAACCAGAAGATCATTTACACAAGGTATGTATTCGGTCCTCCGGAAAAAAGGCTTTACACTTCCAATGACATTCGAACCAGTTGTTTGGGGTTTTTACATCCTTCTTTTATTCCCTATTCCTTAGTGACTTCTGATTATGCTCTGCCTTGTTATAAATTAGCAGTTGAAGTTGTAGATCGTTACAAGTCGTGTATTTCGAAACAAAATGATCTGATGACAGAGGTAAAACCAATGTAAGCAATGAGGTTTTACTACTCTAGTGTTCCAGGGAGAAGTTTCTTTAGCTATTCATGTGCCCATTTTCAAAGCAACCGTGTAAGTTTGTTTTTTTTAATGACTAAAATCAGATGTGAGTAACACCCTGACGATAGGCAGCAACGGGTATTAGTAACAGTAGGATGCTTATGTTATAAGACCGCCAAGGAGGCGACTTGACTTGTATGAAATGCAATAGATGGACCCGCATTGTTTAGTTGTTAGTTTTTTCTTTATACTAAAGTCGAATTCTCTCAAGGGAATATAGAGATGGATTATTTTTTTGCTATGATGAAAAAGTCGACGATTCAAAGAAAAAGGTGTAAAACTGAAGAATATTAACAAAAACTTACAATTTATTCCAGAATTTCTAAATAAAATACATTATTTGGAAATACAGGTTTGTATTACCGTTTTCCATACCAGGTAATCACCACCACTGGGGTTGAACCTTCGATCTATTCATCGGAAAACTGGCAAGTTACTATAGTAACCAAATAGATCGCCCAAATAAAGAGAGAACCCTGTAATGGATTGGATTGCCTATTGGACAAGGGAGGTAATCAATCCAATGGAGGGAAACAGGAAAACGCCGCCATCTTGTAACCTCTCACCCCCTAACTTAGTGGAAAATTGGTTGACAGAACCTAGTTACAAGATATGCGATTACTTCCGCTTTCTTCCGATGATGGAAAATAATGTAATAAGTTATAACAAGAACAAAAAATAAAGAAAGGGAAAACAAACGAAAGCGTTAATATTTAGAAGAAATCAAGCAGGCTATTGTGAAACTATGTAGGAGAGAAATGGAAGAATGGGTCAATATACCATATGATTTTCTTTTGTACAATGACGAAATCCCGTATGTATAATCCAATCTTACACGAGGCGAAACAAAGGCATCAACAATAAGAATGGATATTTACACAATAGACGTTTATAAACTTTCTCTTTCCAAAGTACCCGTATGTATCCAATGGTTACAAAACATTAATATGTCGTGACTCAGAGTCTGCTTACTTGGCAACATTTGTAAACTGGTGTAAGGATATTATTTTATTACTTAATGGTCAAAAAAAACAAAAGAGATGATAATTGATTTTCAACTAAACAAAAATCGCATAGTTCCATTAAGAATTGAGAATCAATTTGTAGAAATTGTTGATACCTATAAATATCTAGGATTTACCATTGACAACAAGCTGAACTGGCATTCGCGTGTAAATAATATTTGTTCAAAAATAGATTATTTTTCCTTAGAAAACTAAATTCTTTTCACGTTAGGAAAGAAATCCTTAATATATTCTATTTGCCAATAGTTCAAAGTGTTATAACATTTGAAATCAGTTGCTGGGGTGGGGCCCTCACTGCTGGGGATAGAGAAAGAATAGATAAAATTGTAATAAGAGCCGAAAGCATCGTGCGTTCCACCCTGCCTACACAAAATACCCTCTATGAAGAATATTCCTATTTTAAAAAATTTGAAAATCTTGAAGGACAAGCAACATCCTCTAGTTTTAGAATGTAAAACGTCAGGTAGATCCGGCAGGGTGATAAGTTTAACAAAAAGAACAGAACGTTTTGAAAATTCCTTTGTACCCTCTACATCAATGAGACTTTCTCGAAGTGGCATAAAGATGGAGATCAAGGACAATGTCGATGGGTGAACAGCGGGTGTGAATATATTGTATGTAATTATAGAGAATAAAAAGGTACGAGATTAGGGTGATACGAGAGAAAAAGACCGCTTGCTTGATTGTCTGCGCGCGTGTGTGCTTAATTATTTTCAAAAATTTTAATGCATTAGTCTATGGCAATACCCATTGTAAATTTCCAGAAATGGATAAATAAATTTCATCTTAACTATCATTGTTTTTCTCCCCCCCCCCCCCCCCCCCCCCCCCAACCCTTTCAAAAAAAAAAAAAAAAAAGATTGTTATAAT
>NC_088366.1:28528546-28546046 GCF_034508935.2 Berghia stephanieae
CGCCTCAATACAAATATTGTTGTTTGAAGCCGGAAGAAATGAATAACAATAACCAAATGGAATAGTAGCTTGAATTCAATTAATGAAGACAGTTAATGCGGACATTATGGGTTTCCTCGTTCTCAACAAAACACGACGAAGGAACCACTAAAGACTCACATTCGTCTTTAGTGTTTCATTCATCGTGTTTGTTGACAAAGGGGAAACCCGAAACGTCCACATTAATTGTCTTTGTTAATCTAATGTAAGCTTCCATCCTATTTGACTATTGTTATTTATTTCTTGGATTACCGAGAAGGCATACCAAATTGAACGACTGGTGACAAAGATGTGACGGTATTTTTCAAACGGTATTTTTTGAGTCGGGATGAATCCGGTGCTGGAAAACGGGTTTATAGTCACAAAAATAAATGTTGATGTTAATTTCTATTCTTTATAGTGGAGGATAAATAAAATGAATTTCTTACATTGGGATGAATGGAGGGGGGGGAAGACCCTCAAACGTTCGAATTTCTTATCATCATATTAATTATTTACTCACTTTTCGGAGTCCCATTCATTTCATCCAGATCCGCGTGCACTTATTTGCAGGTCTGATAACCCAATTCCTTATAGGCTCATTGTTGTAGATAATTGAAATTTTAAAAAATGACGCAAAATATTGTCCATTACAACAATGTAGGCCCAAAAGGATATTCGGATGTCAGACCTGCATATATATGTACACGTCGATCCATTAATATGGAATACCAGATTGACTCGGAGGGTCACAAAAATATTCTCAGTGTGATTCCCTTCGGCATTTGAACCCGTGACGTTTCGGTCTAAACATAAGTGACTTAATCAGCGTGTCATCAGCTCGCCAATTATCATTAACTCCTTCGCTAAACACAGAAAAAGCTTGATTGGCTGAATGCATCTGGTTGTCATGGAGATGAACGCGTCACCATGTAATTAATTCCATCAATAATATTCATGTTCCGTATGTCCTCATCAGAGCTCTCTCTCTCTCTCTCTCTCTCTCTCTCTCTCTTTCTCCCTCTCTCTCTCTCTGTCGCTCTCCTCTCTCTCTCTTCTCTCTTCTTCTCTCTCTCTATCTCTCTCTACTTCATCTTCTGTCATCTCTCTCTAATCTATCTATCTATCTATCTATATCTATCCCATCTATCTATCTGTCTATCTATCTATCTATCTCTATCTATCATCCATCTATCTTCTATCTATCTCTTCTCATTTCTTTTCTCTTTTTCTCTCTTTTCTCTCTCTCTCTCTCTCTCTCTCTCTCTCTATCTATCTATCTCTCTTCTTTCTCTCTCGGTCTCTATCATTCTCCTATTATTTATGAGGTGCTTTAAGTTCGCTGGACTAAAAAAAAGAATATGAAACAGATAGATAGATAGATAGATAGATAGATAGACAGATATATAGATTGATAGATAGATAGATAGATAGGAAGTAAGTGAGAGAGAGAGAGAGAGAGAGAGAGAGAGAGAGAGAGAAATAGAAAGAGAGAAAGAGAGACATAGGTTGTGCATGTGTGTGTGTGTTGTTCATGAAAAGAAGAGTAAGAGAGAATGGGATGAGAGAGTAAGAGAGTAGGTTGGGTGGTGTGAGTAGGAGAGAGAGAGATAGAAAAGATAGAGAGAGAGAGAGAGAGAGACGTGGTGTGTGTGTGTGTGTGTGGATGGTGGATAGAGAAGAGAATAGAAAGATAGAGAGAGAGAGAGAGAGAGTAGGTGTTGAATTAGAACAGTGTGCATGAAAGAGAGTTTGTACTCGAAAATTATATCCCAAGACGAGATTTACGACATATTTGGCAATAAAAAAAACAAACAGTGTGAACAGAAAAATCTTTGTTTTTAATCCAGCCATTTAAACCCCATTACACCGTCTTATTTTTGGCACCCGCGCCACATCACGTGACAAATCAAATAGGCCACATTATCTCCATTTATCCCCAAAAATTACCAGAGCTTCCGATGTTCAAGATGCTTTTTCTTTCATTTATTTTTTTCCTTTTTTTTTTTCGTCTTTTTTTTAAATTGTGTGTAAGGTTGTTTTTTTCCTTTTTCTTTATCTTTTCTTCTTTTTTTAAAAAAAATGCTTTTTAATTTCTTTTTCGTTTCGTTTTGTTTTGTTTTGTTTTGTTTTTGGTAGTTTGTTTTGCCTTTTTTTTGTGTTTGTTTATTTTGTTGTTTTTATTTTTGTTTTCTAATGATCTGCACCATTCTGGGTCACCGGGTCAAACAGCTCGGCTGATAGGACTTGAACACGGTTACTTTTGCTATTAATACATAGTCAATACCACACAACCACACTACTCTATAGACTATAAAATAATATTAGTCCATAATTGGAAGAGATTTTATTTTTGATCATATCCGAACTGTTCTCATACACACTTTGTTTGATCTTTGTCATTGCACAGTAGATTGTGGCATCCAAAATTAGCTGTTTAAATTTTGGAGTATGCGGAAGGGCTTGTTTTATTTTGTTTATTTATTTTTGTTTTTAAAGGAAGGAGTTGTCTAAAATAACATGACCTGTTATTTAAAAAAAAAAAAAACAATCTATTCTTTTTAAAAGTCAGTCTTGCACTATTTTGCCAGACTCTCTAGAGGGAACTAAAGAATAAAGTTAATGGACTGTGACTTTTAGCCGACTGTCGGCATTTACCGATGCCATTTTCAGTTTTGTATATTGATATAGTATTAAAGCTGGTACCCGAACGTTTTAGCTGTCTCAAAAATGTAAAAGAAAAAAAAGGTTTTAACCGACGTGCACGTATTTACAGGTCTGATAACTGACTTCAATGATGGGTTTGTTGTAATGGACAATATTTTGTGTTGATTTGCAAGTATTTCAATAACAACAATGAGCCCAAAAAATTTAGGGTTATCAGCCCTACTTATCGGTTGGAACTTTTCAATAGATAGACATCATCATCTGTGCAGTGATGATCTTGACGTTATTTAAAAACGCAATTAATTAAACTCATTGTGTGCATATTAATCATTTCTTGATTATTTTGATACAAGAGTTATCCATGAGATCATGTGCTGGAAATCATCGCTATTTATAGATAATGCATTCAAATTATAGTCCACTATATTTTTATAATGTCATTTTTTCCCGTTTAGTGACAACATAAATTTATTAAAACCGATTTATCTTTAAGACTTTCAAATGGATTCTAAAATATTACAATAATGAAGCAAGTGTCCCAATGTTTGGACATTACACAAGCAGCTTTTTTGTACATTTGGAGAAACATTTCACATGGGGCCAACTTGACTCCATAAACAATTCATATTAAATTTTACTTTAACAATAATTGCAAGACTTTCCTTCAATTTTGAAAGGAATTGCTTATCTGAAAAATAGATGAAATGAAATGTTAAAATAACAACTCCTCTTCCAAAAGATATCACAGTGAAAATATATAATCTCACTCTGACGTAAACTAGAAAAAAATATTTAATCTTTAATTTTCAGAAATCGGTTTTAAGGACAAGTATTTATTGATAAAATTGATTGAAAATAAATGAGAAACTTATTCATTTCCAACTTTAGTCTATAAACTCATGTTAGAACTAAAACCGAAATCCTGTTTCTTTGTCAAAAAAATCTGATATTCAAAATTTTAAATTTAGATCAACCAACCAAATCCAAACATTTCAGATCATTCAGATTGTAACCAATAAACCCAATTGACAAAATCAAAATACTGATTTTTCTTTCATTTAAAATTTTATGGCGGTGTTCCTTTACCCACACTGGATCCCTAGTGTGGAATGACCTGCCTAGAAGGATAAGAGACCCAAAATCTATTGATAGTTTTAAATCATTGTTGAAGCACTACCATTTTTACCGTTACATTTTCATGATATTGATACGATATTACATACACTGCTATTGATATCATTGTGGTATACGTTTTATATATGTAAATTTTGTAAATGTATTTGTAATGTGCATTGAGCATCACACAGTGATGAAAAGGCGCGAACTAAATGCCATGTATTATTATTATTACTATTACTATTCTTATTTATTATTATTATTATTATTATTATTATTATTATTATTATTATTATTATTATTATATTATTATTATTATTATTATTATTATTATTATTATTATTATTATTATTATTATTATTATTATTATTATTATTTCTAATCATTCAGATAGTAATCACAGGATCCAATTGACAAGCTCAAAATACAATTTTTATGCGTTAATAACAGATTTCTGATAGTTCAGATAGTAATCCATAAATCCAATTAACGATATCAAAATACATTTTATGCGTTAATCACAGATTTTCATAACAACCCTAACACACCAATGCAATAGATGCTTATCAGTTTTTGAACCATGATCGCTGGATCACAACTCCTTTGGACCAAAAATAGGCACGTTCTGTTTATCTTAAAAACACTTTACTTTGCAAGTTGTATACTTTAAAGAAGAATTTACTTTAGTTCTGAGCTGCAAATCACAAAGAAATATTTCTTAAGCTTAGAGTTGTAGAGCTTGTAATGTAAAACAACAAAAGATTGGAATGAAAATGTTAAGATTAACCTTTCTGATAGGGACGAATTGCGTTGATAACTTCCATTAGTTTTATGTAAATTTTGCACCTGGCTATTGAAAACGAAACAATATTTCATTTTACCTCCCCATCAAAAATCATATCTAATTTAAACATCGCATAGGATTTAATGACTTTCGTGTTTGGAATGTTGTAAAATTGTTATTTTTAAAAAAATTCTTAATATAAAAAAGTATTTGATGGCAATAATGTAATCTTCACGTTACATATTATTAAATGCGCAAAAGCTTTTTTATTTCAAAGGTATAAATAGCCTAAGACTATGAACAAAACAAACTTCATAATGTATTAACACAAAGGGCTTTTTCTCAAACGAATTTTTAACAAATAAAAATATATGCACGTCATATGATATTAATATTATATAGTATTAGGAGCTTTTTGTTCTGTAGACATTTAATAAATTGCTTTGTATCTGAATATGGTTTGTACTGAACCGAAATCTTTATAATCAACATTGTTTATGCCATTTAAGTTCTGTTGGAAAAATACAAATATTAAAAATAGCTGTTATTTAATTTTTGTTGTTGCTTTGTTTCTGAGATTTTTTTGTTTTGTTTTGTTTTGTTCTCTGTTTGGTTTGGTTCGTTTTGTTTTGTTTTTTAAATTTTATTGTTGGGTTGTTTTGGGCTTTTAGTTTTCTATCACGTTAAGGGTGTTTTTGTTGGGATATTTTTGCAGGGACTCCATCTCATTTTACAAAAGTATAGAAAAGATCTGTTGTATATTGCAAAATAATTCTCCAGTTTGGGAGTAATTGATACAACATGCACTCAAGAGCGAAACCAAAGAAGCAATTTAATAGAGCGAGATTTAGAGGTTTTTCAATTGTGTAATATAAAAAGTTGCTCTTTGGCCCTCTCCTCTTATTAGATAAATATGTGTGTGGAATTCATATTTTTTTCATAATAATTAAATTTTGAACAAATGGGAGTTGGAATGTTGTGTTGAATTCTTATCATGCTGATTACAATTTTATTGCTGGACTCTGAAAAATACGTATTTAAAATTTTGGCCAGAAAACTTGTTCATCAAATATTGATGGAATATCTTGGCAAAAACTCTCAAACCTGGGACTTCGCAAGTCCCAGATGTGAGCGTTTTTGCCAAGGAGATGTATATTTTAATTCATCGATATAACTTTGTGGCCAAAATTTCAAATACGCGTTTTTTTCAGAGAATATCAGTATAAAACATTATCTTCAAAATCTTCAAATTTAAATGCATTTCTTCTTAACAGTCTTCACTTAGAAGGGAGGAGGGGGAGAGATTTTATGATAATCCTAACCATTAAAATGGTGTGTTATGAATTTCTTTACTTAAAATATCTGCCCTCTATAAAATTATCATAATACCTCCTGCTGCCTCTCAAAACTAATCTTATCACTGATTATGAATACATAATTATTATCTAGTCATTTGCACACACACACCCTCCCCCTCCCCTCCCTACCCTTTACCCCACCACACAAGAATGTTTTTGCTTCTCCTACCCCTCCACACACACACACACAGAGAGAGAGAGAGAGAGAGAGAGAGAGAGAGAGAGAGAGAGAGAGAGAGAGAGAAAGAGAGAGAGAGAGTGTGTGTGTGTGTGTGTGAGAGAGAGAGAGAGAGAGAGTACCTACATAGATTCACGTCCCAGAATATTCTAGTATAGTTGATAATTGCATTATCTTCGATTAAATGACCGATAACATACGAGTTTGAAATAACATGATATAAAAGTAAACGATAATAATAATAATAATAATAATAATAATAATAATAATAATAATAATAATAATAATAATAATAATAATAATAATAATAATAATAATAATAATAATAATAATAATAATCTCACAAAACTGCACTCTGAATTTCTTGTTATATATCTTACCCTCTTCCCTCATAATATACCCGTCTAAGTTTTGTGTTTGTACTCGTGAAGGGTTTACAGCATTTATTGGTGCGCACCATTTGTAAGTTCTGATAACATTGTTGGTAGAGCACTCGCTTCACACGCAAAGGGGCCGAGATCTAGCCCGGGTAAAGACGAGTATGTTTTTTTTTCTAATCCCTGTGTCCACTCACAGTAATCGGGTAGCTGGGTCTGTTTGATCTGACGGAAAGTACTTTTTGATAGACCAGAGTACTATCCAATGGGAATTATGTCCCAAATGGACTACTTTTATTTGTGAAGATGTAGCTAGATATAAATTAATCATCTCGTTTAATGGAGTAAATTGAGTGGTCTGAGTGTTTAGCTAGCCAAAACTTATGATGTTCAAACCCTGAACATAAAGTTCATAGCTTCGAAAAAAAAGTAAAACGTAGTCCTTCGGAGCCATTAGGCCCATGGGGCCGGAATTTTCCCCGGTTTCTATAGCGTTCCCCGGTTTCTGTATAGGACAATAGCAATTGCTTACGCCCTTTTGAAAGGACGCTGGTCCAATGCAAAGTACTTTCCGCCAGATCTAACAGACCAAGCTATCCAATCATAACTAGATGGACGGGGGAATCAGAAAACTCTAAACTTCACTTGGAATCGATATCGGTGAAGCGTGAGAAGCGAGTGCTCTACCAAGTGAACTATCGGGACCCCAATGAAATTCATAGCTTCATTATAATGTGTGTTGACTTTAATGATCAAGGAAGTCTCGGGTTGATACCTTTTGACAACTTAGTTGGGGGTTATTTCAATTAAACGACATTTGAAGAAAACAGCTTTTTGGTTAAAATGAAAATAATGTGTTTTGTCGGTGTAGGGCACTATTAAGCGATCGGTATCCTCAAATTGAATCCATTACACGAGGGATTTGTATTTACTTTAACTGACGTGTACTTATTTGCAGGTCTGATAACCCAAATTGTTGTATAGATAGTATGCGCTTGGCTAAGAAGCTCATAACATTGCCATCCGGAAGTATAACGGGCCAACACACAAAACTGTGTGTATCCATGAACGTTAAAACAGTTCAGTGAGCATTACTCATAAACGCGGATGGCAAAAAACAATAACAAAGACCTGAGTGACGTCATCTTCGAACTATCTATAGTATCATTGGTTTAATGGAAATGCTATCAAACTAACGCAAAATATTATTCATTACAACAATGTTAAATCAAGCCCATAGTGGGAAGCATAAGTCGTTCAAAACCCACGAACCAGTCCTCTTGACAATGATTTAACAATGAATATGTTACATATTTAATTTTTTAAAAATTGAGCTTTTATATAGAGAAATATCCATTAAACGTGCTCAAAGCGCTTTACATGGGCCCTGGCCAACAGCAACACTTAACACGTAGGACGGAGCACGACGCCTGTTAGGCGATATTACTTTTTTAAAATTATTATTTTTCGGACAGAAACAACGCTGTTGACGGCTATTTTACACCCGAGTACGGTGAGAGAATGTGAGCAAAGAGTCTTTTCCAAGGACTCAACAATGCGCCGAGCAAGGCTCGAACCCAGGACCTTCCGATCCTAAAGCGAGTGTCATACCACAAGACCACATAAGGTGGTATAACTATTTTAGGATGTATTGGCAGATTCTTATGATTACCGAGTATAAAAGAACGAGGATAGAAGACATTAATTGAACACCCGAATTTCTTTAGTCAGAATAATAAGATGTCATCACTCTGAAACCAGAAGATCAATTGCACAATATATGTATCCAGTCCTCCGGCGGATTTGTGGCACACTCCCCAAAACAGATTGGAACCAGTATTTTGACATTACACAAGTGTCCTTCTTGCGTTCGGTTATCAGACTTGCAAATATGTGTACGTTGGGATAAACACACTGGCTGGGCCTGGGACTTCGGGTTGGAAGATTAAATAATATGCATTCTGGAAGATTAAATAATATGCATTCTGGAAGATTAAATAATATGCATTCTCGAAGATTAAATCATATGCATTCTGGAAGATAAATAATATGCATTCTGGAAGATTACATAATATGCATTCTGAAAGATTAAATAATATGCATTCTGGAAGATTAAATAATATGCATTCTGGAAGATTAAATAATAATATGCATTCTGGAAGATTAAATAATATGCATTCTGGAAGATTATATAATATGCATTCTGGAAGATTAAATGATATGCATTCTGGAAGATTAAATAATATGCATTCTGGAAGATTAAATAATATGCATTCTGGAAGATTAAATAATATGCATTCTTGAAGATTAAATAATATGCATTCTGGAAGATTACATAATATGCATTCTGGAAGATTAAATAATATGCATTCTGGAAGATTAAATAATATGCATTCTGGAAGATTAAATAATATGCATTCTGGAAGATTAAATAATATGCATTCTGGAAGATTAAATAATATGCATTCTGGAAGATTAAATAATATGCATTCTGGAAGATTAAATAATATGCATCCTGGAAGATTAAATAATATGCATTCTGGAAGATTAAATAATATGCATTCTGGAAGATTAAATAATATGCATTCTGGAAGATTAAATAATATGCATTCTGGAAGATTAAATGATATGCATTCTGGAAGATTAAATAATATGCATTCTGGAAGATTAAATAATATGCATTCTGGAAGATTAAATAATATGCATTCTGGAAGATTAAATAATATGCATTCTGGAAGATTAAATAATATGCATTCTGGAAGATTAAATAATATGCATTCTGGAAGATTACATAATATGCATTCTGGAAGATTAAATAATATGCATTCTGGAATATTAAATAATATGCATTCTGGAAGATTAAATAATATGCATTCTGGAAGATTACATAATATGCATTCTGGAATATTAAATAATATGCATTCTGGAAGATTAAATAATATGCATTCTGGAAGATTAAATAATATGCATTCTGGAAGATTACATAATATGCATTCTGGAAGATTACATAATATGCATTCTGGAATATTAAATAATATGCATTCTGGAAGATTAAATAATATGCATTCTGGAAGATTAAATAATATGCATTCTGGAAGATTAAATAATATGGATTCTGGAAGATTAAATAATATGCATTCTGGAAGATTAAATAATATGCATTCTGGAAGATTAAATAATATGCATTCTGGAAGATTAAATAATATGCATTCCGGAAGATTAAATAATATGCATTCTGGAATATTAAATAATATGCATTCTAGAAGATTAAATAATATGCATTCTGGAAGATTAAATAATATGCATTCTGGAAGATTAAATAATATGCATTCTGGAAGATTAAATAATATGCATTCTGGAAGATTAAATAATATGCATTCTGGAAGATTAAATAATATGCATTCTGGAAGATTAAATAATATGCATTCTGGAAGATTAAATAATATGCATTCTGGAAGATTAAATAATATGCATTCTGGAATATTAAATAATATGCATTCTGGAAGATTAAAAAATATGCATTCTGGAAGATTAAATAATATGCATTCTGGAAGATTAGATAATATGCATTCTGGAAGATTAAATAATATGCATTCTGGAAGATTAAATAATATGCATTCTGGAAGATTAAATAATATGCATTCTGGAAGATTAAATAATATGAATTCTGGAAGATTAAATAATATGCATTCTGGAAGATTAAATAATATGCATTCTGGAATATTAAATAATATGCATTCTGGAAGATTAAAAAATATGCATTCTGGAAGATTAAATAATATGCATTCTGGAAGATTAGATAATATGCATTCTGGAAGATTAAATAATATGCATTCTGGAAGATTAAATAATATGCATTCTGGAAGGTTAAATAATATGCATTCTGGAAGATTAAATAATATGCATTCTGGAAGATTAAATAATAGGCATTCTGGAAGATTAAATAATATGCATTCTGGAAGATTAAATAATATGCATTCTGGAAGATTAAACAATATGCATTCTGGAAGATTAAATAATAGGCATTCTGGAAGATTAAATAATATGCATTCTGGAAGATTAAATAATATGCATTCTGGAAGATTAAATAATATGCATTCTGGAAGATTAAATAATATGCATTCTGGAAGATTAGATAATATGCATTCTGGAAGATTAAATAATATGCATTCTGGAAGATTAAATAATATGCATTCTGGAAGATTAAATAATATGCATTCTGGAAGATTAAATAATATGCATTCTGGAAGATTAAATAATAGGCATTCTGGAAGATTAAATAATATGCATTCTGGAAGATTAAATAATATGCATTCTGGAAGATTAAATAATATGCATTCTGGAAGATTAAATAATATGCATTCTGGAAGATTAAATAATAGGCATTCTGGAAGATTAAATAATATGCATTCTGGAAGATTAAATAATATGCATTCTGGAAGATTACATAATATACTACCTAAAACGCCACTGATACTCATACAATTTTATCGTAATGACGCTTTTATTTATTTGAGTGGAGCTCAAAATAGATTCCAAAATAATCAAATTTTACCGGAATAACGAAATAAATGAAAGCATAAATTGCATTCCCATGATTTTGTGTTTTTAATTAGTGGCTATCCTCCAATGAATGGACCTTTGTAACGGTTAATAAATTCCTAAACAGTGTTATGTAAGGTAGATGGCTATGGATTTGCCTTTTAATTAGTAATAATTTCATTCAAAAGCTAAAGAGCTTTCTACAACGTTTATAGATATGCTATTCTTTATCATTTATTATCCTTTAATGAATTCATTTTCTAAACGCAAATTAAATTTTGGACACGGTTACACCTCTAAATCTTTTCAATAACTTTCCATTTGTTCCCTACTCGTCCCAAAATGATATATCAGCACAAATAACAATAAAAAATTCCCATGTTTGTATATTATACAGATTTCAACAATAAACGCAGCAAGGTAATAAAATATTTGAAGTGTTTTCTTTAATTCCTTCCTTAGAACCCCCCCCCCCCTTTCATCTCCCTCATCCAATATAGACACACAAACACACACACACATACACATACACACACACACACATACACACACACAAACACGCCAAACGAAGTTCATAAAAGAAAGGCTGCGAGAAGTAAGAAAGGGATAAGAGTACAAAGCCACTTTTCATAAACTCGTGATTTCGAATCCCTGAAACCCAAGCAGGTTACATACATATTTTACCTCTAAATTTAATCTATCTACAATATTTCAAGATGTTTATTTTTATCTCTTTAATGTTTCACAGCAATAAACATTCACAGGCCATTAAGCAACTCCGATTCCACTTTCATTGATTCATTATGTCAACTCTTGAGACGGAATCACGAGAGACTACCGTACCCTGACAAATCACTTTTTTTAAAAACCTTTTGGCCTGAAAAAAAAGTTAGTTTTTCAGAGCCATTATGCCCATGGAACCAGAGTTTATCCTCTAGTCTCTAGACGTGAAACGGACAATAACAATATCTTGCTAGGATAAGACGCTAGTCTATCACAAAGTATTTTCCGTCAGATAATAATAATAATAATAATAATAATAATAGATCTTTATTGTCCATAAATATGGCAATTTGTCATTTAGTTACACTTGTTATAATGTTAAACGATAACTAAGATTGAACAGATATTTCACTCCTACTTATTTTCTCTCTCTCTCTCTCTCTCTCTCTCTCTCTCTCTCTCTCTCCTCTCTCTCTCTCTCTCTCTCTCTCTTTCTTTCTTTCACACGTGCGATATACACAACATAAACATATTCATTTCGTTTTCAATTTGTTACGATTGTGGCGATTCGACACCAAAAATTATCATCATTATCAATTGGTCAGTTAATCTTACATTAAATAAATTAATCAGTTAATCAGTCAACGAATCAATCCTTGGTTTTTCTGTACCATATGAAATATTCAAAATTTTTATTGCTGATGGAACGAACGTTGATTTATACTTGTTAGTTCTACATTTAATCTGACAAAACCTTCTCCCAGATGGTAAAAGACTAAATTCATGGTATAAAATATGTTTTTTATTGTTGGTAATTGAGAATGCTTTCCTTTCTATTGCTTTTCCATGAATTCTTTCTACTCCATCAAGAGGATGGTTTATTATTTTTGATGCCTCTTTGATAGATTTTGAAATTTTTGATTTATCTTTAAGTCGGCATCCTCCAAACCATATGGTGCAGCCAAACGCAATTACACTTTTAATCAATGAGTCATAAACTCTTAACATAGTTTTCTTCCTTACTTGAAATGTTCTCAATTTCCTTAGGATGTATAATCTTTGGGCAACTTTCTTAGATATTATATTAATATGTTGAGAGAAATTGAGGGAACTATCAAACAGATCCAACTACCCAAAACAGTTAATACATGGATCAGTTTACAATTTGACTTCAAAAATACAATCGACACGGAGCTCTTGGATTTAAGACATTTTGGACTTGTGGAAGACTTTATAATGTGTCTCTGATACCACGAAGTAATTTGGGGTTTTTTTCTGGCTAAATTATTAAAAAAGCAAGTTGTTGGTCGTTTTAATCAAATTATATAATATTCACATGACTTAAAATTTTATGGCCAAAATCTTAAAAAGGGAAGTTGTGGGACATGTTAATCGATTGATAGACACAAGACGTAAACGATTTTTAGCCAAATGACAAAAAGGCAAATCGGAATGGGAAAGAAAGTCACTTTAATCGATTGATATAATAAAATAAGATTCTGGTCAAAAATATAACAGGAAAGTTGAAGTTTAATTAAATCGATCGATACAAAAATATAAAAATAATAATGAACATTTATATAGTACATTCCTACGGATTTAAGATTATCAAGGCTCTTCGCATTGTTTTAATTTTTTCTCCAGCAGGCCATATTTCTATTTCACACGGTACCAGTGACCCGTTAGACGGACAGCATTTTTTTGTACAAACACTCTTACAATATCCGTTTCTACCTATAACCAGGTATTCTTTTACACCTGAGTGAAGTTGGGCAATATGTTTGGTGTAAAATGCCTTACCCGAGGACACAACTTTGGTAACAGAACTTCCACACGGTCACTGTCACCCATCCGACCACTGACCACGCATAACATTGAATTACGTTTATGACAAAACGCGACACCGTATCGCTGAGCCACCAAAGTCAGAATAATTGCGATAACATAGAGTAAATCTTTTCTGTCCAAAATGCAAAAACGGCGTTTAGTCATTGCAAGGCATTTGATCCAGTGCCCGAATAGCGTGTATCTTAATTATTTTATCTCACATCGGAGATGAATTTTCGCCAGGAATTATCAGGTTATATTCATTATTATCTTCTCCACGCGTCGTGCAACATCTGATCTGATTTTAACAAGTAGATGCAAGAAACACGAGTGGGCTAGATTTGGTGTTATATGTGAATGCTGTGTATCATGTTTCGGTGAATGTGTGCGTATGTATACGTTTGTGGATTTGTGTGTGTGTGATTATCTCTCTCTCTCTCTCTCTCTCTCTCTCTCTCTCTCTCTCTCTCTCTGATTTCCCCTATTTCCCTCTTCATATCGTCATATGTATAATATAGGTTATATACATCTTTTTAAAAATTCTTGACGGAGACAACGTTGCTGCCCGCCAAGTACTCATTTTACACATGACTACGGTGAGACAATTCCTGTAAAGAGCATTAAGCGAGAATTCAATTTTACACCTCTCACACCGGGAGTCGATTCAGAGGTCTTGACATTCGAAAGCGAGTGTCATATTACAAAACAACAGATCCGTACGATAAACATCTGAAAAAGTGTGTATGAAACAGTGCCAGACTAAACAGGAAAGAAAATATAAAGAAAAAAAAACATCCCCCAAAAAATCAGTCTTCCTGGGCTTGGGATTGAACATAAGACCTCCTGATTACCGGTCAGACGTGCTACCATTTCACCACATATCTGTTCGCAACTTTTAAAATTTTTTATTAAGCAGTTTGGGTTTGTTTGTTTTGTTTTTTCACCTTGACCCATACGTTTTCAAAACCTTTTTGATAAATAAAATCAGTGTGTTAATCAGTTATCTACATATCTACCAATCCATTTGTCAATCTTTCGACAAAGGACATATTATGCTGGGATGGGCTTTTATCTTGTGTTTTTTTTTCTATCTGTTTTTAAGATTTTTAATTTGCACTCGCGCCCACTCCCCTAATGTTTCTATTTCATCTGCACCTAACCCAGTTTACAAGATTTGCGTGTTTAATCTTGTTTCAGAAACGGAAGTGTCAAAATACAAGAAACTCTGGAACGTTATCTATGTGAGCTGATGACATAATGTCTTGTCTTGAGTGTCTAGAGTTGAAAAGCCAGCGAATACATACATTATTATTGTCCGTTGAAGCCGTTACATTAAATGTATTGGCGTGAGTGATTTAACAATGTAAGAATTATTGAATGCATCGAAAATATCGTTGAATTATTTCATTTATACCTAATCCATTTACACACATTTCAAAAAATAAAAATATAAGAGCCAGAAGACAATATATAAATGAAAACTTTCCGGAGATGAGAGTTACACATAAATAAATAAATAAATGTTGCTTTATGAGAAATTCTTTGAAACTTTATTATCTGGAGTGCGAATACCGTCAACTAAGAATTTGGTGTGGTTTTTTTTAAATCTCAGAACACTTAACTCCATTCCATATCCGACCACCTCCACTATTCTGCCGTAGTCTGGAATAACTTGTATTAAAAATTTGTCCTGCAATTTTCAATTGAATACAATGATCCTCACCCCCCCCCCCCCCCCCCCCCCCCCGAAAAAAAATTCAATCTTGGATTTTCCATGAAATCCCAGGTTTGTGAGTTTTTGGCAATATCAATATTTGAAAGACGAGTTTTCTGGCCAAAATTTTAAAAATGTGTATTTTCAGAGTAGGCCGTATTTTCCACGTTTTGATAATAACCCCCCCCCCCCCCCCTTACCCCTTTTATTTCCTTTCCCCCCCTTTTTTTACAACTTGATGCATCTTTTGTCCAAACATGTCCGGAATTCACGCTTGTATAACGCAGTCATTTCCAAATGAAAGGCGTCTCGGGCGCCAGCAAAACTCTCCCATTTGGAGAATGAAGTAACCAACATCGTGAAAGGGATAACGTCAAGAGGAGACGATGCGTTTCTCCGTCGTGATTGATTATACTGTCTGACTATATCTAGCTGCTCTTTTATCTTTATCAAACATTTCCTCCACCCAAACTAATTTACCAATTCATGATTCTGTTTCAGTATCGACTGTTACGATGTTCAATAACGATAATAGTGAGTCTGGGAACAGAGACATTGAACAATAGAAAATATTTGGAATGATAGTCTCAATAAAGAACAATAAATTGCGAGTAAGAGTTTGGTTTTGTTCAACTACAGTTTCATGAAGCCAAGTATAATTTAGATAATTTGAGCCGGTAGTAGTAGTAGTAGTAGTAGTAGTAGTAGTAGTAGTAGTAGTAGTAGTAGTAGTAGTAGTAGTAGGAGAAGTAGTAGTAGTAGTAGTATAGTAGTAGTAGTAGTAGTAGTAGTAGTAGTAGTAGTAGTAGTAGGTAGTAGTAGTGAGTAGTAGAGTTAGAGAAGAAGAAGAAGAAGAAGAAGAAGAAGAAGAAGAAGAAGAAGAAGAAGAAGAAGAAGAAGAAGAAGAAAAAGAAGTAGTAGGAATTGTAAAATGAAAACGATGATGATCTTGTTGTTCTTGACGATGTTGATGTCGATGTTGATGTCGATGATGATGATGATGATGATGATGATGATGATGATGATGATGATGATGATGATGATAGCTCCCGCGAGGTCCAGGTTTGAAAGTTTTTAACAAGATGAGGGTCCTTTTAATCGATCGGCATTTGAAGAACGAGTTTTCGGGCCAAAATGTCAAATTAGGTGGGGTTTTTTTTTCAAAGTAGGACAAGAATGTCGTACCACTAAACCACAATCAATGTATTGGCGAGATATTTACTCGATTGCTCAGCATTAGAGCTCTCGCCTCACAAGTAAAGGGACGGGCATCGATCCTGGTTGGACTAGTTTTTTACGCCACCCCCCTCCCTTCCCCGCTCCTATGTGATTTTGGGTTGCTATGCCTGTTAAATCTGGCGGAAAGTACTTTGTAATGCAATTGAAAATCATATACGTTCATTTATTGTTATAGAAACCGGGATAAGCAAAGGCTTTAGGGTCCTTACTGCTCGTAAATGATTCCTTTTATTTTCACCGACGAGACAATTTCTTTTTAGAAGTCTTAATTTTTCCTTTAAATTTTAGCTGCATTTCGCCATTACTTGACTTTACTGTTGTAAACAAGAAGGCAGTGACATCAATGAAGACCGAGACGCAGAGCTGTTTCTGTTGTCTTAGATCTGTGAGGTATTGTAGTAAGACACTCGCCTTCGGACTGAGTGGCTCTGAGTGGCGCATAGTTGAGTCCTTGGAAAAGGGTCTCTACCTACTTTCTATCAACTTATTCAAGTATAAAATAAGTACCTGGTCGTTAACAGCGCTGTCTCTGTCCGAAAAAAAAAAGAATTTGCTGTATCGCCAAACAGGCACCATATCTCGCTCTAACAGTAGTTAAGTGTTGATATTGGATAGGGTCCCCATGTAAAGCGCTTTTAGCACGTTTCGTGGATATTTACTGCTCAATATTTTTTTGTTCTTGTTGTTGTTGTTGTTGCTGTTGCTGTTGCTGTTGCTGTTGTTGTTGTTGTTGTTGTTGTTGTTGTTGGTGTTGTTGCTGTTGTTGCTTTTTTGTGTGAAAGTAGAAAATATCAAATTATGTTGTCTGATTTGTTTAAAACCGACCCGCGCTAATAAAGGGATATATTATGAGATGCTTTCCTCCGCCCAGAACAGAGATTGATGAGCGCCTAATGGAGCCCTCACCACGCAATCGCTTAGAGATGGAATGGGCTATTAACCTTGTCGGGAACTATG
>NC_088366.1:28548546-28578546 GCF_034508935.2 Berghia stephanieae
TTTGCACTGTTATACCAAGACAAAACCCTTTTTTCTTCATTTTGGCCAGTAATCTTGATTTTTTTAAAACTTCAGATATAGAATTAATCAAGTTTAAGAATTATTGACAAGTTGGCATTTTGTCATAGGACTCATGGAGCCCGAGTTAATCCCCGTTACAACAACAATTGCATATTGCCCTTTAGATAGGACGCTAGTCTATTGCAAATTTTACTCAACCTGTAATAAACTCAGCTATCTGATCACTGCTGGGTGGAAAAGGTGGGAAAGTGGGGGGGGGGGGGGGGCATAAGAAAAATGTCGATTGCACCAGGGATCGATGACTGTCTCTTTGCTTCAAAATAAGTTCGGGTCATCTTGATTCATCAATATTTGAAGTTAATAAAAATATTCTGTCCAATTCTTTTTAAAGAACACAGACGTTTTGTCATTGAAGTGTTAGTCTAAGCCCGCCAGTGTCTGGAAGTTTTTGTCCCTAGAGTAAAAAAAAATAATTAAAAAAACAAAAACAAATCGACTTATAACATTCTTGTTCAGCAATTTGATATATAGACGAGTCTAATAATTAGTAATTGTTTGTTACCTCTGGGATATGTCGCTAGTCTATCGCAAATTTCTCTCCACCCAATTCCGGTATCCTATTACCGCTATTTGCGTTCGACAGAACCATGAAGGGGAGGCTAAGGGAAAGGGTCATTTCAAGAAATGACGCCTGTAAGTGATATTACCTAGGGTATAGATGCCGTTGGATATTACTTTTTTTTTTCGACAGCCTGAGGCTAGCTACTCATTTTATACCTGAGTTCATTGATCGAGTGTGGATAACGGGCCTTTCCCAAAGACTCAACTTTGCATCCCTCAGAGCTGGACTCGAACCGGGGAGCTACAAGTCCGAAGGCGAGTGTCAGAAGACCACATAGTCGAAAAAAGATTGTCTAATATAAGTAACACATTTTGTCATTGAAATATTATTCCTGGCTCTCCAAACTCTTTTAGTCCTTTTCCAACTGTGCAGCGCTCAGACTGGGACTCGAACCCAAAAACTTCCGATTCGAAGGTGTGTAAGATACGAAAATGAGAAAGAGACGTTCTGTCATTGAAGTGTTGGTCTCAGTACGCCAATGTCTGAGAGTTTTTAGTCCCCAGAGAAAAAACATAAACAAATCGACTTGTAACATTCTTGTTATGCAAATTGATATAGACGGGTCTAGCTTTATTAATGACAAGCTCCTGGTCAGACATTGTTATTACTTTCCTTCCTGACTTATCTTTATCTTTGCCTGATGCTATACGTATAATATATATTATTCTATACCTCCCCATCAATAGTAAAGCCTTATGATATCAAGTTTACAATATTATAATTTGTGACGTCAGATTATCAAGCGTTGAATTTCACTAAAGATTTGATAATTAAGAAAGAAGTGTCATTTATCTAAGTGTTTTTACATGTCTTTTATTCAGAGATGACGAAATCGAAATGATTGAGGGGTAAAATAAAAAGATTCCTTCCACATTTGCGTTATGGAATTCGAACTTTGTGCCCAACACGCACTCGCGTATAATATTATAAGTAAATATAAAATAAATTGAGCTTTATATAGATCAATATCCTCTTAATGTGCTCAAAGCGCTTTACAAGGGGTCCTGGTCAACAGCAACATTTAACATGTAAGACGGGACATGTCGCCTGTGAGGCGATATTACAATTTTTCGGACAAAGACAACGCGGTTAACGGTCAGGTACTCATTTTACACCTGAGTACGGCGAGAGCATGTGAGTAAAGAGCCTTTTCAAAGAACTCAACTATGCGCCGAGCGCGAGGCTCGAACTCAGGACCTTCCGATCCGAAAGCGAGTGTCACACCACTAGACCACATAGTCGCACAATTATATATTCCCATTGGGTCTCCAGATTGTTCACAAGCAACGGGATAGGTATCGCGCTCAAGATCAGGTTGTTTGTTTGTTTTTATTCTGACCCCCTTTTTCATCCAGCTGTGACTGGACAGCTGGGTCTTCTAGACGGCCCATAGTTGAGTCCTTGGAAAAGGACTGACACACAAGTCGAAATTGTCTTTGCGATAATTAATGTCCTATCCGAACAAAATAAAGATAAGTATTGAATGGTAAGCGTCATTTTACTAGACGAAGACAGATACTGTGGATGTTTCGGGTTTCCACTTTATCAACAAAACACGATGAATGAAACAAGCAACGAACACACGCTTGCAAATCTTCTCGTCTGTTTATCTCACTCAATCCTAACAACGAATATATCCGTAGTTTATCTGGGGTTACTTTTACCCCATGCCCATTTATTACATTCCACTGAGACAAATTATAGGCGTAATAACAAAGCTAATGTTCTTAATCATTACAAGTTAATGGTAGTTGAATAAAACTATCTATGTACATGCTCATTTTAATACATATTTTTCCAATGTTGAAAAGTAGCAAAAATCTCTAGGATCGAGTGAGTTAACACTATACTAAATAGACTCCGGTTCTGTGAGCCTTGTAACTGACAGAAAATGACTATTTTACCATTTACCATTAACATAAAAGGTCGATTCGACATCAGATCTTAGCTATGTGCACTTATTCGTCTAGATCTGACAACCGAATGGCTTGTTTTTTTTGTTTTTTTTTTTTTTTTTTTTTTTTTTTTTAACATTGTTGTAATAGACAATACTTTGCATTGGTTTTAAAGTATTTCTATTAGAACAATAAACTCATGATATTTCTATTAGAACAATGAACTCATGATATTTCTATTAGAACAATAAACTCATGATATTTATATTAGAACAATGAACTCATGATATTTCTATTAGAACAATAAACTCATGATATTTCTATTAGAACAATAAACTCATGATATTTCTATTAGAACAATAAACATGATATTTCTATTAGAACAATGAACTAATGATATTTCTATTAGAACAATGAACAATTTGGGTTATCGGACCTTGAAATAAGTGCTCGTCGGATCTTCCGTTTAACTGAGATAGAAATAACATCTATGCGGGAGGGTTTCAATAAAATTAATAAATAAGGAAATAAACCGAAAGGTAAAACGATAAATCTAAAATGATAGATTATAATATATAGGTAATAAACAAGAAGCCAAATAAAGGATAAATAAATAAATACATGAATAGATCAACAAATAAACAGATAAATAAAAATAAACAAATAAGTGATCCTAATCGCGTAGCTGCTTTTACAGCACTCCTGATAAACAGTGGCCATCACTTTTATGTTATAAAATCAACAAATGAAATCGGCAATAAAACATAATTTCATCTTTTTCTTTATAATCTGATAAAGTGGCCGCCGTGTAGCAATGGCATAATGTAATAACGTCTCATAAACATTCAAGTCGTTTATCACAGTCAGACAGTGGGAATTGCAATTGATCAATATTTTTTAACCCTCTAACGTCGGGCGAAATCGCGTTCATATTTAAATTGTGATCTGTCGCCTCAAAACGATATTATGTCGGGTTGATTTAGATGGGGGCTTTTTTGTTTTGTTTTTCTTGACGGTTTTTTTTTTCTCGGTTTTTTTTTTTGGGGGGGGGGGGGGCTTTTTTAATTTGTTTGTTTGTTTTTGTTTTTGTTTTTGCTTCTGATTTTTTTTTTGGTACCATACCATTTTTTCCCCACTTTCGTGTATGTTGTCATCAAATTGTATGATTTATTGACTAATGCCTACGATTAAATAAACTTTGAAGCTTTGAAACTTTGTTAAAAATTGAATTGATAGAAGAGAAAAAAACCCACTGAGACTTGGGTTAAGCTTACTGGACCTAATGTCTCAAAAGAGAAGTTAAGCAACGCATCACGCATCACGCTTAGCTTAGCTATCGTAGTATGATCATTCTCATTTATTTATACGTAAGAAATAGTGCCGCTATGTCATTTTTATATGAATCCCAGAAATGTTTACTTTGTGACATCTAGAGACACACAATATGAAACTTGGGGTATTCTGTGGCTTATGGTGGTGAAAAAATCCATGCTGTAATAAAAGATCGCTTTTTTTATTTGAGACTATTTGACTACTATTCATGTCGTTTTCATTGCTTTATTTTCTTTTTTTAAAGACAATATTTTAAATGCACGGTTAGCTTAAACCCGAATCCAGCCCGTAAAGAATTAAGCTTCTAGTAAATTATGTTTGTAACTTAAGACAAGCAAAGAAGATGGACGATTAATGTCTCTGTCCTGCCCTGGTAAAAACCAAAACAACAAAAGAAAACCCCAGAAAACTTTTATATAAATTTCAATTTGGTTAGAAACCCCTTACATCAAAAAGCAATCGACTAAAATACCCGTCAACTTGTTAAAATGTTTCAAATCTGACACTTCAAATGAAATCCCAGGTTTCAGACATTTGGCGCGTTAATTTTGATCGATTGATATCGAAATTTAAAGTTAAAAGTTTGTAGCCAAAATAGAAAAAAAATGTGTTTTGTCTAAATACGACAACAGATTTGGCTTTGCAAGCAATCGTAAGGTCAAGTGACAAACTCACTTAGAAATTGTTCAAGTTATGGAGGCAAGCCCGATGAGCTATACCCAGGATACATCAAAGATCTGACAACATTTATGACTTAAATCATTGGTATCATTCTCTCTCTCTTTCTCTCTCTCTCTCTCTCTCTCTCTCTCTCTCTCACACACACACACACACACACACACACACACTCTCTCTCTCTCTCTCTCGCTCGCTCGTTCGCTCCTCTCTTTATTCATTTTTGTTGTCATTTGCCCTCTTCTTCCTCCTGTTCTCTTCTTCTTCTTCTTCTTCTTCTTCTTCTTCTTCTTCTTCTTCTTATTATTATTATTATTATTATTATTATTATTATTATTATTATTATTATTATTATTATTATTATTATTATTATTATTATTACTATTATTATTATTATTCCTCTTTCTCCTCATTCGTCTTCCTCCTCCTCCCCTTCTTCTCCTTCTCCTCAAACTCTCCTCCTTTTCTTATTATCATCTTTTTCTTATTTAATCATATTCTAAGGGTGGGGTGAATCAATTAACCTTTTCCCCTTCTTTTCGTCCTCCTCAATTTTATTTACCGAATCCCAGGATGTTGCTAAAGGGAACCATTGATTTTATGTAGGTGTTGGCAACTTTATAGTTTTCATTTTTCTTTTTTTTTCCGGGTTTTTTTCACCTCTATTTTTCTTTATTCAATTTTCCTTATTTTTTTGTTTCGGATGAATTGTTTAATTATTTAGATGTATATTTTTATTCATTCATTTGTTCATTCATTCATTTTTTTTATTTATAAATAAATTCAATCATTGATTTATATTTATGTTGTTATTAGTCTAATTACTTATGTGTGCTTTTATTTTTTTTAAAGATATTTATTTATATATTTATGTGTCTATTTCATTCAGGAGATTGCTTGTTTACTTGTTTGTTTTTTTACAAATAGAAACATATAAAAATCCTGATGATTTGTGAACGTTGTTAATTGTAACATCCGCGTAATTTATCGTCGCTGTGAGGAATAAAACTAGACGCCTGTAACAGTCTGTCAAATGTTTACGAGAACCGAGGGTCAAGGAAGACATAAAAATCTCCTCGTTAACCCCAGTTGTCAACTTTCATTTACTTTCTTCTCAAAAGTCATAAATGTCTAGTCTACGTTTGCTTGAAACTCTCTGGTGTGGGTATGGTAAGAGTTTGATCTTAAACTATAATAATATATTCTTGTTATAGATAGGGTTGCGGATCAAAATTGTTCCGTATAGCCCAGGTTAAATTTTTGCACAGAATTATAGACGAACAATTTAAAAATCTAGTATATTATTTATATATTGATATACGAATAATTTGCAAAACTTTTTTTAATTAATGGAATTCTCTCACCCCGTTGACTCAATGATTATTTTTTAAAACCTGCCAGAGCATAATGACCGATCTTTTGACGCTGGGAATCGCCGTCTGGCCTCACTAGGCTACATACTTATTCCCGGATCAATTTTGATCGTTGACGATTCAAAATTTTATTTCGTCTCTATCTATGTTAATTTGCACAATAGTTTAATAATCAAAAGGGATACATTTATTTCTCTCCGCAAATACTGCGGGGTTTTCACTAGTTATGTTAAGAAAACATAGGACAAATCGTCAAAAAAAACGATGTAAAAAATTAAATTTTAAGCTTAATTGTATAAAATTTGAGTTAGAATAAAGGCCTTTGTTTTTAAAATTGAGTTTTGTTGCTTAAACTTCAACTAACTTATATTTTCTAATTTTGATTATTCTGAATTTATCTTTATTTCTAGGAGAAGCAAATAAATTAAGTATGCCCTTTCACGTGGCACCGTAAAATGCCATGGCCGATGCAATCCATTAAGGAATATAATAGATTTTAATCCATCAAACAGCTATTATAGAAATGTCAACAGGAATAATTTGTTTAGTACAACGTGTAAAATAATTTTAAAACTAAAATTCAAATCCCATTATTCATCCCCGAGGGTCCAAGGAAGGACTAGAATAATCAGTGTAACAACAAGAGATGAAGTGAGTAGAAAAGTGCCAGAAGACAATAAATAGAGAATAAAAAATTTTCCCGGTGGATAGCTCATACGGTAGAGTCACGCTCTCATCGGCTAGGCGGAAGTGTCGTACCAATAAGGTCGCGGGTTCAAACCCCATCACCGCCGCGAAAATTGTTTATTCTCTATTGTCTTCTGGCACTTTTCTACTCACTTCATCTCTTGTTGTTACCAACATAAGTGCCTGCTCCACTCACTTTTCTGAATTAAATAATCAGTGTGTCGGTCTCAGTGCAGCGCCATAAAGTGAGCTAGGGTGGGCTGACTTGCTCAAGACCACACAGCGAGGCGGGTGATCGAACTCAGTACCTTTCGGATACAAAATAAAGACCATATCACATGAGAAACGCTGCCCAATATATATTTGCAGCAGCACCAATAACCCAAATTGTTAGGGGCTCACTGTTGTATTGGGACAAAAACCTCTCATACTAACGCAAAATATTGTTCATTAAAACAATGCTAAATCGAGTCCATAATAATATAATAATTGCGTTCGGTTTTCAAACCAGCTAATTGATATAGTGCACGTCAGTTTAAGGGGTTAATAATCTTATTATTTTTTTTTAATGTAAAAAAGAAAGCGATAGAAGTGGGACTTGAACCTGGGATAAAAAAACAGCATTGCGATGCATGCATATCTATATTCACTCTATCACTCTTTTTTTTTTTTAAAAAAGGCTTTCAGTTTATACCGACCACCCATGACCATTATCTCAACATTCAACATAACACAGAGAGCACAATATTGATTTATTTGACCTTGAACTTTTCTGAGGTCGTTGACGTCATCTAGTTTAAGGCAATGACTTCAGTTTTCAAAGACATCGATACGTTCATTATTTCGATATTTATACATTCATTGTTTATCCTTGGTTTTTGTTTGGAGCCATACCAAATATAACAGACCAGTAACTTGTTTGTGATTCTGGTCTTGTGTTGTTATTGTCTGCATTGATTTTTTTAATTCATTAAAAATATCAATAATATGTTGACCTTCAGTTTTTAAAAAAAAGTCATTTGCGACCTTGATTATAATTTTGTTTTCATCGCTGTCGGAGACGTCATCGTTTTCATTATTATCATTGCCGTTGTCATCATCATCATAGCCATAATCATCATCATCATCATCATCATCATCATCATCATCATCATCATCATCATCATCATTATCATCATCATCATCGTCGTCGTCGTCGTCGTCGTCGTTGTAGTCGCCGTCATCTTCATCATCACCGTACTGTACCCTGGTGCTATTGATATCATTGTGGTATACGATGTAACCTTTGTATATTTATTTGTAACGTTCATTGAGCATCACGCAGTGATGAAAAGCGCAATATAAATGCCATGTATTATCATTATTTTTTTTTTAGTATTATTATTTTTAAATTATTATTATTATTAATATTATTATTAAATTATTATTATTATTATTATTATTATTATTATTATTATTATTTTATTATTATATTATTATTATTATATATTATTATTATTATTATTATTATTATTATTATTATTATTATTATTATTATATATATTATTATTATTAATTATTAATCATCCACACACACCATCATCATCATCATCATTATCATCATTATCATCATCATCATCATCAACAACATCACAGTCAATACCATCAACGTCAAAACAACAGCAACAGCAACGAAAACAACAGCAACAACAGCAACGACAACAACAATATATAAAGCGCTCTGAGCATTGCAAATCTGTATAAATTTTTCTCTATATTGGTCCACCTCGGAAATAGAGTTTATAAAGTTGACTGGGCATCGTAAATAAGTGGAAAATTTCGCTCTATAATAATATGGTGTACTTAGGAAATAGATGGTTTATGAAAACGCTCTGAGAATTATAAATCAGTGGTAATTTCGCTCTCTATGGCCCCCTTTTTTAGATGAGAAATGGCTGTTACTCTATATTTTGTATGTGCATGGTTTATGAATCACTAATTAGAATCTCCCCCCCCCCCACGCCCCCATCTACGCAACACACCCCCCCCCCCCCCCCCCCCCCCCAAACAGACTCCAGCTCCCAACTCCGATTACAACAATCACTAATTTCCGGTTTTACTGTGTACTCACTGTTCGTTACATTAATTATTCGCTCTTTTCATTTGCCTCATTACTGAGGTTTACCGAGTGTTCCCGTTATGTCAACAGTGAGGTTAAACACCCTTTGTTTGTTTGTTTTCGAACCCTTTTACTCAACCTAATGGCAAGGGCCAATATTTATTGTTTCAAAATTTGGATAATCTTTCAATAAAATATAACGTATATTTTTGGCTTATTTACACATGATCGCCTGGCATTATGAGCTTCAAAATGGTTCATTTATTAACCCAGTAGACCATGATATGGAACCACCTTTCGAATCCATACCGGACAAGTCGTCTGTTATGCGTCATTTGTATTTTGTTACAACATCGGTGAACGCCTTGTTTATTATTTTTTTACAACCCGATGAAAATGTCATGAATGGCAAAAGAAGTGAAAGTGTGCGATATGTGGTCTTGTGGTATAAAATTCGCCTCCGGATTGGAAGGTCCTGGGTTCGAGTCCCACTCTGTTGAGTCTTTAGAAAAGGTTCTTTACTCACATTCTCTCATCGTAATCAGTTAGTAAATATAAGATCTTCTATCAGGTGCCATGTTTCATCCCACATGTCAATTGCTTCTGTTGGCTAGGGAACCACTGTAAACCGCTTTGAGCACGATTGGTAGATATTGCGATATATAAATGCTCAATTTTAAGTTTAAATTCAAAGTTCTTCGTTATTATCTTTCTATAAACGTTAAAAGGTTTCACAGCTTTGTGTGTAGGTTACAAGTATATTGACGATGAGAGTGAGATTTTATCTAACCTCACACCATCAATAATGGATCAATGACGCATTGCTAATCCAAGGTTCTAGATTGAGGTCCATGGAAAATGAGTTTATCTCAATTCCAATGTTGTTAATCGAAAAATTTTAATTATTTGATTCTATGCGGTCATGTGGTATGACACTCGTTTTCGGATCGTAAGGTCCCGGGTTCGAGCATTACTCGGATCATAGTTGAATTCTTGGAAAAGGCTCTTTACTCACATTCTCTCACCGTACTGAGGTGTAAAATGAGTAGGTACCTGGCCGTTCACAGCGTTGTCTCTGTCGGAAAAAATTGTAATATCGCCTAACAGGCGTCTTGTCTCGTTTTACATGTTACATGTTGCTGTTGGTCCGGGACTCTTTGTAAAGCGCTTTGAGCACTTTTAGTGGATAATGCTCTATATAAAAGCTCGAGTTTTAAATTGGATGCTGATCAATCAAATTACAAAGTACGTTCCACCCGGTTTAAATAAAAAATCAGCCACATACGTATAGACGGTGGAATTGATCCTCGGTTATTTTAGATATCGCTCTGATATTTTATCAACTAACCCATCCACTTCTCTCATTAACGCTCATGCCCTGCATTAATTATTAACCTTTCTCGTTTGTTTTAATTCCCCAGGTTCCAGTATTCGGAATGTTTACAGTACGAGCCAGTCATTCATCATCCCACAAATCCATCCTATACGCCCAATCTGCCGCAAACTGCCAAAATACCTTTCTACATTTTGGCCAGAAAACCTTTCGTTTATAGACCAATCAATCAAAGCGACTGCCGTCTTGCCAAAAACATTTTGAATACGAAACTTTAAAAAAAGTCTAGTGTTTAAAAAATATCGCCAAGTCGAAAGTCATTTCAAATGATCTTTTTTGGACTTTAAGTTGTGATGTTTTTGTGGGATTTTTTTAAAGGAGGGGGCGGGGGGTGAAGGGATTTTTTTTTAATTGTTTTTTTATTTCGTTTGGGGGGGGGGGGGGGGGGGCAAAATGTAAAAATGGTGTTTTGTCAGTGAGCGGTAACTCCAGTCAGTCAATGTGGTGTGTACTACATATCGATCAGAAGTACATTACAAACAACTTACTATTGACTAGCTGTGCGGCCACACACCAGCCACAGAGAACAGCCAGCCCCCCCAGAGGCAGGGAGGCAGACATCAAGCTTTGACCAAAATAAACATTAGAAAGAGTGTCATCTCATTATTAGCGACGGGCGGCGGACGACGGGGTCACACATTAGAAATTAAAGTCCTGCTTTTATTGTGAATGCCATTTTCCAGGAAAGGATTGAAACAATTGTTACTAAAACATAGGTGATCTAACGTGTTTCAAATAGGATTTTCTAGGAGAATTACTATGAATCAATTTTAGAGAAAAAAATTATCTTCGAGGCAATAAAGCTCGTGGACTCGACGCAAATTCCGTGTTCTGTAGTATATGGAAAATATTTTCCGTCAAATTTAATATACCCTAGCTGTAGTTGCCTGCGTTTAATTACACTCACACGGTTTGCCAGTTAGATAAATCGTACCAACATAGAAAACTGTTAACGGTTTATAGTCATACGGTAGAATTTAGTGAGAGCTAACCGCACACTAAAAATGATAACAAAACTGAGTGATGTCAGCGCCATTCATTCTATACAATATTTACTTGATGGAAAGAAGGGTATTAAAAAAACATTTTTTTTTCAAAATCTTAAATGAAAACAAATCGATCCAGGTTCCTTTAACTGTGTGATGAGAACTCTACCAAATGAAGTATCGGGACCTCAACTTTTAAAGAAAAATCATAGTATTATTAGATTGTTTATGAGGAATAAAATTAATCTATTTATAGAGTAGTTAACATTTTGAGTGGCATTAAATTCTAAACAAACAAAACTTGCGAGTTCTTTCAACCGACTTAATAAATAAATTGACAAAGATTGAAATCATTAAAATTTAAACATTATTGATGTCTGTTATAGTCCAAAACTGAAAAAAATGTGATGTATAAAGATCGTAAATGCCCCGTGTAAGGCATTGAAAGGATATATAATAATTCTAGTTAGCCTTTAAGAATATAAGATACGATGAGATAGGATAAACTTTGAATTAGATTTGACCCGTTAACTGCCGAACCCTCAAACGTATTTAAGAATTTGGCCAGAAAATTGATCATTCAAATATAGCTCGATTTAAATGACCTTCATCTTGGCAAAAACTCTTAAACCTGGTACTTCCGCGAGATCCCAGGCTTGAGAGATGTGCCAAGATAATATCGATTGATATTTGAAGGACGGGTTTTTTGGCCAAATTTTTAAATAATGGTTGGGTATTGTTTTGTTTTGTTTGCTTGTTATTTTTGTTTTGTTTTTTTTGGGTTTTTTTTTTTGTTTTGTTTTGTATTGTTTTTCAGAGTACGGCAGGATAGAGAAAACACCAAGAACAATCACAACCCACGATCTAGAAAGCGAAAGAATAGAAAATCGTAGCAATCATGTTTTTGTTTTGTCTCCTTTGTAACCTAGAACGAAATTCTTGTTGCAATCCGAAACTGTTGTAGAGGGGTAAAGAGTGCTGCCTTTTCTTCCAAGTTTGCGAGTAGCGACAGAAGATTTACACTTTTATAAATCGCTTTTATAAACCCAAAGAGCTTCCGAAAACGTAAATTGACAGGTTTCAGAAGTGCAACGGGCTATACTGACAAAATTAACTCTGCCGCTCTATGGAAAAACAAGTATTGAAACTTTTGGCCAGAAAACTCGCCCTTAAAAGATCGATTGATTAAAATGACCCGATTAAAAATTTTTGTAAACATTTTCAAATCTGGGACTCCGTGAAGTTTAAACTTATCTAGCAATTTGTTTGTTTTGTTTGTTTTTTTGTTTGTTTGTTTTTGGTCGTTTTCTTTTTTGTTTGTTTTATGTGTGTGTGTTGTGTGTGTGTGTGTGTGTTTGTGTGTGCAGTGTGTGTGTTTGTTTTGTTTTGTTTTATTGTTTTGGTTTCCTTTTGTTCTTTGCTTTGATTTTTTGTTTGTGTGTTTTTTTTTTTTGGCGTTTTTTTTTTTTGTTTTGCTTTTTTTTTGTTGTTGTTAATTTTTTTTTCTTATTTTTGAATGGAAAATATTTTCATATCCTGTCATTATATGATTAATAGTACCAAAAACAAACAATTTTTTAAAATTTTAGCCAGACTCTTTTGAACTTCAAAAATCGATGAATTACAATAACCCTCAAACTTGTCTCGTGGATATTCCTATAAATTGTGATTATGGCTTTGATTTCGTTCAAATCTTAGTTTCTATCATGTTTTATCCGGTAATAAATAACTAGAGACCTAACTATTTCTACAGCTTAATATATGATATAACGATTGAGTCATAGCAGGCAACGGTGTAAGATAAAGAGGTGAAAAGTGAATATGAAATAGTGCTGGACAAAGCAAAATAGAAGAATACAAGAAAACAACCACCCCCCCCCCAAAAAGAAAGCAGCCTTCCACGACTAGGTATCGAACCTCAGACATCCAAATTACCGGTTAGACACGCTACAATTACACCACAGGGGTTAGGCGATAATTTGGACGATTTAATGCATATATTCTTCATGTTCAATGTTTTGTGATTTGTAATGCAAGCGAAGATTCGCAGATGGAAGTCGGTTTGGACGAATTCAATCCCTCGTGGGGGCGGGGACCTACACTCCTCTAAGCTTGGTGAGAAGTTGCCAGGCTTTGATACCAGTAAGAGGAGACATGGGTAGCTGCGAATCGGCTTCGGTCGAGGAGCTGCTAACGGCCGGTACGTTACATCAGTGGGGTCTAACTTCCTGTCAATATGTCCACGCTGTGGGCAAGAACCCGAAACGGCAGAGCATCTAGTCGAAAGGTGTCTTGTGACGATGCTACCAGGCGGGTTCGCGACGGTGCACGAATGCGGACCGGACTTTGCTGATTGGGTCGATCGTCATAACATAATAGTGTGAACCATAAGAAGCTGCTGCAGCGGAAAAGCATACCTTTGTGAAGAATATAGGCATTAAAACGTTCCAACTATCGGACAACGTCTGTCGTGTAATGAATGGAATCACGTCTGACGGGTAATCATGAGGTCTGAGGTTCGATACCCGGTAAAGAAAGGCAAAATTTTGGGATGTTTTTTTTTTATTGACTTTTTCTTTCTTTCTTTGTCTGGCACAGTTTCAAACATACTTTTTTCAGATCATAGTCATATTATTATAGTTGTTACTGTACAATTGATTAAAATGCTATGTAAATAAGAAACCCACGTATATAGGGTTAATGCGTGTTTTGATTTCATTTCCATTGAAAGAATGAATGAATGAATGAATACCATTGATAAGGGAGGATAGATTACACAGTACATCATCACCGTAGGAGGAATTTGAAAATAAAGACTGTCTGGTATTGTGAATTACAATAGTTACAAACGGATCGCATTTGGTTCGTCATATGATATTCAGGACTGTCTTGTGATTCAGAGGATAATATTGTTGTTGTTGTTCGTAACAAACCGCCTCAAAACGGTCATATTGTCGGAGCGAACAGGGATGCTATCATAATACTACTACTACTACTACTACTACTACTACTACTACTACTACTACTACTACTACTACTACTACTACTACTACTACTACTACTACTACTACTACTACTATAATACTAGTACTACTCTACTAGGAGTACTACTACTATAAAACTAGTACTACTCTACTACTACTACTACTACTACTACTACTACTACTACTACTACTACTAGTATAATACTCGTACTACTCTACTAGGAGTACTACTACTATAATACTAGTACTACTCTACTACTACTACTACTACTACTACTAGTAGTAGTAGTAGTAGTAGTAGTAGTAGTAGTAGTAGTAGTAGTAGTTGTGTTTGTTGTTGTTGTATGTAGTAGTAGTAGTAGTAGTAGTAGTAGTAGTAGTAGTAGTAGTAGTAGTAGTAGTAGTAGTAGTAGTATGTAGTGTAGTAGTGTAGTAGTAGTAGTAGTAGTAGTAGTAGTAGTAGTAGTAGTAGTAGTAGTAGTAGTAGTAGTAGTAGTACTATGAAATGTTTTGGCCAGTGTCAGGCTATACGTTAACGAAGGCTACGGTTTGTGTCTATGCTCGTCAATAAGAAATATAATTAACCCAAGCTTTATGTTCGTTTATAATGATTAACCAGTTTTGCATCTAAATCACTCTGGCATATGATACCTGATCGTCACGGTGTGTGTGTTATATTCAGATGTATGATTGTGATATATCATGAAATGTTTTTCAGACGACCTGCACTTATTTGCCGGTCTGATAACCCAAGGTGTTATGGGTTTAATTGTTGTTGTAGTGGAAATATTTTCAACCCAAAGCAAAATATTGTCCATTACAACAATGTTAAACCAAGGCCATAGTTACGTTCGGTTATCAGACCTGCGAATGCATATTATGTGCACCTAGGCTTCAGACAATCATTTATTTGCTGAAAATATTGTTTTCTTTAAGTGATACAGCCAAGCGACATAATATACAAAATTCTGCTTCAGAGAGTTAATAGATGGGGTAATAATATAAGATTTTTTTGTGATTCTTTTAGCCATATTATATAAAGGATAAATTCCCTCGTGATAGTGATATTATACAGTGTTGGACCTCGTGAGATCCACGTTATATTAAAGATCTTATCTTGTGAGCGCCACGTGATATAAAGGATTGTGTGTCTGAGATTCACGCGATATAAAGAATTGCATCTTGTGAAATAAAGGATTATGTCTCGTGAGATTCACGTAATATAAAGGATTGCATCATCTTGTGAGAGCCACGTGATATAAATGGGGACTGTTGTGGCCCTTGGAGAAGCTACGTGATAGATTGTGTATAGAACATATAATGCATGAATATCGGGATGGAAAGGTAAGAGGACAGTAGACTTCCGGGTGTATATAAACAGAGTATATACTTGCTTTGACTTACTATCATTGCGGCGAAGGTGGCTCAGCGCTCTGCAGTTTTCTTTGCTTCGTAAAGACACGTTCCGAGTTGAGTTTACCAATTTTCATTTTTATTTTTATTTAAATCTTATCGTTGTTTTCCAAGATTTTGACTTTAATATGATATAGAGGTTTATTCCCTGTCCAGCACATCATAACAAAAACTTTTTGTCTCTCATGTCTGCGGCGCATAGTTCAGTATTTGGAAAAGGCTCTTAATTCACATTCTCTCACCGTACTCGGGCATAAAATGAGTAAATGACCGTCAACAAATTGTAATATCGCCTTAACAGACGTCATGTCACGCCCTACATGGCAATTGTTGCCATTGGTTAGGGACCCTGTGTACGCTTTGAGCTCTATAAATGTCAAGGTTAATTTAAAGTTAGTTATTTTTATTCCAATGTCCTGTAAAAAGATATCTTGGTTTTTTTTTTTCTCTTTATAACCAAATTCATTCAGATTTGAAGAAAAGTTTTGCGATTGTCTTAAATTTAAGTTTTACACAGATTAAAATTGATATGGGTCCAGGTGGAAAGTATCTCTAATATTATAACATCTTAAAGAGAATTTCAATGAGTAAAATAAATGACGGGCAGAATTATTGAAGTCAACAACTCAACTTTAATAGGATTGATTGAGAAAAAAAAAGTAGAACTTCAGAGCCATTATCATAATACCCATGTAGCCAGAGGTTATCCCGTTGTCTATAGAGTGAAACGGACAATGACAATTGCTTGCTATCCTTTGGATAGAACGCTAATCTATCGCAAAGCCCTCCCCCCCCCCCCTCCCAAGATATAACAGACATAGTTACCCATTTACTGCTGTGTAGACAAGGGGTCGATCTCTGTCTCTTTGCTTATGAAGCTAGTGCTCTTCCAACTGAGCTAACGGGATCCCCTTCAGTCACCTGACCGAAGTTCCGTCTCCCTACAAGGTGAAGTATGGCGTCCCATGACATTCCATTGGGATCCCCATTGATTAAGAAATACAATGTAAAACAGCTAGGTACTTAGTTTGAGATCATTAGTCTGTCATCCCCCCCGTTGAGTTTATGGTGGGAAGGGAGTGGGGGGGGGGGGGAGGGCGACCGTTGACAATACTGCCTACAATAATAAAATGACAAATTAGATTCTCTTTTTTCATCCCCATGGGAAATTTATCTTTAGGATCAATTCCAAGGGGAAGGCTGAAATGATTCTGGCGTCAGCCGCAGCGCAGCACTACAAAGTGAGCAATGACAACTGACAATGACAAATGACATCTTTTAAAAATGTAACAAGAAACCCTTTACTGCATTTATCGATAGCTTAGAATGACTCCCGTTTTGTCAAAAATTCTATATTAGAGACTATCCGTATTTTTTAAGAGGACAGCAGCGTTATTTATTGAAGTCAGAAACGGTGCTAGTCTAGCGTTTTACTTATTGTGTGGAGCACCGTAGCATTAGGCGTCTACAACTGATATCTATTTGGGTCGGTCCCTGGGCAACTTCATCGCTTCTCCAAAAGGCATCTTTTTAGTCTTCCACTCGTTATCGACTAGTAAATCGCAAAATAAGATATTTCACATCTCTGTGCTTTATAGTCCGGTAGAATTACTCTCGGCTTGTGAACTTGTTACTTAATTCGACTCCCGCTATGTTGATTTCTTGGAAATTGCTCTTTGCTCCCATTTTGCCACCATACCTAGGTGTTAATGAGTACCTGACCATTAACAGCGTCGCCTCTGTCGAAAACAAAATTGTTATAATCGTAATCGTGCCCTACAGGCGTCATGTCTAGTCTTAATGTTGATTATTGATGTAGGCTTGAGACCTTTTGCAAAGCGATTTTAGCATATGAGGTGGATGTTGTCGTCTAGAAGCTCTGGATTGAACGGTGTTTAATTTTTTGGGTTATTTATTTGTTTGTTTTGTTATTTTTTCGTTGTTTTTTTTTTTTTTTGTTTGGAAATGATAAGTAGCAAAATACTTAAAGCAGCGTCGTGGATACTTAGCCCAAGAATAAATGATTTGGTGTGTCGTCAGTGTCCCGTTGTGTAACAATATCAGCACGGGTCGTGGTCAGTGGCAGGATAGATGTCATTGATCACAACATTCTGGCGTCGGCACTGTATCCTACATTAAGGCACTATATACAAATTGTCCAGCTCGACTCAGGTCGTGTGAACGGGCAGATATAATATTAGAGACTGCGACGGACATAGCAAGAATACATGTACAAAAAAAAAAGGCACCAATAATGAGCCTCTACTTTATGAGGTGGACTTTTATGTCAATATGGTTTGCCTTCTATAAGGATAGATTATGAAGAATTGAGCAATGCAGATTTGTGGAAACTCGCTAAATATACGTATGTATAATATTTATTCTTTTCTAATTCCTCAGCTGTGTGGCTTATCCTGCTCGTGGCCATGGTCCTCAAATCAGCATGTCCTCTAGCGACAGGCATTGACCAAGGTGAGTTTTACTGCATAGGCATTGGCTACAAAACAAAACAAAACAAAACAAACAAACAAAAAAAAAACCAAAAAAAAAACGTCCTTCAGCGCCAAAAGGCTCATGAATCGAGAGTTATCCCACTTTCTATAGATAGTTAGTATGCGCTTGGCTAAGAAACTCACAACATTGCCATCCGGAAGTATAACTGACCAACACACAAAACTATGTGTAACCTTGAACGTTTATAGTCTGGTTAATACAGTTTAATGAGAATTACTCATAAACGCGGATGGAAAAATACAATAACAAAGACCTGAGTGACGTCATTCGAAATATAGCGTAAAGGAATGGGCAAGGATGGACAGCCCAACACTAATGATGAAAGCTGAAGACAGACTTGGGCAGCTGAGGGCCCTTACTGCAGAATCATCTCTCATGTCTCCTATACGACCATGCCAGTCAGGAGAGTAAGGAATGGGGAATGAAAAATAGCGTACCGACAATATCAATTGTTTTCTGCCCCAAGAATAAACCGATAGCACTTTCAGACAGATCTAATCAAATCCAGTTATCCATTCACTGCTGGGTAAAAAGGGTTTGAGGGGGAGGGGAGGGGGGGGGGGTTGTCCTGGTTGCATCCTTATCGGCCCTTTACTTGTCAGGCTAGCGGGCTAACCGGGCGTTATATCAATAACAAGTTCAATATATAAGGTTTATTTTCTGCGTTTTGCCAATAAAGAGCATAATCAAGTCATAAATTAACCAATTAACTAAAACAGAACAAAGCAAAACAAAAACAAGCCAAAATAGAAATTAAAGGTAAAAAATTTATTTTATTTATTTTCGGAAATTTAATTTATTTCTGTAAGCTAATACAACAAAAGTTTCGTATTTATGATCAGAATTTTAGATTTAAATTATTTTTCTTTAGCATCTGATTTAACACAACATTCAAAGAAAGCTTAGATTTAAGACTATCTAACAATTAGGAGGGGGAGGGGGGGGGGAGGGGAGAGGTACCATCTTAATCGATCAACATTATTTGGCGTAAACAATTTCTGGCCATAATGCCCCCCAAAAAATTTAATACAACGTGTTTTATCAGAGTACACCTAGCACCCAAATTCCCAGCCACTGTGGCTTACATAATTTGTCTCTTTTTTTTCGGTCGTATTTTTTGTTTTTCACTATCATTTCTCTGTACCATAATCATTATCTCTTATTATTATTGCGTATGTTTATATAGCAAACCGCCGGGTACATAGGCAGACGGTAACGTATTAATCAACGGATCTATAGCCATCAATATCTAATGCTATTTTTAAGCATGACTACACATATCAGTCCCTGGAGAGTTTTTTCCGACAGTCACGTCTCGTTGCTTCTCTTATTTGGTAGCTTCCCTATGGAACTAACGCATTATGAAGACCCCATCAATATTAGATAAATGAATTAATCAGACGGATTGATCGTTCCGTTGTAAGTTTTAGCGACCACCAAGCGAAAATGAAATAGTCCCTCTTAACCATAATAAGGCCCATAGTGCAGAAATTTATTCTGGACTTCCATATCGATAAATTGAAAATAGCAATTGCATGCTATTCTTTGGATAGGACGCTGGTCTAACACAAAGTACTTTCCGCCAGCTCCGAATCAGATCAAGTTATTCGATCACAGCTTGGTGGACAGAGGTCGTGGGGGTCCAAAAACAAAATCTCGACCATACCTGGGATCATTAACAATCCATTTGCAAGTGAAGCGTGTGCTCTACCAACTGAGCAATGAGGATCCCTACAGCCGAACGCGTTGAAATTTGGAGTTTAATAATTACCCCCAACACTTTAATGTCAAAACAGCGCTATGGAAATGGAAGATGATACACAACACTTACTGTTGGCTAAACATGACTTCGAGTTCAGAAACTGCAACTCCGGTGGATCACCTTCACATAAAAAGGAATACTGTACAACAGGATAAGTTATAGGTAGATCCTAGCAACACTCTACCCCTGTGCTCAGCTTTAATTCACCCAAATAGGCTTCAACAGTCATGACGTCACTTCCCTCGTAATGACGCATAGTAACTTAGTAACTGGTTCTAAACTATCGGAACAATGGCGGACACCCTTTGAAATACTTCTCCGACGAGCATGACAGTGTATAAAGAGGAGAAATAAAATAAATCGGATCATGTTTTGACTTTTATACATTCTGATCACATGACATGTGAAAAGGTTCTAGCCAGCTTGAAGAATAAAAACGACCTATTTCCTTTGTTTAGAACCAAGCTGCTCGTTGCTGGGCGGACGTGACATCAGACTATTGAATCCTATTCTCGCATTGGAATGTCGCCAAGAAGAGGGCCACTGTTCAAAATGTAATAACAATCAATTACTCAGGGAGATGATTTTCTAAATTAAATTAAAATTCCCTTTATTCATCCCATAGGGGAAATTTGTCTCTAGGGTCTATTCCAAGGGAAGACTGGAATAACCCAGGCGTTAGCCGCAGAGCAGCGCCGCAAATTGAGCTAAGGCGAGGTGACTTGCTAAAGGCCACACAGTGCAGGTACGAAGCAAAGACCCTAGCGCCAAGGGGTAAAATGTGATCGCTCACAGACGGTAAACACACTCACTCTCATCCGACAAACTACATCATAAAGTGGTCTCCAGCTAGGGCCAGGGCAAAACCAAGTCACAAAGAAAGAGACACTAGATGTGGGATTTAAAAAAACAACAACTAACCAGTATTTATTTCCCTCTAACAGCCCGTGAGATGAAGCTTAATGTAACTTTTGTGTCGCTGTAGCGTCCCAGTAGAGGTGTATAGTCTTGTATTCACAAAAATTACTTCTGTTAAGTTCGAGAGTTCGAGTAGGTGATAAGAAACATTGAGGTGTTTTGTATACGTTTTTCTCATCCTTCAAAGACGAAAAATAAATTCAGAAGTTATCCTTCTATAAAAACGTTTTCTCTGTCTGAAAATTGCACCCGATCCCAACAGACTGCATGCTTCGTCCCGGTTCATTTCTCTCTCTCTCTCTCTCTCTCTCTCTCTCTCTCTCTCTCTCCTCCTCTCTCTCTCTCTCTCTCTCTCTCTCTCTCTCTCTCTCCTCTCTCCTCTCTCTTCTCTCTCTTGGTTCGCTTGTAAGTTTTCTTCCACCTCTTAGCCTCACCAATCAATAAACGCGTCATTTCTTCCTTGTAATTACTCATTCTCCCTCTGTCCTTTCATCTCTGAATTTCCAATTATTCCCTGTCATCATCGCTTATTCTTATCTTTCTCCTCCTCGACGTCTCTTGTGATTGACAGTGTCAGTCAGAAATGATTGAGGTCTCCATAGCTCAGTTAGTAAAGCACTCGCTTCTCACGCAAAGGGTCCGAAATTTATATCCCGGTTGAAGTCGAGATTTTTTTAATGACCGTAATATCCACTCAACAGTGATTTGGTAGTTGGATCTTTTAGATCGAGAGGAAAGTACCAGATTCCTATCCAAAGGGTAGCAAGCAATTTTATTGTCCGTTTTACGTTATACAAATAGTGATAAACTCCGGCTTCATGGGCCTAATTATTCTTGACAGTGAGTGTCAGTAAAAAACGCTGACTTAAGTGCCTTGTGCTGGTGATTTTTTTTAAAATTGAGCTTTTATAAAGCGCGATATTCACTAAACGTGCTCAAAGTGTTTTACAAAGTGTTCTTGACCAACAGCCACACGTAACATGTAGAACAAGACATGACGCCTGTTAGGCGATAGTATATTTTTTTTCCAACACAGACAACGCTGTTAACGGCCATAATATACTCATTTTACACCTGAGTACGGCGAGAGAATGTGAGTTAAAGAGCCTTTTCCAATGACTCAACTATGCGCCGAGCAAGACTCAAACCCAGGACCTTCTGATCCGAAAGCGAGTGCCATACCACAAGACCACATAGCCGCAAAACTTCTAAGAAGTCTCAGGTTTACGAAGTGCCAGGTTTGAGACACCCCACCAGTCGTTGTCTGTAGCCAGGTTGGCCTGAGTAAACCCTCTCCCTACCAACCATAGGAAAATCGATACGATGCTACAATTAACATCACAAAACTAAAAGACAATATGTTGTTATAGCTCTAAAAACTTGACACTGTAATTTAGAGCTCATTTTGCTGGGCAATGTCATATAGATCTATTATAGATTTATTTGTTGCTTTGCTGTTTGAATTATTTAATATATTTTGTTAAGAGTGAGTGTAAAAGTTTGGACAAAATTCTGAAAATCGACTGGTAAGGAGAGGGTTAAATTGGGCAGTGTTTGTAACATGCCTATCCCAAGGACACTACAATAAATGGGAGCCTGAGTTTTCCTAGTTGTGCACCGATCAGGTCACTGGAAATGCTCAAGATTGCTTGATTTTGCTACAAGACTAACACCGCACTGCTAAGCTATAGACTAATAAAACTACCTGAGGTTTAATATAACGAAATGTCCTCTAAGGGTCCATTCAAAGCGCTTTACAAGTGATCCCTAGCGAACGACAACGTGTAACATGTAGCACAAGGCATGATGACGCCTGTTAAGGGATATAAAAAAATTTCCGACGGAGACAACGCTGTTAACGTCCATGTATACATTTTACATCTGATTACGGTGAGAGAATTCGAGTAAAGACTCAATTATGCGGGACTCGAACCCTGGACCGTCTGGTCCGAAAGCGAGTGTCATACCATAAGACCACAATAGTACGAGCACAGCCCGCGACTAGAGAAATAAAAAAGAGTTTTTATAGAGAGCAATATCCACTAAAAGTAAACTTTCTTCAGCGAATAGCAGTGTATTCTTCTTCTATTTCTTTTCCTTCCTCCTATAGATAGAATGCGCTTGGCCAAGGAGTTCACAACATTGCCATCCGGAAGTATAACGGACCAACACACAAACTCTGTGTAACCATGAACTTTTATTGTCTGTTTAATACAGTTTAGTGAGAACAACTCACAAACGCGGATGGCAAAAACAATAACAAAGACCTGAGTGACGTCATCTGCATACTATCTATAATATTATTTACTTTGATAGGATACGCATCTCTTTATAAAACTTATTGATTGGATACTACGTTTTATTACTATTTAATGCTGTTTATGTGCAACATCACAAGACTTATTCATGCATGCGGTGGATTGAAGTCTTAACACATGGCGAGGTTCATTAATGAACTCACAGGGCTCAATGAGCCATGGAGCCATTTCATAGTGGTTTATCAATACACTTATCTCATCCTGCCTCCTTACAATGCATTAGCTTCACAAATAAATGATTTACCTTTCCGGTTTCTACGTCTTTAATCGGGTAAAGAAAAGCGTGTTTCACAATAAAAATGGAGCTTATCTTTAAAAAAATTGTCTTCGTCTTCGTGCTCAATATTTGTTTGTTAATTAACAGGAAAAGGGACCCCGACGGCTTAGTTGGTAGAGTAATCGCTTCACACTCAAAGGGAGGAAGACCGATCCCGGGTTAAGTCGAGACTTTTTTCCCCCATCCCATCCCCCTGTCCAGCCAACAATGATTTGGTGGCTGGGTCTGTTCGCGTCCTATTCAAAGGGTAGCAAACATTTGCTATTGTCCGTTTCAAGCTTTAGAATAAGGATAATCTCCTTCTCCTTTCGCATTATGGCTCTGAGGGACTACGACTATGATGCGTGAAAGGATTCACGGCTGTTCCGCGGCGTACTCTTGTAAAGATTATAAGCACGAAAACGTCCCAACCATTGGGTAACCTGTTTGGTGCAGTGGCAGCATGTCTGACCCATAACCAGGATGTGTAAAGTTCGATCCCCGATGACTTGAGACCCCTTGTAAAGTGTTCTGAGTACATTACGAGGATATTGCTCTATATCAAACTTCAATTGTTGGGGGATTATTTTTGGGAGTTTCGTTTTTGCTTTTGTTTGTTTTTAAGAGTAATCTTTGCTCCATTATTTTGAACGACGACTTAGAAAAACTAACTTTATACTCAAGTTTCTTGCTCTTGCTACCATTTTCTACCCGATTCTACACTTGTGGCTGGTTGTCCATCGTATCCTTTGAGAAAGAAATAATAATAATAATGATAATAATAATAATAATAGTAATAATAATAATAATAATAAAAATATAATAATAAATAATATAATATAATAATAATATAATAATATCATAATAATAATAATGATATATAATAATAATAATATAATAAAATAATAATAATAATAATAATAATAGATAATGAATGATGATAATATATAATATAATAATAATGATATAATATAATAATAATAATAATAATAATAATAAAAATAATAATAATAATAATAATAATAATAATAATAATAATAACAATAATGACTTGAGAGTACTATGCTCCATAATTCTGAATAATAACTTGTAAAAAAAAATATTTTATGTCGAATTCCCTTGATGCCTTTTTTTTTTCACGATAAATGGCATCTCTATCACGTGCGGCTGGTTGTACTCACTCCGTGTCCTTTCCGAAAGAAATAATGATGATGAATTAGTAATAAAACAAATGATTTAAGAGAAGTATGGTACATTATTTTGAAAAATAACTTGTAGAAAATCTATCTTCATGTCCAAACCCTTCCTGTCTTCTTTCCACTAAAAAAATTGCATCTCTGCACTGACTTGTGGCTGGTTATAAACCTTGTCCTTTCCCGAACGAAATAATGATGATAATAATAACGCGATATTGTAATACAGACAGTCTGACATCAAATGATTTATTCATGAGATGGACTGAGACACTGAGGATAGACTGGTTCTATCTCCACTTTTGGAAAATTGTGAGACATTTACACGTATTACTATCATATTTTAAAGGGCTTCATTTATTTGAAGAAACATTTTTGTTCAAATCCGGAAAATGGCTCAATAAATATTATGTACGAAAGAGTGGCTGACGTTTTTGTAAACTTATTAAGAACAAAAATATTTTTAATATTTTTTTTTTCAATTTGACGAAATGTGGAGATAGAACCCGTTAATCCTCAGCCCAAGACATGATATTCCAGAAAGAGGCAAGTATCAGATGGAATTCAGAGATTGCATCTTTTGTGTCTAATTGTGTCCATTGGGCGGATTGTCTTGGCAGACTTGTCATAATGCGGCTTTTGGCCTTGCGGTTTGACACCCGCTCTCAGACCGGAAGGTTCAGAGTTCGAGTCCTCTTCTGAGCGGCGCATAGTAGAGTCCTTGAATAAGGCAATTTACTCATATTCTTACCGTACTCGGGTGTAAAATGAGTACCTGGTCGTTAACGACGTTGTCTTTGTCGGAAAAAAAAATTGTAATCTCACCAAACAGGCGTATGTCTTCTCCTATATGTTAAGTGTTGCTATTGGCTGGTAAATATTTGTAAAGCGCTTTGAGCACGTTTGGTTGGATATTGCTTTATATCAATGCTCTAGATTTTGATGTACGACACTCGACTTTCGAACTCTAGTCAAGGGGTTTGAGCAGTGCCTACGTCATTACAACATGGCCTGACACAGAGAATGGCCCAGAGAGTTTCTTTTTAACTTGAGCATTGGTGTAGCTCTATAACCACTAAACGTGCTCAAAGTGCTTTACAAGATGTCCCTAGCCTACAGCAACACTTAACATGTAGGAAGAGACATGATGCCTGTTAAGGGGACTACTATTATTGTTTCCGACAGAGAAACCGCTGTTTACGGTCAGGTACTTATTTTATACCTGAGTACGCTGAGAGACTGTGAGTGAAGAGCCTTTTTCAAGGACTCAACTTTGCGCCTCTCAGAGCGGGACTCGAACCCTGGACCGTCCGGTACGAAGGCGAGTGTCATACCGCTGGGCCATATAGCAGCGCAAATAGTGATGTAACAACTCTGCGTCTGAGCCACAGACGTGAATACCTCTGTGCCATGTACGAGTTTTCATTATTCATTAACAACGTCGTCCTCTCATCTATCATTCGTCTTTAGTGTTTTAGTCGTCGTGTTTTGTTGATAAAGGGAAAACCCGAAACGTCCGTATCAGCTGCCTTCGTAAATTAAATTAGAGCTTCTATTCCATTTCATCAATGTTAGTAATTTCTTCGAGCTCCAAGCAGCAAAATTGGACTATTTACATAATGTTGTTGAAAACATATGGTACACATTATATATTAAAGCGAATGACATAATCAGTCGGATGGTGAAAAGGTTTGAACTGAGATATTGCCAAGTTTAGTTAGAAGGTCAATTTTTATCAAAAATGAGTTATTGCCATAAATGATGAAATCAACCCTTTTTGTACATCTTCGGGAAATACCAAAGCTTAATTTCACTTCTAAATATTTTTTACAGCTAGTTGAAAAAGTATGAAAATTGACACAACTTGCTGGATACCTTTCCCATACATCTGACCATAACTTCATGAAAAATCAACCGATTTACTTCCAAAAAAAAAGATTAATATGCCCTAGGGAGCACATTCTTTCAGAAAATGCAAAATAAATGCAAATCCAAAATGTTCACTCTCCGGCTGATTATTTCATGTACTGGCACATATTATCAAGTGGAATGTTTGAAACGCCTCACGTTATTCCGTAGGCTGTCCTTTGCTATCTGTCTTATATTCGTGTCTTCATTGTATGTGGCTTTGTGCTCAGAAATGTGGTAAGACACTCCCCTTTAATTTCTTTTTACTATTACTTACTACTTACTTATGCGCCCAACATGAGCCACAAGTCTTCGCCATTCTGTCCTGTCCTCCATAAGTGTACGCAGCTCCCGGGTGTTGTCCATTCCTGTGTCATCTAGCAGACAGTCAATGTATGTTTTATTCTGCCTGTCTCTGTTTCTGATTCTTTCAAGTGGTTCCCATAGCACAAGACTGCTTGCAATCTCCTCCTTGTGACTCCAGCAGTGCCCCGCAAGTCTCAGTTTTCTCTGTTGTATCTTCTTTTTACTATTGCACTATATAAAAATCTCAAGTTTCGCATCATCAATCTAAATGGCTATTGTGAATTATTCTGACAATCACCACATGTTGATTGCTTTGATTGCAATACGGAAGTAATGAAAAGCTTCCGGGGTCTCTGGAGACAATTTCATAAATTACCTTGCACGTGAATCGCCCCTGTCTCGAGTATAATATGTGACCCATCCCGTCAATTCGGTACCACATTAGGATGATCCAGATAGCTGCCGTACTCTGAAAAAAACACGATTTTAAAAATTTGGCCAAAAAACTCGATCTTCAAATATCGATCGATTAAAATGACCTTTATTTTGTCCCAAAAAAAAACTCTCTAACCTGGAACTACGTGAAAGCCTCGGGTTTGAGAGTTGTTGACATGATGAGGATTATTACAGTCCCGAGTTTGAGAGTTTTTTTCCACCAGATTATGATAATTCTAATCAATAGATATAATTTGAAGGAAGAATTTTCAAGTCATAATACAATTCAGGCGCGTCCAATTTAAGAAAGGAAAGAAACAATCATTTGGAACAACAAATATCTTGATTTAGAGAGGGATTTATTTTCTTCAATAATGAAATGGTGCATGCAAAGAGACGGTCGTTGAATAACCTTTTGTGTTATATAATACAAGATATTGAATGTATAGTTTGAAACTAGACGTCTATGATCAAAATATGATTGTTTTTTTAATTTCTAGTTTTTTTTTAATTAGCGCAGACATATATGTTTTTCTAACGGTAAAAATAGAATCTAGGTATATGATTCGACGTTTACTTTTTTGCAGGTCTCATAACCCATATTGTTATGGACTCATTGTTTTAATCGAAATACTTTCAAACCCACGCCAAATATTCTCCATTACAACACTGTTAAATCAAGCCCATCATTAATTGCGTTTGCTTATCAGCAGCGTGCACATATTTGCAGGTCTGATAACCGACCGCAATTATGGGTTTGATTTAACTTTGTTGTAATGGACGATATTTTTCTTTGGTTTGAGAGTATTTCAATTTTTTAAAAAAAACAAGCCCATAACAAAGGGAATCAGAATTTGTGACGTCACACCTTCCTCTCTTCCGGTTCAAAACTCATTGGAAGAGTGTAACCGGACAATGAATGAACAATGGATAGGTTACTACATGAATCATAAGATGGTATAACAATTTTAGTAACAAGATGACGATCGATATAGGCATTTTATGAGTACACAGGGTAAAAGAGCGAGGATGCATAATTTTTTATTGACGACCAGCGTTTCTTTAGTCAAGATAGTAAGATGTCATCACTCTGAAACCAGACTATCAATTGCCCAATGCATGTATAAGTCCTCCGGAGGACTGGTTTTAAAATTCGAAGGAAATCGCAACCAGTATTTTGACATCACACTTTTGTTCCCAATTTTGGGTTATCAGACCTTCAAATATGTCTACGTAGGTATGAACCCTAAATTTTAATACCGAGGAGTTGGTCACACAAAAAATAAGGTTGAAAACAAATTCCGTCTCGTCCGTAAAAGGCCACACCACACTGCATACGCGAATCAAAATTAATGAGAAAGACAATTCAGATTTTTCTGGATCATTCTTCCGGGCATAATTTTGACGCGTCTAGTCCATTTGGATTGACTTTGGATCAAGAGTAATCTCCCCTTTGACGTTTTATTATGACTTCCGTCAAAATTGGGTACCCTCGATGCATGAATCTTGCGATTGTGCATAATCCATGCTGGCATACTTTGACAAAACACTTCTGTGAAAATGTAGTTTTGGACAGAAGACATTACCTTCAAATATCGATCGATTATGTAAAAAAAATATTATGATTGACTCTCATAATGATAAAAAATCTCAAAGTTGAAACTTCTTCATAGCGGGTTTTAGACATTTTGACAAAATTAAAAGTCGTTTTCATTGGTCGTTATTTCAATTGAGAGATTTCTGATTAAAATTGAAAAATAAAATGTTTTTCGTCAGATGAAAAGCAAAGCTGTACGGTATATCGTTGGGGTAACGATAATAAACTGGTGTCCTTGGTAGAGTGGGTACGCGAAGTCCCAGCTGAGAGTTTTAGCCAAGATGAGGGTTATTTAAATCTATCGATATTTGAAGGACGAGTTTTCTGGCCAAATCTTTGAATACGAGTATTTCCAGAGTACGGCATTTAACTGGTTAAATGCGGATGTCCAAAATAGTATGATGTCACGGCCGCCCAGCATTGAGCAGTTTGGTTCTAAACAAAGAAAATCAGTACTTTATATTCTTCATGCTGGCTAGAACTTTCTCACATGTCATGTGATCAGAATGTATAAAAGTCAAAACATGATCAGAATTATAATGCTTTTCTCCTCTTGATACACTTTTATGCTCGTCGGAGAAGTATTTCATAAGGGCGTCCGCTATTGTTCCGGAGGGAAGTGAAGTGACGTCACGTCTGCTGAACCCTATTACGTGTAGGAAAGAATGAAAGGACTGGTCATTCTCTTTGTTAATTTCCTTCCGCCAGTGAGACCCGTCTGAAATTGCAGTTACGGCCCTTTACCTATATTTGTCTATCATCTTATTATTAGTTTATGTCATACTAGATACGCTGTTAGAAGCTGAGGACTGTAAACATGTATAAACAAAAATGAATATAACAGCTTCAGAAAAGAACAAAATCCCAAACACGGAAATTTTCGGCCTCAAAATCCTTCGTCAGTCAACAACAAAATGCAATAAAATAAATAAATACATTAACATCATTAATATATTTATTATCAATTTATATATGCTATTTAATTATATTGGGGTTTTTTATTGTTCATTTATTTATTTATTAATTAATTTATTTATTTATTTATTTATTTATTTATTTATATATGTATTTATTCATTTTCTACAGGGACTTTGTTCTGTTCAAGGGAGCGCGGCAATGGCATTCTTCATGTAGAGAAAGGAGACCACGGAGTGATCGTCTCTGGAGGATATCCTGGCAATTACAGGCAAGTTTTACACGGCGTTGTGGTCCCATGGTAGGAAACTTAACATCGGACATGAAGGTTTCTTGTTCAAGTCCCGCTCTGACCTACACAAAGTTGAGTTCTTGGAGAAAGTCCTCACAATCTTTCAC
>NC_088366.1:28586046-28591046 GCF_034508935.2 Berghia stephanieae
AACAAAACAAATGAAAACAACAAAGAAACGTTTTGGGATCAAACCGCCTCTTTTGTCCGAAACATTCCACATTTCGTATTTATTTGTTCTGTCATTTTCAAACTGTTACCGTTAGACATTTTTAGTTCAAGTTTAGCTGTATGTATACATACTATTATATCCGACGTGAACTTATTTGCAGGTCTGATAACCCAAATCATTACGGGCTCATTGTTGTAATGGAAATCTGAAAAAAAACCCGCAAAATATTGTCCATTACAACAGTGTCAAGCTAGGCCCATAATCGATTTCGGATGTCAGACATGTATGTATGTATACGTCAGTTATATCCCATCATTAATATTTTTCTATTTATAGCAAAAACACCCCCTACCGCGTGGCTTTTTGATGCTCTTTTGATGAAAGCAATAAGATATAATGATCTGAGTAAAATGGAACACCGCATTTAAAGTAGTAACTCGGAGCCATTACGCCCATACAGCCAGAGTTTAATCGGGTTTCTATAGCATGAAATGGACAATGGCAATTGCTTGCTACTCTTAACTTTGGATAGGACACTAGTTTATCGAAAAGTACTTTCCGCCAGATCTAATAGACCCAGATACTAGTCACTGCCAGGTAGATAGGCGGCGGGGGGGGGGGGGGGGGGGGGGGAGGGCAGAAAAAAATCTCGACTTTACACGGGATCGAACTCGGTCGTCTTTGTATATGAAGTGAGCGCTCTAATAACCAAGTTATCAGGACTCTCACACCGAAAAGTACTTTCCGCCAGATCTAATAGACCCAGATACTAATCACTGCCAGGTAGATAGGCGGGGGGGGGGGGGGGGGGGGGCAGAAAAAAATCTAGACTTTACACGGGATCGAACTCGGTCGTCTTTGTATATGAAGTGAGCGCTCCAATAACCAAGTTATCAGGACTCTCACACCGCCTGTAAAGGTTTATTAAAGGCTTCGTTTCTAGGTTTTAAGAAATTTAAATAGATTTCCCCCAGCCACATGCTGCCACATGTAAATTTGTCTTTAATTCAATTACAACGCCGGCAGGCTGACGCTTAATTGGCCTAAATGTGTCACAATCCCCGTCAAATATAATACAACTAAAGACAAGATTTGAACCACAGCAGAAGAAGAAGAAGAAGAAGAAGAAGAAGAAGGAGGAGGAGGAGGAGGAGGAGGAGGAGGAGGAGGAGGAGGAGGAGGAGGAGGAAGAAGAAGAAGAAAGAAGAAGAAGAAGAAAAGAAGAAGAAGAAGAAGAAGAAGAGAAGAAAGAAGAAGAAGAAGAAGAAGAAGAAGAAGAAGAAGAAGAAGGCGAAAAAGGCGAAGAGGAGGAAGAGGAGGAGGAGAAGGAGGAGGAAGGAGTAGAAGAGAAAGAAGAAGAGGGAAGAAGAAGAAGAAGAAGAAGAAGAAGAAGAAGAAGAAGAAGAAGAAGAAGAAGAAGAAGAAGAAGAGGAGGCGAAGAGGAGGAAGGGGAGGAGGAGAAGGAGGAGAAGGAGGAGGAAGGGGTAGAACAGAAAGAAGAAGAGGGAAGAAGAAGAAGAAGGCGAAGAGGAGGAAGAGGAGGAGGAGAAGGAGGAGAAGGAGGAGGAAGGAGTAGAAGAGAAAGATGAAGAAGAAGAAGAAGAAGAAGAAGAAGAAGAAGAAGAAGAAGAAGAAGAAGAAGAAGAAGAGAGAAGAAGAAGAAGAAGAAGAAGAAGAAGAAGAAGAAGAAGAAGAGAAGAAGAAGAAGAAGAAGAAGAGAAGAAGAAGAAGAAGAGAAGAAGAAGAGAAGAAGAAGAGAAGAAGAAGAGAAGAAGAAGAAAGAAAGAAGAAGAAGAAGAGAAGAAGAAGAAGAAGAAGAAGAAAGAAGAAGAAGAAGAAGAGAAGAAGAAGAAGAAGAAGAAGAAGAAGAAGAAGAAGAAGAAGAGGAAGAAGAAGAAGAGAAGAAGAAGAAGAAGAAGAAGAAGAAGAAGAAAGAAGAAGAAGAAGAGAAGAAGAAGAGAGAAGAAGAAGAAGAAGAAGAAGGAGAAGAAGGGGAAAAGGGAGAAGGAGGAAGGAGGAAGGAGAAAGGAGAAGAAGAAGAAGAGAAGAAGAAGAGAGAAGAAGAAGAAGAAGAAGAAGAAGAAGAAGAAGAAGAAGAGAAGAAGAAGAAGAAGAAGAAGAAGAGGAAGAAGAGAGAAGAAGAAGAAGAAGAAGAAGAAGAAGAAGAAGAAGAAGAAGAAGAAGAAGAAGAAGAAGAAGAAGAAGAAGAAGAAGAAGAAGAAGAAGAAGAAGGAGAAGAGGTGGAAAAGGGGGAGAAGGAGGAGGAGGAAGGAGAACAAGGAGAAGAAGAAGAAGAGAAGAAGAAGAAGAAGAAGAAGAAGAAGAAGAAGAAGATGATGATGATGATGATGATGATGATGATGATGATGATGATGTTGATGATGATGATGATGATGATGAAGTAGACGGCTTTAACACCGAATCCTTCTCTGCGGCTATCCTTGTGAGGACTCAGCCAGTTAATAATATCTGCTAGTTAGCATGTCTTTCTAGGAAGCACAGGAAATCTGGTATCTGTGCACAAGATTACACCCCCTTTTAATTGACATTTCGCTGGATTATTACTGTCGACAGTGGGATTCCCTGCACTTCCGACCTTTCTCTTTTATGAATAACTAGGAGAAATAAGTGAGAAAAAGGGAATGAATGACAGATGAATAATAAAATTTATACAATTTTTATTTTTATTTTTTGTTTTCTTCTGGTACTTTTTTCATGTGTCTGTTAATGCCTGTTTGTCGGTTTGGGGCAGGGGGGGGGGGGGGAGCGCTATAATAGGTATTAAATACTTATTCATTATTATTGATATCATCATCATCATCATCATCATCATCATCATCATCATCATCATCATCATCATCATCATTATTATTATTATTATTATTATTATTATTATTATTATTATTATTATTATTATTATTGTTGTTGTTATTACTATCATTATTATTACTATTATCATTATTATGATTATTATTATTATTATTGTTATTATTATTACTATAAATGTTGTTTTCAGTAGACACGGAGTGTGCGGTCATGAATGATATGTTTGATTGTGATCTGACTCATCAAACTGTTATAGTATATCGGGTGAACCAGAAAATTTGAAGTTAAAATGATTCGCCTGCATTTCACTTTTCTAAATATCTAGCAGGGAATAGAAGAAGGGGACTGGGGTAATGAGACAGGTGGATAAGATATATACATTTAAAATGTGTGTTTCCTTTACTATTGTTGTGATTTTTCATATAGATTTGTCTTTTCTTTCTATCTATCTATATATCCCCTGATGTGATATTGGTAAAATTTTGATTCTTCTCCTTTTTTTTAGCATTATAATGCTTGTCACTGTTTATTGCCAGATTTTCATTCACACCTGAGTCGAGTAAGGTAATTTCTGTAAAAATGACTTACCTCAAGACACAACAACAGGCACAGAATTTATATGCTATTGCTGTGGATATGTTACCAATGGCAGTTGTCTTCTAGTATTATTATTATTCCATTGGACATTTTCTTTATGACCAAATTTTATCAACAAAGAGATGGAAATCGAATTTAGAGTACAGCCACGATTACGAAACTTGAGGGTTAATTTCTTTTCATTGTAGAGGAGAATAGAATTAATTCCTTACATTACAAAAAAAAAAAAACGCTCATAGTATGTATTTCTGTCAATTGATTTTTAATTCACTTTTTGGGACCCTATTCATCAAAAAAGTAGTCCTTCAGAGGCAATAGGCCCATGTAGTCAGAATGTATCCCTGTTTCTATAGATAGTATGCAGATGACGTCACTCAGGCCTTTGTTATTGTTTTTGCCATCTGCGTTTGTGAGTTGTTCTCACTAAACTGTATTAACCAGACTATAAAAGTTCATGGTTACACGGAGTTTGTGTGTTGGTCCGTTATACTTCCGGATGGCAATGTTGTGAACTCCTTGGCCAAGCGCATTCTATCTATAGCGTGAAACGGACAATAGCAATTGCTTACTACATACCCTTGCAACGCCAGTTCAAGCAGACCCATCTACCCAATCACTGCTGGGTGGACAAGGGGGGGGGGGGGGGGGGGGAGCAGATAAAAAAAAAATCTCGACTGCACTCGGGATCGATCTTGGTCCCTTTGCGTGTGAAGCGAGTGCTCTACCAATTGAGCTATTGGGGGCCCCCGGGTTTCAAATAAAAGCTTTATATAATTCAAATTCTAACATCCGGTCCACTCCGACATGATTCCTTTTTTTAAACGTTTGGACACATTATTGTGAATATTGCGCCAGATAAAAAAAAATGTATCATCGCCTAACAGGCGTCATGTCCCGTCCTAAATGTTAAATGTTGCTGTTGGCCAGGGACTCCTTGTAAAGCGCTCTGAAAACATTTTGTGGATATTGCTCTATATAAAAGCTCAATTTTAAAATATTTAAAAAAATATTACACCAGATAAAAGCATACGTTTCTTTAAGAAATAATTAATTTGTTCCAACAGTACAAGCGAGAAATCTGGGCTCTGGTGTCAAGTCCACATCAAAGGATGCAGCACTTGCCGACTCCAGTTGAAATTCCAGGAATTGAGCTTCGCGGATTGTCCTGTGAGGACGAATAAGAGGAACAAGCCTGATAAAAATTGGTGTCATTCGGGGTTTGTACCATTATCTCTACGATATATTGAAAAGAGTGAGAAGGGGTGTGTGTGTGTGGAGGGGGGATATATATATATATATATATATATATATATATATATATATATATATATATATATATATATATATATAATAAGAGGTGGGAAGAGGAAAATGAGTTAACAGAATTAATATGTAAGAGTATGTGGGAGAAAAAGATTGCTAGATAAGTAAATCATAAATACTAAAAATAAGTGAGAGAGAGAGAGAGAGAGAGAGAGAGAGAGAGAGAGAGAGAGAGAGAGAGAAGGGCGGGGGGGGGGGAGAGAGAGAGAGAAGTGTAAGAAGAGGACAAGAAG
>NC_088366.1:28596046-28653546 GCF_034508935.2 Berghia stephanieae
CTTATAATTCCGTTCATAGTCCACTCGTTTTCCATTCTAATTTTTACAATTCATCCATCCATTCATCTAGTATTTATTCATTCATTCATCCATCTATCCACCCATCTATCTATCCATCCATCTTTTCATCAATCCATCCATCCATCCATTCATTCATCCATTCATCCATCCACCCATCTATCTACCCATTCATCCATCCGGCTATGTGGTCTTTTGTTATGACACTCGCTTTCGGATCGGAAGGTCCTGGGTTCGAGCCTCGCTCGGCGCATAGTTGAGTCCTTGGAAAAGACTCTTTATTCACATTCTTTCACTGTACTCAGTTGTAAAATGAGTACTTGGCCGTTAACAGCGTTGTCTCTGTCCGAAAAAAAATTTGTAATATCACCTAACAGGCGTCATGTCTAGTTCTACATGTTAAGTGTTGCTGTTGGCTAGGGGCCCCTTGTAAAGCGCTTTGAGCACGTTTAATGGATATTGCGCTATATAAAAGCTCAAGGGTTTTTTTTCAGCAATCCATCCATCCAGTCAACAATTCATTCTTTCATATAATATATCTTTAGGTTGGCTCCAATTTGGTCGAGGCAACTCTCTGGAAATACGAGATGGCACAACCTCAGAATCACCTCTCATAGCCAAGTAAGTTATTTATGAAAAAAAAAAAACCTCTATAAAGATTTGTATACGTCTGGTCAAATAAATGTATGCGGAGATCTCCAGGGCCGGTTGTTAACTAGTCAGGGCGAAGCAAGTGACTAAAGAGAAATCGATTCTTATGAGAGTTTTCTAGTCTTCGACTCGTAAATTTAGCCTAAAACTTGGTGTGGTTGGTACATAAATTTAATCGGTTATTGTGTGCTGGTGAGATAGCAGTCTTCAGACTTTTTCAACGTATATGATTTAATTAGCACCACATTCGGTTTCGATTTTGGTGATTTTACATGATGAATCAAGACATGCGATCAACACAATAAATGTATTTGCTTCTGTTTTGATGTGTTAACACACAAAAACACTCACCAATTGAACAATAAAAGCAGAATCAAACGAAATAGAAAGTGTGTTTCTGATTAACCACACAAATTTTACATTACTTAAGTCAGTCACAATAATAGCTGAATAACTGTTGTCTCCATTATACTCTATAGTACGGTTTTCCCCCTTGAAGCAACCTTGCGTTGAGACTCAATCAAATTTCTCACTCGCAACTACCGAACAGTCATTATTTAAAGTTTTCCACATTCAAAAAGATTTACTTTCGACAATTTCAACAATTTTTAAAGATGAGAGAAACATCGACATGACATTTTAATTTATCTGTATGCTTATGCTTCTTTCTCGCCGTATTTTCTCTTTCAAATCAAATGTTTAAATCTCCAACAACATGGCTGTCGCTTTGTGATTGAAGTTTTCTTAGGCAGACTAAGAGTTAACGTCTAAGAACAAATTTAATCTGGGACTATAATTTATTAGTAAGAACGTAATTTTATAGTAAATTAATATAGTCCATGACTAAGTGCTTAGTCAGTCCACATTAGAGGCAATAGAATGCAGATATATATTCCTACTCCCATTTTTTTTTGCTGAAAGATTAAAATCGACGTAAACCCAATACTTATTTCATGGTCTGATAACACAAATTGTTATGAGCATTCGTTGTAAAGGAAATATTCTCAAATCAACGCAAAAAAGAGTCCACTGCAACAATGTCAAATCAAGTTCAAGCCCATAATAATTGCGTTCGGTTATCAAACTTGCAAATATGTGCAAGCGATTAAAATGCTGCATTCTTATAGGTTGGTATTATTATTATTATTAATAACAATAATAATAGTAATAGTAATAATAATAATAATGATAATAATAATAATAATAATAATAATAATAATAATAATAATAATAATAATAATAATAATAATAATAATAGTAATAATATAATAATAATAATAATAATAATAATAATAATAATAATAATAATAATAATAATAATAATAATATTTAATATTATTATCATCATCATCATTATTATTACTTATTATTATTATTATTATTATTATTATTATTATTATTATCATCATCATCATCATCATCATCATCATCATAATCATCATCATCATCATCATCATATTCATCATCATTATTTATGTCCTGTTTTACCAGCCGTTGTATCTCAACAACAACAAAAACCTTATAACCATTTTACCTCTGTAGATACACAGCCAAGAATCTGACAGACATCAGCTACAAGTTTTACTCCAAACACGGTCTCTACGTCAGACTTACAGGGGGCTTCTACAGTACTGACAAACTCTCATTCATCTACACAGCCGTCAAAAATATCAGCAAAGGTACGAATCCTATTCAATTAACACCAAGAATATATAAAACAAAAGCGATGTTTTCATAATATGGGATTCTTCTCGCGTGCATTTTTGGAATTTTGGATGTTTCCAAGAGCGGCGCGAGTTTTCAAACGCGTGATTGGAACAAAGTACGGGATTCCAAAACGCAAAAATACAAAAAAATTATATAACCAACCTCTCAATCTATTTTAATTATAATATTTATCGTGGAAAGCTTTTTTTAAATAGATTTAAATTTATTTTGACCAATGAAAATTGATATAATTTATTAAAGAAGAAGACATGGTCTATTTTGCTTTCGTGAGTTGATTAATGACAACAAATCAACATGAAAATAATCTTTTTATTCCAGGCGGTGAAGGTTGTACCGGTTACTTTGACTTCCTTTGTAACACATTAATGTGTATAGACCAGAATCTGGTGTGTGATGGATTGGACCATTGTGGGGACGGGTCCGATGAAAGTCCCTCCATCGACTGCTCTGTCTCCTGTATGTGGAAACTTATTCATTTCTATAGTCTGGTTTTGGGGGTTGTTTTTTTTTTAATTGTTGTTTTGGATGGGTTTTTTTACTTTGTTCTTGTTTTTTGTGTGTTTTAATCTTGTTTGGTTTGTTTTTTTTTTGTTTGGGGGGTTGGGAGGGAGGGGGGGGGGGGGTCGAATGATTAATTTGATTTTTTTTTCTGTTTTAATTTTGCTTTGTTGTTTTTTCTTCATTAAAAATATGTTTGTTTTGTTTGTTTTTATGGTGATGATGATGATGATGATGATGATGATGATGATGATGATGATGATGATGATGATGATGATGATGATGATGATGATAAAGGGAAGGAGGAGATGGATAATGTCTATGACGATGGCAATGTTGTAATGGCACATTAATTTTCTCATTTGAAATACACTGTGTATAATAACTAAGGGATTATAATGTTTTTATAAATTACTTTTATTCTCTATTTTAAAATTGTTTCAGCAATGTGGAGACATAAGTTCGACTGGGACAAAATGCCATATATCGGTAAGTAATTACATAAAATACATACATGAATGTCAGAGGGAAATTATCACAATTTATTGAGAATCCTCGAAAATCCATCTTGGCCTCAACTCGAGATCTTTCGTTTATTGTTTTGATTGTTTTGGGGTTTGTTTGTGGGGAGGGGTGGGTTTTGCTTGTTTTTGTTTTTGTTTTTTTTTTTGTTGGGGTTTTTAAAATATTTTTTTGTTTGTTTTGTTTTGTTGTTTTTTGGGTTTTTGTTTGTTTTTATTTTTTCTTTGTTGATGTTTTTTTCGGGGGGGGGGGGGTTCTTTATTGTTATTTTTTTTTATTTGTTTGTTTCGTTTTTTGTTTTGTTTTATTTGTTTTCGTTTTGTTTTTGTTTTTTTGTTTTTTGGGTTTTTTTTTTTTTTTTTTTTTTTTTTTTTTGGGGGGGGGGGGGTCCCTTTATCTCAGCAATTACAACGTATCCTTCTTTTACTGGCTCAAAAGAAATATCAACTCGTTCATAAGTTTGAATTTCTAGATAACTGGCATCATTAATGTCATCAGTCTCTTCTAGAAACGCCAAAGCTGGAGTTGGTCATGGTATAAAACTAAACCCTTTTCAAATGTTGGACAAATTCGGACATTTGCTGCAAATATAGAAGACTAACATTGACATTTATTTCAAATGTTAGTATAAAGATATTTTCCCCCCCAAAACGTATTCACAGGTATAAAAAGCTTCGGACTGATAAACAAGGGGATTTGTTTTGTTTTGTTTAATATTTATTGTTTATCGTTGTCTTTTGAATGACCCCCATGACCACCAAGCTGATTCCAATCAATATTGAATAGATTTATGATTTTAGTAGCTCTATCACGAGGTCTTAGCGTTGGACTGTCGTTCTTTCCAAAGGGTGGCAAATAATAAAAATAACTGTTAAACTATATATAAATCGCGGTAAACTCTGGCATTCATCTTTATAGCTCTTTTTTATGTGTTATTTTTATCTTATCTATTCAGCAATGCTCTATTCAAATATGAATTATATGAATAAACAACCTCAAGTTGCCTAAAAGATGACGGTCAAATTTGAAGAATGTTTCCTCGGGTGCAGGATCATCGTCTGCTCTGAATTGGGAGACAAGTCGTCATGGTTCTTTAATAGTAAGAGGAGCTAACAGACGCAGTGTCATGCTGTTTGACGGCAGCAGTCCTGCATCAGTGAGATATAGCGGCCTAGCTCACTTGCATTCGTTATGGTAATTGTCCAGAGACTGCAGAGAATCTGGCTGGACCTTTTATTCTGGCGCAGTTACCTGATGGGCAACAGAATATAAAAGCAGAGTTGTCGCTGACTGGATAGATCGTCAAAGCATTGTAGTGTTAAACCATCACAGGCTACTGCTGCCAAAAGTCTCAAACTCGACAGCGCAAAGATGATGATAAAAACATTAATAACATTTTGACAAGTCATTTTAATCGATCGATATTTTAAGAATAAGTTTTCTGGTCAAATATTTTTGAATCGTTTTATCAAATCATAACAGTATTATCATTGAGGTGAATTGGGGTTTTTTTGTGTCTGTTTTTCATGCAGCCGATCAAGATAGGTCGTCCCCTGTCCCCAAGTGTGATGGGATTCGGTGTGGCCTTACGTGTATCAAATTGGCGCAGCTCTGTGATGGACGAGTCGATTGTGCGGGCAGGGAGGATGAGGATGACTGTGGTAAGAATATTATGATTTAAAATCCTGATACAATTTAATAAACGGGTGCATTTGGATATAGGTATAAATATATATTGGACGATACTGAATAGGATTTGTAAGATATGTTATTGTGAACAACAGGATTTTAACTTTATTATAAAAGCAGCCCCTTCATCTGGAAATTGCACGGGAAAAAATCCCTTAAAATTGAGATATCCAAACATGTTGAAGTGAATTTTAAACAATTAGTTCATCCTTCAGGAATCAAAATCTCACCTCCACATACTCAGTGTGTTTGTTTTAAAGGATTGTATCAGATCGAATACACAGAAACTGTAGTTATTTAATTTTTAATAGAAATTCGCGATTAAAGAATATTCAAAGTACAGTCAACTTCAACCATGCAAGACATGTGCGATACTCGCTGGGTTCTAGAACGCTCACGGGAGAAGCAAATAAGTGTACCTGAATCCGAGCGTGCTGAACTCCTATGCTCATGGGAGGTAATCAATACATTCGGTCACCCAGTTCCAGCGTGTCGTATTGCAGAGCCTGCTGGAATTCGGTGTTCTAGAATCCAGCCAGAACTACTGTATGTGTGCAAGTCTTACTTAGGCTCATAATCAATCTCCCACTAGATTTTTTTTTACTTGCCACTTCTGGAACAATGTTTTAGTGAAGTAGGTTATAATATTATTCTTTACTAAAGATAGGTTCAGGTTTACATTTCAAGCAGTATAATATTCCTCCATCTCAATCTAAATTCAAAATCGTAATTCTATTCTCTCAAAAGCTAATTACAAATTACTAGTCAAGTTATGTACAAAATTAAACCGCGTTATTTGTTATTTATTACTCTCTCTCTCTCTCTCTCTCTCTCTCTCTCTCTCTCTCTCTCTCTCTCTCTCTCTCTCTCTCTCTCTCTCTCTCTCCCTCAATATTTTATATTTTGAACTCTTTAATTGTTCTTAATAATATAATCTAATCCACAGTTTACCAAGAGACAACGCCTACAACGAAAAGTCCATTATCTTCGTCACCTAGACTGTGCCCTACACCAATAACTCTATACATCTTGATTCTTTTCGTGTCTTTACGATATAATTCATCGTTTTATCGTCTTGGTGTCGATAGATGACCCTAGATAAACTTTTTCCTTCAGGATGAAAATAAAGAAATAAATAATGCAAGTAAACATTATCATTATAATTATGGACTTTCAAGTAATACTTATAAAACTTCAATGTTCAAAGGTTGATTTTTCCTTTTAAAAAAGAATTTTAAAAAGAAGAGTAATATAAGGGTGAAATCGTTAAGCTATGTTGTCGTAGACTGACAAAACGCCTTTCTACAATTTGGCTCAAAAGATGATCGCTTCATATACTATGCTATGCGATTAAGTATAAAGATCGCCACTGCTGCCATCCAGATCACTCGTATACCAACACACAAAACTATGTATAGGTAGTTTTAAACGTGTACAGTCTATGAGAGATAATTTTGTGACAACTAATCACAAAACTAGCAGTCTTAACACCTTAACAAAGAGCCGGGTGACGTCAACTTCATTCATTTTATTTATGTTATGCGTTTATGTAAGATACTCATAACATCCGCCAGTCGGATATAATGTATCGACCCACAAAATCAAAACCATGTATAAATTTAATGTTTATAGTCTGACTGATAGAATTTAATGAGAACTAATCATTACAATGATGGCTGTCTAAAACTAAAAAAAAAAAAAAATACAAAGAGCTGAGTGACGTCAAGTTCGTTCCATTAATAGATCATCAAAATGATCCTTAGCTCGTCTAAAAATCTTTAAACTCGAGACTGGGGCTTGAAAAGAAATTGTTTTTTTTTTCTATGGAGAAAATCAATGCAAGCATTGATAGATTTCGATATGAATCCATAGTGCACTGCCGTATTCGGTAAAACGGCGTAATGATTGCTTTAATTTAACAATGTGTGTGTTTGTGTGTGTGTGTGTGTGTGTGTGTGCGTGGGCACGCACAGCGTGTCTGTATTGCACGTGTGTGAAAGAGAGAGAGAGAGAGTGAGTGTGTGTGTGTGTGTGTGTGTGTGTGTGTGTGTGTGTGTGTGTGTGAGAGAGAGAGAGAGAGAGAGAGAGAGAGAGAGATGTGAATTTATTATTTACGCAGGATACGCTGCTAAAATGTTGGTTTTGCCTGCGATTTGGACTTGATAAATGTATTGTTAATCATTGTCAGTTATTTATTTTTACAAAGAATACCTGTCATAACTCATTGGTCATAATGTTTAGATGTTTAAAGTAAAGGCTTTATAACCACTAACCTGGCGTACTCTGGACAAACTCGTACTCGTAATAAAAATTTGGCAAAAAAAAAAAAAGTTTTCTGGCCAAATTTTTAAATTCGTATTTTTCCAAAGGACGGCAGTTAAGGGGTTAATTTTGTGTATTACAATCTCACCTTTTCTTGTAAATCGTATACTCAATACGTTTATTGTTGCTCTCGGGAAAATTACGTGTTGATTTATTTAGAAATGTGTGTACTTGTTTACGTCTGTGTCCCTATTTAGATAAGTTCAATAAAACTTATTGAGAATTGGAATAAAGTGTATAAAAACCGTGTGCTTACGATATAGAGTGAATGATCAGCAGGTCAAATATATATTTTATATATATATATATATATATATATATATATATATATAACGGACTGTTGAATGAAGCCCATCACGCTATGAATCCCAGAAGAGTCACCAAATATTTATTATCATTTTAACAGGAAAACTGTTAGATACTTCAATTATCGAGCTTTTAAGATGGCCACAATCTTGTTTAAAAAACAGTCTAGTTTGAGAGTTGGAAGATGTGCCAGTTTGGGTATTTTTTTGACAATTTAGTGGCCATTTTAATCGATAGATATTTGGGGGGGGGGGGGGGTCGGGATTCAAAATTGCAGAGTCCAGGGATTGTGCATCATAATAATACTATTGCATTGTGTATATATGAGGCCTGTTTTATATGAGTACCTGAAAGTGTTGTTTCACATTAATAAACAAGCCTAGCGTCAATTTAGGACTGAGTGATTTACTTATAAATAACATTATAGGAGATGATGTAAAAAGACAATGAAAAAATAGGATAGAAGTAGAATCTTCAGTTTAATTTGAAAACAAACAAAATTCAAATAAAAACAAACAAAACATAAAGAAAGAAATAAATGGAAGATTCTATTCTATCTACTTTTTCATTACTTTTTATTTTCCTTTTATTTTTGTGCTTCAATCAAGCGGCAACATTTGCATTTAGCAGATAATGAAGCATTATTGTATCGTATTTGCGTATCCTTTAAGAGCTTATAGTTAATAACATTTGAATGCTCTGTGAAACTCATGCATAGATACCGTTTTTTTGAAGTTATATAAACATCTCTATTGTTAATTTGACAATTTTTCAAATTATTAATATCTTCTTATACACAAATAAGTGTCACTGTCAAGATTCGTAGTAAAATGTTCGCTTTTAACATTCATTTAACATGTCCGCCTTTATATATTCGAGAGTTTCAATTAATTAATATACAAAATGCAAATAATATCCTATGTCATCGAAATCAAATATTGTATTTGTTCCAAATGAATAAATATTGAACATTGTTCCACATCTATGAGCGAGGCATCAAACTGTGAAGACGGTCATCATTTTTTTACAACTCAAGTGCAATATGTATGAATATGTAACCAACCATCTCAATTCAGTATTGTCGGATTGAGATATATGTGAATTATAGGACAAAACGAGGGAAAATAAAATAAAGTTATAATTGTTTATTGATTGAGACATTTATTCATTCTCCTCAATAACGCGTAAATTACAATAGGGCATTCAATGGAAGCTTCAATTTAATAAACGAAAACAGAAAACGTGGACGATGTTAGTGTTTCATTCATCGTGTTTTGTTGATAAAAGGGAAACCTGAAACGTCCACATTATTTGTTTTCGTCTATTAAATTGAATCTTCAAATCAATTTCCGATTATCGTTTATTTCTTCGAGGAGCTTCAAGCAACAACTTTTTTTCAATAATGCGTAAAAAATTCACTTAAATGCTATATATTTGATGACTGGTTCAACTATCAACACCAACTTCGTTCATCAGACATTGTAAGCCTACTCATTGGAGACAATGGATAACATACAATGTTGTGTTCTGTGATCTGGTTATCTTATGTCGTCATTATCTCATTCAATTTATTGTTGCATTTAATTTAATCTCCCTGAAAAAAAAAGTTAAAATCATGAAAATTGTTTTATATAATTCTATCTTTTGATAAAGGCAAAAATTAATTAATTATTAATTAAATAAATAACATTAACAAAATAATAAAACAAAATCAGTGAAAATCTAGTACTAGTATGGAATATACCGGTCGCTTGGTCGTTACCGAATAGAGTTGTCAGGTTGTTATATTTATGCCTTTTTAATTTGTTTGTTTGTTTCAAAAATTCAACCAAAACAGTTTGTGAGTTTGATGTCAAAATGTAAACACGATAATAAATCTTATTTCTTAACACAGACTCTGACATCATGGAAACGCAAAATACATCGTTGTCTATTTTCGACGGGCTAAATCAGCTAGGTATTGTTTTGTGATTTTGATTGTAAGAATCAATCAATAAAAGCTGGCCCAATTTAACCACCAAAGCACTAAATCCTGATATTCTTGTTGGTATTTCCTTCTCATCAACTTACTACTCAATGCTTTATCATTTTAAATGGCAATTTAGACCATTTAATTTGGGTTCCTTCCCTTGAAATGCGGCTATAACAGGATTGTTACCGAGGTTCCACTGTAATGATTTTATTACACTTTTGCTTATCAAGGGCATCCAAGTCTGACCATGATGGTGGTAGCGAACATGCGGTAATTATTATTATTATTATTATTATTATTACTCTATATTAAAGTAAGCCCAACGCCTGTCCTACCCTTGTGACAAAAATAATAATCCTGTTATTTGGCCGGAAAAATCATGCGTTTAAAGTAGCATGTTAAGAGGTATTGCTGAAGCAAAATCATCTCTCTCTCACTTGCATAGTTAGGGTCGGATACTCTTATATAATATTATTTGAAGCCCATTTCTCATTGCCTTAGCATATCGACTAATTACTTCGTATTTTGTTAAAAACAGTTGGCTCTTAAATGTATACAATAATAGGATACCTAACTATTATTGCTATCAGTATGATTATTATTTTTTTTCACCATCGTCATCATGACCACATCCTTCATTCTTACTACATCTATGATTTTTCAGATGCCATTTTTAATATATGTACTATGTGTAATTGTTTCATGGCAAATTTGAACGGTGTCGATTTTGCTGCAACATTGATTATATTATAATAACATTTTTTTTCATAATTCAGTCAAATTGCCGTTTGATAATATTCTTAGAATATTAAAATTGTGTATATTGAATCGTGATTTCTTGGAATGTTTTGTGTTTGTCTAGTTCTCATTTGATTGGTTGATACGACTATATAAAAATTACAAGAACATAATTTGAAAAAGGTAATATCGTTCAAATCTGAATTCTACAATTACTACTACTACTGCCACTATACTACATACTACTACTACTTCTACACTTCAGCACGGTTTCCTCGAACTCATTCTAATGTCCCGATTTTTTTTCGTATTATTCCGTTATAATTCCATTCTATCCTCGAACTAATTTTTGCCTCGAACACGGTTTTCTCGAACTAATTTCACCCAACCAACATTTTTAAAAATTAATTAATGAAGGTATTTTTTAATGCGCTAGGTGATTTTGACCACTGATGGTTTACTACGGCATTGACAATTGTGTATGTGTTTATCGTGTGTTTGTTTGTTTGTTGCTTTAGGTCTCTTCCAACACAATTGAGGTTATATGAGAGACCGCTGAAACAAAAAAACAAGCAATCTAACAAAAATAGTACAAATGTAAATCAAAATCATAACCTAAAGATATCATAAGCTAAATTATAAATAACCAAGAACAAACAGGCAGAAGATTTACAGAAAAAAAAATATCCCCTGTCAAAAATACAATCACAAACCAAAGAAGCAGGATAGGCTAGTAAAGAGAAGAAGAAACGACATCACTATCGGATCGTATACCCATGCGAACATCATAGGTATATGATTCAAGGGTGATGCTCCCATCCAACCACCCGCTGTTTATCGTGTGTATTTATCTGCATTACATGTGTGTGTGTGTATATAATATGATATACATGCAGACACACACAGCTACTTGCGCACCCCATGGCCCTTTCGCATAACCGACACCTCTCTGCTTATCCTTAGCACTTCGCCACACATTCTATTTTCAATGCCACGCACCATGATTGGCTACGACGTTAAATGAATGTTATAACATAGCACCCCCCCCCCCCCCAACGCACAAACACACACAAACAATTTGTGGTATGTCATTTATAAATTTATCTCCCTAAACATATAAATGAAATAAATAAATAATACAGTTCCTCCTTTTTTTTTCTTCAAGAGGAAATTTGACTTAGGGTCTATTCCAAGGGAAGACTGGAATAGCCCAGATGTCAGTCTCAGCGAAGCGTCGCAAATTGAGCAAAGGAAAAGTGGCTTGCTGAAGGCCACACAACGCTATGGATATCGAACTAGGTATCTTTTGGGAGGGTAGCAAAGTCTATACCGCCAAGCCGCATACACCCCCCCCCCCCCCCCCCCCCCCCCCCCCAGTCGTTATGGCAAAGTACGGTTTCCTCGTGTCCCGAGGAGTTCGAGGAAACCATGCTGGAATGTACAACTATTAATTGTGTTACTTCTACTAACAGGCTGTGTTTGCCTCATCACAGGTATTGAGAACGTCTGCTTTGGCACTGTTCTACAGTGTGGGTGAATACTGCGCCCGTTTGGATGAGGAGTCCACCTGTAAACCGCATATTAATGAGAATAATAACAGGATGTCTCAAGTTAACTCCTACTCAGTGGCTCCCAATACTGACTGGCATTGCACCACCGGGTCTTAGACTACAAAATAGCAATCAAAGGATGCATGCAAGAATTGATGAAGCCACAGACGACAATCTTACCCCAAAAAAATTTAATAAAGAGAGCAACCTGAACAACACAGCTTACATCGAGAAGACCTTTCTACCAAACAAAAATGGAAGACTTAGAACAGAACAGCACTGGAGACAAATGTGGAACAGAGAAACACATAGAGGCAGCATTACAAAAGACCCCACTGCAGAAAATATGTACAAATGTGAACTCTAGAACAGAAATATATGCCTCAAGACTATGACACAATTCTTAAGACAGAGGAAGATTTCTCAAACTGGGTTAATGAAATACATTTGGATGTTTAGCCATATGCTACTACTACACTCCAGCAAGGTTTCCTCAAATTCCTCGGGACATGCAAAAAAGTTCGATGAAAGCATGTCTTACTATAACGACTTGTTAGGGGCACTGTGGCTCAGTGGTATGGTCTTTATTTCATACTCAAAAGATACCTAGTTCGAATATCCAAGGTGTCATGTGGCCTTCAGCAAGCCTCCTCTCCCTAGCTCAATTTGCGGCGCTGCAGCTGACACCTGGGTTATTCCAGTGCTCCTTTGGAATAGACCCTACGACAATTTCCAATTGAGGATAAACAAGAGGAGCTTAAGTATTTATTCACTTTATTGATATGTTGAGGGGGATAGCTTTATACATGACATGTTAAAAAGGGTTAGTGTGTGTGTGTGTGGGGGGGGGGGGGGGGTAGTAATACAACATTCATTTTTTTACCGTTGTAGTAAACCATTAGTCATTAGCAAATCATGATCTGTAGCATTGAAATTAGAACGATTAACGAAGAGATAAGAAAAAGCAGAGAGGCATCGGTTATGCAAAACGGCGATGGAGTGTGTGAGTGGCAGTGTGTGTCCACGTGAGCATCATACTGTATATACACCTGCAGTGTAGATAGATACACACATATGTAACTGTCAGTGTCACAGTAAATCATCAGTGGTCGAAATCACTGAACGTATTGAACAACGTACCCTTTTAATTAAATAATGATTGTTTACGTTGGCTGGGTGACATTATTTCCAGGAAACCATGTTCGAGGTTAAAATTAATTTGATGAAGGAATGTAATGATAACAAAGAATAATAATGAAAAACTTTGGGACGTTCGAATGAATTCCAGAAAACCGTCTGCTGAGGAAACCGTACTCCAGTGTATATGGATTGCATATAGACTGCAAATCGTGATTCCTAACATTCCCCGTTGTTGTGGTGGTTGGTTTTTGTTTTTAAGGGTTTTACGGCGCTTGCAACACATTTGGGTTATATCAGCGCCAGTAAAAAGGAAGAAAATTGGATAGTCAAAAGTTCTAGAATTACAATTAAAGCACCCAAGAAAAAGTAAGACAAAGGGGAACTGATAACAAATAGGATCAGGTGTAGATTCCAAGAGCATACCACCAATGTACTTAGTTTGAAACCACCTACAAGTCTCATCCAGACACAAGCACAAAATCCAACAAAGAGGATCACACTCAAATGCTTACATTATACATTCAAAATAAAAATAATAATACATAACAGAGAGATGATTTACAAGGAAAAAAATATCATCTCCCAAAACAATAACTATGCATTTGACTGTTTCCCTCCCAGCTAGGATTCCGGCCAGTGTCAGGACAAAACCAAGTAATCTCATTCCGAGACAAAGACAGAAAGCATGTTGGAAAACAGATATAAGGGGATAGAAGACACAGTATGTACCTCCCTGCCCGCTATGGGAGGTCAGGATCCCCACCCAGGTGGTGGTTGGAATTCCCCTTGGGATAAGCATGGTTAGCTCACCTGGGCCTGTTGTTCCTACATCGGTCTTGCTGTTTCTTATAACTTATACTTCTCTTCCCCTGTATCATCTAAAGTATTCGCTGGATTCTAGCACAACAAATTCTAGTAGCCTCGCAATATGGCATGCTGGAGCGTAGTGATTAAATTTTTTTCTACATATGTCGTAATATCTACACCCTAGGTACATACAGCACACAGTCTCAAAAAAAAACCCAATTGGTTATATTTAATAAGGGGTTGTAACAATTTTTAATAAGTCAAGCAACTCAGTCACAAATCAGCTGGACATGTAGACATCATCAAAGCATTAATAATATGAATGAGTGAATTTGATTGGGATGGGTTGGATATGAGGAGATATGCTCATTGCAAGTCTGTACCGGCAGTTTGTGGTCACATGTCATCACAAGAGAAGAGGTCATGTTGGGGTAATGTGTGGTGTGAGGGACGTACTTATCAAAGGTGCCTTTGATTGTGTGTGTGTGTGTGTGTGTGTGTGTGTGTCTGCATTTCCTTGAAACTAACAATGGACAGTGTCGCCTTCTTCCTTTAAAAAAAAATTAAGAACTAGTTGGCCCCAATTCCCCCATTTCTTTGTCTTATTGTCATTCTTTCCCCTTATAAATCAAAGAGAGAAAAAAAAAACATTTTAAAACAAATCAAAAAATATATTTTTAACAGTAAAAACAAATCAGAATTGAGTCATGCTCCCAAACAAGCGGTATCGATGATTTGGGAAGCAAGGCAGGAATTAATACTTGATGAGGGTATGAATTAGTTACCCTCCATGAGCATAGGATTCCAGCAGACTTTTTTGCTTCTCCCGGCAGAGAGCATGCTACAATCCAGCAAGTTCAGCGAGATTGTCCTTCCAATGTGGTTTTGTGTAATGGTATGTTCTTTTTTAGTATTCTGTTCGTTGCTTCATACAATTTTTAAAGTCTAGTAAATTGCTCATAACACAGCATTAGTTACTTAAATAAGTGAACAACAATTTATGATCACAATGATAGCTAAAAAACTTTATTAAATTAAATGAAAATCCCAAAATATACCTGGGTTCATGTTAAAAGAAACATTAATGGAAAGATAATTTTTAGAAAAACATGGATTGCAGTGACTTTTTCACGTTGACCATATCTTGTTGTTGCTGTGGAGGAAATGGAAGGAGAAAATAGGATTTAATTACAGAATTAATAAGAAAACCTAAACAACTAAAACTTGAATCGATCGTGTATGAGAGAGAGAGAGAGAGAGAGAGAGAGAGAGAGAGAGAGAGAGAGAGAGAGAGAAGAGAGAGAGAGAGAGAGAGAGAGAGAGAGAGAGAGAGAGAGAGAGAGAGAGAGAGAGAGAGAGAGAGGAGGGAGAGAGAGAGAGAGAGAGAGAGAGAGAAGAGAGAGAAAGAGAGAGAGAGAGAGAGAGAGAGAAGGAGAGAGAGAGAGAGAGAGAGAGAGAGAGAGAGAGAGAGAGAGAGAGAGAGAATTTTGTTTGTTTTGAAGGGTTTTACGGCGCTGTATCACATTAAGGTCATTTCAGTGCAGTGAAAAGGAAAAAAATGGGATAGTCTATTTACAATTCAAGCAGCCAACAAAAAGTTTGACAAAGGAGAATGGTACAAATAGGGAACAGATGTAGATTCCAAGAGCATACTGTCATTGTACTTAGTTTGAGTCACCTAAAAGTTTCATCCAGACACAAGCACAGGGTCTCACTAAGAGGAGCACACTCAAATGCGTACATTATTATTCAAAACAACATATACAATACATAACAGAGAGATGATTTACAAGAGTCAAGGACTCAAGCCAGGGCTAGGACAAAACCAAGCAATCCCATTCCAAGACAAAGACAGAAAGCAACTTGGAAAACATAGAGAGAGATAGAGAAAGGAATGCTGGTATACATGAAAGAAATAAAAGAGAACAGGTCCATACTGATGTTATGCATTTAGGTAAAATTAAACCTCTGTTTAACATCTGTCCTCCAGATGAAACCAACCAATGCACAAAATTATGTGTAACCTTAAACGTTTATAGTCTGATTTCTATCTTTTAATGATATCTAATCACTTAACCCTCGGTTCTAAATCAATATCAAAGAGTGGAGTGAAGTGCACTCCACTGATTTTATACGATAGAAGGAAAGAGAGGACAGAGTGATTAGTTGTTGGATATATATATATATATATATATATATATATATATATATATTTGTAATCAGTGTGAAATTTCAACACATCAAAACTCTGAAGGATGTATGTTTGTATTGTGACTGAGTAAAATTTGTTTCACTTCCTCGGTTCCTATTCAAAATGGCGTCATAAATCTTAAGAATCAAATAAAATTTTTATATGGCCGTTGGAAAATCAACCAAAATCAAAAAAATCTTGACGTCTTGCATCAGGATAAAAATGTTAACGAACTGGCTAATTTTCATAGCAGATAATAGTCTGGTTTCCCTGAAGTCCACACACACACACAGACTTGCTCTTTCTTTTTTTAAAAATATAGATGAATTGTTCATACTCAAGAATGAAAATTGATCATCATGCAAATTTCCAATGCTCTCTGACACTATTAGAGATATAGGTACACTGTCCAAAGAAGATGTTGAATTTATTTTGAGATCTTTTGATAATCACATTTCGGTTTATCCCAAATTGTCTGTTATGTAATTACAGACATAATTACAATTTAATGTGCCGAGAAACAGAGTTTATAAAATTAAACGGCTGAAAATCTGGCTAATGAAAAACTATTGATTTGTAAGTCGGGTATCAATATCTGAAACCACCATTAAAAATCTAATTATCAGAAGTGCTGTCTTTACATGAACACTCCTGTATTGAAAATAAATAAGAGATGTAATCTTTATCTGAAATCAATACCTAAGCGATGTTTATTAAATAGAAAATAATAATATCCGTTATTCATACTAAGGGAAGCAACTAATAAATGAGAAGTATAATTTTGTGATTCTTTCCCGATAATTTCCCTTACTTCTCCATACAAAAGAGAAATTACACACAACCATTTCACTCAGAATTATTAATACTATCACTTACTGTAATCATGAGAATTTTTTTCTGCAAAAGCAACATTTCTGATTTGAGTTCTGACTGGATTGCTGACTGTTGACTCTTGTGGTTATTCTCCAAATCATCAAGACCCTGAAACAAAGAAAATGTTGTTGACTGCTTTAAGTTTTGCCTGTTGTTTGTGCTGAAGGGTTTTCTAATTCTCACACCACTTTTCATTGTCCCGTAAAATGAAGAGGTTAGGATTGCCAAAATATTTTAGATGTAGATCATTCGCATTTCCAAGGCTCTGAGTGTCAGTTTTGCGAGGACAGTAAAAAAGATGGCAGATTTTTAAAAAACAAACTTGCAACATCCGTTGGTAAATATGTGCTCAGTTAAAAAGAGGGCAAATGGGACATGCTCAAGAAATAAATTAGAAATAGATGTCAGCAGCAAAATGCCCAAGGTTTTATGTTATCGACCTTATGTTATACACTCTTAATGTTTATACTACAAGCTTGCAAATCTACAAATTGCATGTGGATATACTTTTGAAAGGGTGTACTCCTTTAGAGAGTAATCAAAAGACTGAGGTGTTTGCAAATGATGTCTGCTTAAGGTTTCTATAGCACGCAATGGAAAAGTCTCCGATTTCATTTAGTCGTGTCATAATTATTTTAGATTTTTATTAGTTTCCTGCAAATTGAAGAAACCCATCCACCCAAATGTTGTCCTTTGAATATGAATTATTCCAAAGCTTGGTGTGAAATGATATATCATTTATTTTGTTCTCTTTCTAGGGTGGAGAGTAATGGGAAATTTACCCGCTGGCAAAATTACCACTCTATCGTAACAGGAGCTGAAAACAAATATTGCATGATCTTTGTTCCAAAACTACCATGGTGTCAAAAAATAATTTTCTCACTTTCAAAAACTGTTCACTGCATTGTCGGACAGCTTTCAATCTCTGACTCTGAACTATTCTGGCCTGCTGGAATAACTTCTGTTGCTGTTTAAATAAAGCCTGAAATAAAACATTTTATGCATTATTCCTGAAAGTATTACACAATATGAACAAGTCTTCAATCAAGTAGAAACAAATAATACTTCACAACAGAGAAACAAACATGAATAAATAACAAAACAAATAATTATCAAGATGACGACGGTGGTGATAATGATCATGATACTACGGGGGTAATGATGATGATGATTCTGCTGCTGCTGCTGCTGCTGATGATGATGATGATGATGATAATAATGATGGTGGTGGTGATGCTGCTGCGGATGGTAATAATGGTGACGATGATTGCGATGATGATGATGATGATGATGATAATAATAATAATAATAATAATAATAATAATGAGATAAATAAATGAATAATAATAAATGAAAAAATAAATAAGGCACTTTATGGGAGTGCATGACACAAACCTTGATAATTAGGTAAATATAATTTATTAATTAAGATTGTCACTGCCATCGTCATCATCATCACCATCATTATTTTTAAAAAATCATTATTACATTGCTTTTAATGATTATATTTTCATCATCATCATTAATGCTCTTATTGTTGTCACTGCTATAACTAGTTATAACTTGGACAATTAAAAACATATCTTCAAACAATATATTCATTATGTCACCAGCAACTTACGTTTAATTTTTCCTCTTCCTCTCTCGTTTTTTCAATGTCCGTCTCCCACTGCTGAAAAACTGAATGAATTTGCTTGCCATATTCTTCCTGTAATTTTATTCTGTGAAACAAACAAAAGCAAAGAACTTAAATCCTATACTTTAATAAGAATGTAAAGTAAGCCACCTTGATTCTAGATTAAGTGTAATAAGCTTTAATAATAATAGAGTACATTCATATTGCGCTAACATCTCATGCAATATAAGCTTTGGGTGCTATAGAGACTAACCTGATGAGTGTTTAGTGTTTGGTCTTGGAGTTTGGTCATGTGCCTCGTAGCTACATCGGTTAGGGGAGAATTGAGAGACCAGAAGTGTGTGAAGTGGTGGGAGCACTAATCCCATACCAGGCCAGACACGATATTATAGCATTAAACATCATGCCAACCCCTCCCCCCCCCCCAATGTAACTAATCTCATTATACTGTTCCAACTGGAGAAATAACATACATTATCAATACTGGAGTGTAATTGTAAGATGATTCTTTTGTATTCAGTATGGCAGTATGAATGACTCATTTTTGACAAAATCTGTATTTATGGCTTTTTTATAGTTTTAAAAAAAAGTCTGGGAGAGCCATTAATCAATGTGAAAGAGTTCAGAAATGAAATAAAGCTACAAATCAAAATTTTAAAAATTTAAATACCTTGCTTGCTGTTGCATTTTCCAGATTTCCTCTATTTTCTTGTTATTTGATTTCATTGAAGTCTGTGTAAGCTGCTCCAGTCTTTTTCTTTTGAATTCATGGGTTTTAGCAATGTCAGCTGTCAAAAAGAAAAAAAAAATTATTTCATTTCCATTCTCATATGGTAAATTTTCATTAATTTTAATCTGATAATAAAATGAATAATGTTTGAAATTCAACCTATGCACAAATGATGCAGTGATCTCAGCTTTCTAAAAACATAATAAGATACTGAAGAATTGGTTAGCAAAAAAGCAATTATCAAAATTTTTAAATTCAAACCAATAATAATTGCAACAAAAAGACGTCCTGAAAGACATATATGTTATGATTGAGGTTTTTTAGTTGTTTTTTTTTTTTCGGGGGGGGGGGGGGGGTAATTTTTTTACACTTCAAAGTTTGGAGAAATGAATTATCTTTTTATTCTACACTTTTTAACAGAGCATTCTAAGAATCGACTAATATAGTCACTTTACACAGATGCAGAAGTACCTCACCATAGGCAGTGATGAATAAGAGTGCAAGTACAAATAGGATACCTGACAAACCAGACTGTACTGTATGAAATGGAAATAACTTGATTCCGTATATAAAATGCTGAGTGTACCACAATGAGCATGAATTGAGGGTAATGCTGAGCAAATAAATGAAGCATATTAAGCATCGTGAATTAATAAATAAATATCAATATTTATTTCATACTTTTAAAACCATTTTTTAAAGTTCACATCTTTGCATGAGCGATTTACTTCATCTGGACAGAAAAACAGCTATCACCCATATCATATATACCTGTTAAAATTTATAGTTTATAAACAGCAATTGCCTGTGTTGCCCTGAATTATAACTAAACAGACTATCAACCAATGCAATGTGTTTTTAAACCTGATCACTGCCTAATCTATTCCATTTTTTCGTCCTGACCAACTGATAGAAAGAGGTTCAGCCACTTGCCCTTTTGTTGTGTCAAAATCATGACAAATCATTGAGATCAACACATTATATTACACACATGGGAAATATGAACAGTTTACAATTTTTCTGGAACTGCATTGTGATAACAAGTTATAACAAGTCCTATACTCAATCAATCTATTACTGTTGGTGTACATTCAACAAAAAGAAAAGTAAGTGAAAAGTTATGGTTCTTTCCTGAATTGATAGTCTGCGGTGCATCTTTGAAAGTCTCAATTTTGCTCACAAGCTTGATACCAGTAAGTAGGGTGTTCTATTCGCTGAATGTTTTAAGAGAAAAAATCATAAAGACAACTGTCTATATAAGATCGAGGAATAATCATGTTTTCATTCGATATTAGTCTACTGTTATGTTAATGGATTTATGACCCATTTATTCTTTGTACAATTTTATCTCGTACTTCATGAAACCAACCAAATGGTTTCATTTCCGTAACTTACTCTTATTAGTCATGCATGATCCATTATTACTGCCTTAATCAATGTCCCGAAATCTGATCCATAAATAGATATTTTTAAAAATAGTAACAATGTTGTCCACAGACACAAAAACATGGTTAATGTTAACAGTGTTATCAAAAAATGTTTAGTGCAGATGATAGGAGATTTTTTCTTCTTTTCTTGGTTGTTCATATCTTTGAAGTTTCATTAACCCTCAATCTTCCCTTTCACTTGTATCAAATACGTTTCAGCTCATACTGACATCTGATTGTTTAAAAAATTATTTCAAACCATGCAAGCAAATTATTTATATCTACAAGACAAGCACTCACCTCCAAAACCTTCCAACATTTTATGCATCTCTGAGCTACAATAAAAATTAAAATATAAGTTTTAATTTTTTTTTTAATATCAAGTTTCATAAAAAGTATAAATGACAAAAAATAAATACATACAAGAAAAAAGAAACACATAAAGGTTTAAATATTTTAAATGGTCAATATTGAAACCATGACAGTATTGAGATTAATTTAAGAGACAAATTGGGAAATAGCAGAAGTGCACATAATTATCTGAAAGAGGCTCAATATAACACATTGTCGCACAAAGCAGAAGATGAACAAGAGAAAAATTATCTATATATAAAATTTTTTTTTTTTTTAAAAGACACCTTTTGGGGTAGGAACCTTGGAAAGCATTGCGTTAGTATAGATATGAACAATATCGTAAATAAAGGTCACAGCTTATAAATATATTATATTACTAAATTCAACATGTCAAAATTAATGCCACTATGATCCACAGTTAGGGGGCAGCATGGTTCAGCAGTATTGTCTTTGCTTCCTACCCAGAGGTTACAGATTCAATTCCTTGCTGCACTGTGTAGCCTTGAGCAAGTCACTCTCTATAGCTCAATTTGCAGCACTTTACTGCAGCTGACACCTGATCTTCGATTGCTGACACCATTGTAAGAGACTCTAAAGACACATTTTGTTTTGAGAGTGAACAAAGTGAATTTTATTTATCCTCTGCAGTTGGATGCCAGGCCAGAAACTCCACAAACAAGTACCAAACAAACCAGCTCTTACAGTGAATCCAATTATTACTGCTGATTTAGCTAAATGAATGTGGTTACATTTTTCAAAGACTGATTTCTGTTTTTAAAATTTCAAGTTTCAGCTCAAAATTTTTTACCAAAGCCTGCAAACTGCTTGTTTTGTTTGGTTTTTTTTTTTTTTTTTTTTTTAAATTTTGTTGGGGTATTTTAAACTTATAATCAACACATTTTTGGAAATCCTACATTTTAAATTTCAAGTTTGTGTGGTAAAAGGATTATAGGGACATACAAACTCTAGGTCCCAATAAAAAGTCTTTGCATCTCCATAATGATTTAAAGCCATGATTTTCTAATCCAACAAGTGGGGGTGGCTAACCACTGTGCCATCAGCTCACTCAGATAAATGTTACAAACCGTAAAAATTTGATTAAATTGTAATTTAAATTACGCTTAGAGTTGTCTTTTTCAAAGATCATCTTGACAAGTTTTCTACTCTCACTTTTGTTCTTGGGTGGAATCTTTTGTCCTCCCATAATGGTCACTTGCTGTGCCTTCTATCCTCTTATATCTATTTTCAAATTCCTTTCTATCTTTGTCAAGGATTTTTGGTTTTGTCCTAGTCCTGACCAGAGCCTTTGGCTGGGAATGAAACAGTCAAATATATTGTTACAGTTTTCGGAGATGATATCTTTTTCTTTCTAAATCATCTCTGTTATAATAATAATAATAATAATAATAATAATAATAATAATAATAATAATAATAATAATAATAATAATAATAATAGTAATGTAATTTATTTATATAGTCTGACCCATACAATATAGCTCTGGGTGCACAATATACATAGCATGCGATATATATCATGAAAAAAAAAATCACTCTATCATATTAGTATCAACAACATTTAAAAGATGAGAATACGGAATTATAAAAAATGTAAAAAATTTGGGTAATAAATATGTTCTAAGTTATGTACTATTATCTTTGCTATCTTTGAATACAGTCATAAAGATTTGTAAGCATTTGAGTGTAAACCTCCGTGTGGGATCTGGTACTGGATGAGACTTTCAGGTGATCTCAAACTAAGTACACTGATACTGATAGAGTGCTCTTTGAATCTACATCTGTTCCCTATTTGAACTAATTTCCTTTGTCTTACTGTTTTGGCTGCTTTTAAATTTAAATCCCAATTTTTAAAAATTATATCATTTTCTTCCAGTTTACAATCACTAATATGATCTAAATGTGTCACAAGCGCCTCATAATCCTTAAAAAGCAAATAATCAATCACTTCAACTCCATCTAAATTACTTGACTGTTCGAGTATATTCTTGACTGGTCGAGTATATTTATATTCCTTACCTAAAATCAACTTTTTCATTTCCATCTTCAGCAGGTCGTTTCTTTCCAACGAGAAGCGGTTCATCATAATCATCTGTCATTTTTTTAAAAAATCAACAATAATAAATTTTTAAAATAAAAACATTCCCTTTATTCATCCCCTAGGGGAAATGTGCCTTACTTAGGGTCTATTCCAAGGGAAGACTGGAATAACCCAGATGTCATCGACACAGCACAGCAGGTAGTCGATCTCAGTACCTTTGGGTATGAAGCAAACACTATACAACTGAGCCATGCTTCCCCAAAAAACGAGAAATGTGTTGTCATTCTCAACCTCATCCAATACCATAATCTTGTCGACTCACTGTTGTTGAATTTTGAAACCATCTCCCTCCTTTACATGCAGTTTTTTCGTACTGCTTTGTCGGCTTGTTTAAGAAGTCATCTCCAGGACCTATAGGTTCCTAGTTTAAGTTCTAATTGGTGCAAAGTTGAGTCCTTGGTAAAGTCTCTTTACTCACAGCCCCTCATCTGACTCCGGTGTAAACAGGCTGGTGTCAGGGTTGTCTCAGTCGAAAAAGAATTGTAATGGTGGCTTACTGATGTCTAGTTTTGTCCTATAATTTAAGTGTTGCTGATGGCTTGGGATCCTTAGTAATGTGCTTTGAGAACATTTAGTGGATATTGTACTGTGCAAAAACTCAAGTGTTTGGAGTCTTTTTTTTTTTTTTTTTGTTTCCCATTGCACAGGAAGTTCAATTCCATTCCAGTCCACTCATTGACTTTGTCTTATTGATTCTATTGTCTGACTCTTTTCTTCAGGAAGCATTTCGAAAGCTCCTACATCCCCAGTATTCTTGTTCTTAGTAGGGGGTTTGGGAGGGGGAGACTTTTTTTTCAGTTTTCCCCCTCCCAAACCCCCTACTAGATAGAACATTATAAAAAAACAAGAATACTGGGGATGTAGGAGCTTTCGGAAGGCCTCCCTAATAGAATAATAATAATAATAGCTATCTAGACGTCTAACGTTTATATTACGCCAAATCTCAATAAGCTCTCAAACAACATTGTCAACAACAATAATCCACCTCCATGACCCCATGCCTCTCTCTCTCTCTCTCATAGGTACTCCTAATCATACTCATACCATTTCAACTTAATTTTTACAAGAGCTATGAGGTTGATACCAATACCTGATCCAACAGAATGAATGACAGTTGATCTCATACAACTCTATTATAAATAATTATGAGTGGGAGGGGAGGGGAGGGGTTGGGTTGTGTGTGTGTGTGTGTTTAATCGTTACCTTCTTATTCCCTAGTTTCAACTCTTGACAAACTCAAAATCGACTGTTTCATTGAATATTGAACTTGAACTCTTACCTTCATGGATAGGACTTGACCCTCCGCTAAACTCTCCGTCTCTTTTGAATGGTTTATCAGTTTTCGTTTTCTTGGGCATTCTAAACTCTTTCAGTATCTGGACTTTCCAGAAGGAGCAACTAATAAATATAAAATGGAGAAAAGCCAAACTTGATAAACAAATTGATTGTCAAGATGAATGACTTAGGCGCCAAAATTACATTCAAAAGCCAAAAGCGGAAGGCAGAAATGAGAGAAAGGAAATCTGAAATCTGTCAACTGTCAGCTAGTGTTGGGTTATTTGATCGCTTTTACTCGATCGACGACCGAGCGCCAAGCCACGAGTCAGTGCTCGATCTCAATGCCGGAAGAGCGAGTTAGTAAAACGATCACTCGATCGTAAAACGATCAAGCGGGTTGTGAGCTTGAGACGATCTTGACACGTGAGACGAGCTTGAGACGATCAGGATTCGAGCGAGCGGAGGGGTAACGAGTGTTTCGAATCATTTCAAATTCAAACGATCACAGTTTGCCATCCGATACCAATCGCCAATGTTTGCACACGGTAGTCTGTGGTTCTTCCACAGCCCTCACTCCTTGTCAGATGTTAGTGTGTCTGGGTGGCAGTGGCAGGGAAATTCGTATAGGTGTATCACGCGTGTGTGACAAGACTTCATTAAACCTACTAAAGTTTGACTATCACACACACACACACACACACACACACATACACACACACACACACACTAAGGCTATTTCTATGACACACACGCATCCCTCTATCAATGAACACTCCTACAGTAGTGCGGCTATGTGGTCTAGTCATGACGTAACTATAGGTAGTACTCTAGTCGACCATGGCTCTCGTGCATTATAATGGTCTAGTGGTATGACACCCGCTTTGGGATCGGAAAGTCCTGGGTTCGAGCCTCGCGCTCGGTGCATAGTTGAGTCTTTGGACAAGGCTCTTTACTCACATTCTCTCACCGTACTCAGGTGTAAAATGAGTACCTGGCCGTTAACAGCGTTGTCTTTGTCTGAAAAATTGTAATATCGCCTAACAGGCGGCATGTCCCGTCCTACATATTAAATGTTGCTGTTGACCGGGGACCCCTTTACAAAGCGCTTTGATCACATTTAGTGGATATTGTAAAGCTCAATTTTTTAAAGTAAAACATTAGCTTTGAATATGGAATGTTTCAATTTTAGATGCCTGTGTATTCTTTGTTAGTTCCCATCATCATCATCATCATCATCATCATCATCATCATCATCATCATCATCATCATCATCATCATCATCATCATCATCATCAGGGGCAGCGGTACGGTCTTTGGTTGGCACCCGAAAGGTACCGAGTTCGATCACCCGCCGCTGAGTGGTCTTGAGCAAGTCACCTTGCCCTAACTAAATTTGCGGCGCTGCACTGCGGCTATCGCTTGGGTTATTCCAGTCTTCCCTTAGAATAGACCCGAAAGACGAATCTCCCCTATGGGATGAATAAAGGGAATTATGTTTAATTTATTTATCATCACCATCATATCAGCGGGATCATCATCATCACCACCACCACCACCACCCTAATAATAATGGATAAAATAAATATCAACACATTTCAATGTAATAATCAATCTAAAATCAATCAGTGCTCCTAAAAGACCCTTTGATTTCTTTGTCTAATTCGTTCCATACTTTTGGAGTCCCGACAAAGAAAGATTTTCAGCTAACTATAGTTTATATATGGGAATATTAATCAGTCGTTTATATTGGAATCGGAGTTGTCTAGCAGGTGTATTAGTTCAAAGCGCATTTCCAAGGATTTACCATGCTCAATGAACTTCACAATATTTTATTTAATTTATTCCTCCGGCACGCCATATCGACCATACATCCATTTCGTACAGTAGGTACCGATCGCTGTTTGGAGTCTTTTTGTATTAAAGCTCTTTACAATACCCGTCATTGCTTATAAGATAAGAATACATTCACACCTGAGTCAAGTGCCTGACACACGGACTTAACGTCTGGATCACAATTTTCAACAATCACTGTCACTCATCCGGCCATTGACAAGGCTTGAATTTGTGACAAGAGACACCGTACCACTGAGCGACCGAACAAATAATCACCATCTGCGCCATCGTCATCATCATCATTATCATCATCCTCATCACAGCCGTAACAGCCAGCAAAACCACAATCATCATCTTCGGGTCCGGTTATCCGTGTGGGGGGTGGGGGTGGAACCTGCTAAAGTATTTCATTTTTTAAACAGAAACACGATAATCATCATCATCATCATCATCGTCATCCATTGTCGTCGGCATCGTTATCATCGTGTCCGGGCAATCCGTGTGTGTCTGGGTGTGGAACCTGCTAAATATTATTATTATCTACCTACCTAATAAAAACACACCATTCTTGTTCATTTATTTTTCAAATAATGAAATGAAAGGCACGACCTTTCCCGCACACACAAGAGGCGATGACGACCAGTGACAAATTATGGGAGGTGGGGGCGGCCGACAACTTTTGGCGCGACATAAATATGAAATGTTAAGGTGACAGCGGGATGATGGTGGTGGGAGGGGGGGGGGGGGGGGGTCTCAACCCTTCACCATCAACAACTGTTTGATGGCGTGTGTGTGTGTGTGTGTGTGTGTGTGTGTGTGTATGTGTGTGTGATGCGACGAACGATCATAATCAAGGCTGCCAGACAGCCAGATTTCTTCTTGCCCAAGTAGTCAAATAGACCCCAAATAGCCCAACACCACAAGCATTCTGACTCCCTTGAAAAACTCATTTGTTTTGATTAACAAAACAATCGACTACAGTTGGATAAACTTATCTTTTCATTTTTTTTAAATAAAAGATTTTTCTTTTAAATGAATAATAATAGAAAAGCGTTTCTTAGTAACCAATTTTGAACTTGGCCATCTGGCAGCCCCCATCATAACCAGCTGCAGTCAAGCCAGCCACAGACATAAGAGAGGGAGGGTATGTGAAGTTTCCTGTGGCAAACGAGTTGCTCGTGTTTTTTTTTTTCAAACGAATCACTGCTCGATGACGTCACTGACTCGAAACCCGCCCGAAACCGACTCGATTTTAGAGGACTCGATCGAAAACCCGCTCGATTTGATCGTTTCAAACTCGACCCAGCACTACTGTCAGTAGTGTTGGGTTATTTGATCGCTTTTACTCGATCGACGACCGAGCGCCAAGCCACGAGTCAGTGCTCGATCTCAATGCCGGAAGAGCGAGTTAGTAAAACGATCACTCGATCGTAAAACGATCAAGCGGGTTGTGAGCTTGAGACGATCTTGACACGTGAGACGAGCTTGAGACGATCAGGATTCGAGCGAGCGGAGGGGTAACGAGTGTTTCGAATCATTTCAAATTCAAACGATCACAGTTTGCCATCCGATACCAATCGCCAATGTTTGCACACGGTAGTCTGTGGTTCTTCCACAGCCCTCACTCCTTGTCAGATGTTAGTGTGTCTGGGTGGCAGTGGCAGGGAAATTCGTATAGGTGTATCACGCGTGTGTGACAAGACTTCATTAAACCTACTAAAGTTTGACTATCACACACACACACACACACATACACACACACACACACTAAGGCTATTTCTATGACACACACGCATCCCTCTATCAATGAACACTCCTACAGTAGTGCGGCTATGTGGTCTAGTCATGACGTAACTATAGGTAGTACTCTAGTCGACCATGGCTCTCGTGCATTATAATGGTCTAGTGGTATGACACCCGCTTTGGGATCGGAAAGTCCTGGGTTCGAGCCTCGCGCTCGGTGCATAGTTGAGTCTTTGGACAAGGCTCTTTACTCACATTCTCTCACCGTACTCAGGTGTAAAATGAGTACCTGGCCGTTAACAGCGTTGTCTTTGTCTGAAAAATTGTAATATCGCCTAACAGGCGGCATGTCCCGTCCTACATATTAAATGTTGCTGTTGACCGGGGACCCCTTTACAAAGCGCTTTGATCACATTTAGTGGATATTGTAAAGCTCAATTTTTTAAAGTAAAACATTAGCTTTGAATATGGAATGTTTCAATTTTAGATGCCTGTGTATTCTTTGTTAGTTCCCATCATCATCATCATCATCATCATCATCATCATCATCATCATCATCATCATCATCATCATCATCATCAGGGGCAGCGGTACGGTCTTTGGTTGGCACCCGAAAGGTACCGAGTTCGATCACCCGCCGCTGAGTGGTCTTGAGCAAGTCACCTTGCCCTAACTAAATTTGCGGCGCTGCACTGCGGCTATCGCTTGGGTTATTCCAGTCTTCCCTTAGAATAGACCCGAAAGACGAATCTCCCCTATGGATGAATAAAGGGAATTATGTTTAATTTATTTATCATCACCATCATATCAGCGGGATCATCATCATCACCACCACCACCACCACCCTAATAATAATGGATAAAATAAATATCAACACATTTCAATGTAATAATCAATCTAAAATCAATCAGTGCTCCTAAAAGACCCTTTGATTTCTTTGTCTAATTCGTTCCATACTTTTGGAGTCCCGACAAAGAAAGATTTTCAGCTAACTATAGTTTATAATATGGGAATATTAATCAGTCGTTTATATTGGAATCGGAGTTGTCTAGCAGGTGTATTAGTTCAAAGCGCATTTCCAAGGATTTACCATGCTCAATGAACTTCACAATATTTTATTTAATTTATTCCTCCGGCACGCCATATCGACCATACATCCATTTCGTACAGTAGGTACCGATCGCTGTTTGGAGTCTTTTTGTATTAAAGCTCTTTACAATACCCGTCATTGCTTATAAGATAAGAATACATTCACACCTGAGTCAAGTGCCTGACACACGGACTTAACGTCTGGATCACAATTTTCAACAATCACTGTCACTCATCCGGCCATTGACAAGGCTTGATTTTGTGACAAGAGACACCGTACCACTGAGCGACCGAACAAATAATCACCATCTGCGCCATCGTCATCATCATCATCATCATCATTATCATCATCCTCATCACAGCCGTAACAGCCAGCAAAACCACAATCATCATCTTCGGGTCCGGTCTATCCGTGTGGGGGGTGGGGGTGGAACCTGCTAAAGTATTTCATTTTTTAAACAGAAACACGATAATCATCATCATCATCGTCATCCATTGTCGTCGGCATCGTTATCATCGTGTCCGGGCAATCCGTGTGTGTCTGGGTGTGGAACCTGCTAAATATTATTATTATCTACCTACCTAATAAAAACACACCATTCTTGTTCATTTATTTTTCAAATAATGAAATGAAAGGCACGACCTTTCCCGCACACACAAGAGGCGATGACGACCAGTGACAAATTATGGGAGGTGGGGGCGGCCGACAACTTTTGGCGCGACATAAATATGAAATGTTAAGGTGACAGCGGGATGATGGTGGTGGGAGGGGGGGGGGGGTCTCAACCCTTCACCATCAACAACTGTTTGATGGCGTGTGTGTGTGTGTGTGTGTGTGTGTGTGTGTGTGTATGTGTGTGTGATGCGACGAACGATCATAATCAAGGCTGCCAGACAGCCAGATTTCTTCTTGCCCAAGTAGTCAAATAGACCCCAAATAGCCCAACACCACAAGCATTCTGACTCCCTTGAAAAACTCATTTGTTTTGATTAACAAAACAATCGACTACAGTTGGATAAACTTATCTTTTCATTTTTTTAAATAAAAGATTTTTTTTTTTAATGAATAATAATAGAAAAGCGTTTCTTAGTAACCAATTTTGAACTTGGCCATCTGGCAGCCCCCATCATAACCAGCTGCAGTCAAGCCAGCCACAGACATAAGAGAGGGAGGGGTATGTGAAGTTTCCGGTGGCAAACGAGTTGCTCGTGTTTTTTTTTTTCAAACGAATCACTGCTCGATGACGTCACTGACTCGAAACCCGCCCGAAACCGACTCGATTTTAGAGGACTCGATCGAAAACCCGCTCGATTTGATCGTTTCAAACTCGACCCAGCACCAACTGTCAGCAGCAGTTAGCAGTCAGCAGACGACAAAATTTGCGGAAGTAAACAGGGATCCATGTAGTATGTAGGTATGCATTTGCCAGATATTTTCCATCCAAGGAAACCAAAGATAAATTTATTAGCTCTCTACGCTTTATAACGTGAGAAGACTTAGGCTACTCTCGAATTAATGTTTGATGATTTTGCATTAATTTACTCCACTGCTGGATCAGCTATGTATTCATCTTTTCTTACCATACCGTGTATAATGAGTACCTAGTCGTTCATAGCGTTTTCTCTGTCGAAAATGATTATATGTAATATCGCCTTATAGACATCATGTCACGCTCTACATATTCTAACAATCCTTTGACTGATTTCTTCCAAGCCAGGCTAGGACCTGGATTGAAATTGTAGTCATCAATTTCTAGGACAACATAAAGTATTTTGAAAGTTGTGAGATGGCATAAATAATAAATAAATAACGTTGTGCAAGGGATGAAATTGGCCCATTGTTATTGAGATTGAGATACCAATAGTAGGGGAGAGTGGGGTCAAATGTCTCCAAACTAATTTTAAAAATCATTAAAAAAACAACGAATAGCTCTTTTAAACAAATCTTGTATCATAAAAAAAAATTATTCATTTGCTATCTTTTGACATTTATACCAAGTCACAAGTTTGAAAATAGTATTCAGAAAATGTGTTTATGTAAAATAATTCTGACAGAGACTTTTGACCCCGTGGCGGGGTCAAATGTCTCTGAATATGGGGTCAAAAGTCTCTGTCATCGTTATTCTACATAAACATACTTTCTGATGCTAAAATCTGTTCCTTTTATCACTACCCATATGTATATAGTTTGTGGTCGTGTGTGGCCTAGTGGTTTAAGCGTTAGACTTGTAAATGTAACGCTGGCATCCCGGGATCGATTCCCGTCAGAGACAAAAACATTGCCCGGCAGCCACCGCTCTATCGGAGACGGCCGTTAAATTCGGAGGTCCCCATCATCGTGTTTCAGTGTTGTCCTTGTCCCAAAAAAAAATTAACGCTCCTCACAGGCAGCATGTGGCGTCCTATATGTTATGTGTCCGCTGGCCACCAGGAGTAGCATTGTAAAGCGCTTTGAGCATGTTTTAGAACATGGAAAACGCTATATAATAAAAGCTATCTATTATTATCATATGGTTATATATATATATATATATATATATATATATATATATATATATATATATATATATATATGTGTGTGTGTGTGTGTGTGTGTGTGTGTGTGTGCGTGTGTGTGTGTGTGTGTATCACCAACATCAACAACCAATTTTTCAAGAAATAAAAATGAAGATAGAACATTTTCTTGGCAACTTGATAAACGCACGAATTCAAATTTATTTGACATTAAAAGTATTGGAACGCACAGTATTTTACATAATGGGGTGTTGAAATGAATTTAAAAAATCAGAACTGAAGGTCAGAATGTCTCCGGTTTTCACAGTTCCTCCCGATGTGGTGGATTGAGCTTGCAAAGAATGTCACCGACCGACACCTCCGATGCATCGAGAATTTGTGGAAACGCAAAAAAAAATTGTCCCTCTTTTGTGGGTTTTCTTTTTAAAAACATGCAGTCTACTGTGTTTTCATCAATATCTACACTCTCAATTTTTCCAACGTAATAGGTTGCTGTTTTTTTACTTGTAAATTGAACCAAAATGTAATCTCCCTCCTCCAATTGTTGAACAGTCGGATTTTTAAGATCAGTTTCAACATCATCTTGCATACTATGAGAAAGGCACAGATCATCGCTGTCACTATCAGCATAATTAATCATCAGCTGGTCAGAGGTCTCACTATCACTATCACTGAGAGGGGGCTGAGAATCAGTGCAGAAAATGGATTTTTTACACTTTGGCTTGACCTGTTGAGATCTTTTGTAAGATTTCTTTGAAGCTGCTTCCTCCAATGACTGTTTGAAAGGTGGTGATGTAAGAACCCATGAAGTTACCTTCTTCTTTGAGGACCTTTTTCTAGGGGCAGCCTTTGCAAATGGACGAATTTCATGAGGAGATATGATGGCTGTAGACAACAAACCTTTGCCTGACGGAGACAAATCAGCGGCTGTAGGAGCTGAGGTAGAGGCTGTAGATGAGGTTGCAGTGGCTGTAGGAGATGATGCAGTGACTGTTGAGGACGAGCCAGATTGTTCGGGTTGATCAGTAAAGTATGAAGGCATGTATCTATCTTCTGGGATTCTTTGCCTATTGATTGGTTGAATGCCAGTGCTCTCAAAGCCCGCTAGAATGTTAGCTGGGGTGAAGGCCTTCGGAAATGCTTCTGCAATAAGAATCGGAAGGTTATGAATCGTCATTACTTTTGCTGCATTAAGAGGGTTTCTCATCCACTTATCAGCTGCTTGATTTAAAAAAGTTTTAAAAGGTCCAAAGACTGTCTTATCAAGTGGTTGAAGTTCATGGCTACAATGTGGGGGGGGGGGGGGGGGAAGAGAGAAGAACAATGTTGTTTTCTCTACAATAATTTATTGCTGCTAGGGACACATGTGACACATGATTGTCTAATAAAAGGAGAACTGGGAACTCAGGTGATGGTCTCGAAAAATGGTGAAAATGTTTTAGATAATTCAAGAAATTGACCTCCGTCATCCATCCGCTGGCCTTTGGATGACCCTCCGCCTTGCTGCCAGGAGGTAACACCTCCTCTCACAATGGCTGTTTGTTCACTCTTGGGAAAATACAAAAGGGTGGTATGAAACTGCCAATGGCACTTATAGTGCCACACATTGTCACTAAAGTTCCTTTTTCTTGTGAAACTGCCGCCCCTACTCTCTTTACGCCTTTCTCTGCGATCTTTCTCATTGGTCTTTCAACAGTCGTCACGGCAGTTTCGTCAGTGTTGAAGATCCGGTCTGGGGTAAACCGAAACTTTTCTATAGTCTGTTCAAGGTTGTCGTAGAACAGACCGACATTGTATTTATTAAATGATGCCATACGGGCTAGAGATGTAGGCTCCAGTGTGCGCAGTGAAAAAACTGGGTGTCTCTTAAAAAATCCACTGGCCCAGTCTTTGCCCGCTATCTGGTGTTTTATCCAGCTAGTGGGGGTGGTGATGTTGTTCTTAGTGGCGAACTCAAATGCAAGAGTTCTGAACTCCACCATCGTAAGCCCAAAATATATCCTGCTGGCTTGCAGTAGATATTCAGCAAGAATAGCCTCTTGCTTATCGTCAAGCACACGACTGTGGTCACTTGACCATCCAAATCTGAGTTTCTCATCCTCAAGGTCGATATTCTGCCTCTTTTTTTTTCGACATACCGACCCAAAGTTTTATAATTGAGACCTAATTCCCTTGCGGTTGATTTGATCTGCTGACCAGAGTCCAGGACAAGTCTCACCCCCTCAAGCATCAATTCCCTTGAGAAGAGACCCCTTTCGGTTTTCCTTTTAAATGTTCTTTTCATTTTTTAAACTAATGTCTGATATAAATAAAAAGATATAGATATAAAGGAAAGAAAGAAAACTAAATTACAAAGATCATCCAACAAAAATGTGTTAAATGTTGTTACGAAATAATGAAAATAGTGTGGGGTCAAAAGTCTCGCAATTTTATGAGAGACTTTTGGCCCCACGGCTGCGAGACTTTTGACCCCAAGTGTACTGCCATCAATATTTTTAATTTGAAATAAAAACTAACCCCAATTAATGAATTATTTAAACATTATATCACAAACGAAATAATTAACAATGTGTATGCATAACAATAAGTCAAAAATAGACTCTTGAACCAATAGAAATGTACGATTCAGTAGCAATCGAAATATTTAGTTTTTGTAGGCAATTTGATATAGTCTGCTGCTTCTCAGAAGTATCTTAGAGTTATGTCCCTTGCTTTCCTATATGAACCATAGAACAACGAAACAATGTAATTAACCCATAGATTTTTGACCAATCAAAACACGAGATTCGTGACACACCCTCAAAGCCCTGACCCGGATATGACGCTCGGACATGGCTTAGCGGTTGTTTACAAACAATAGTAATGATTGTGTAGTCTTAGACTAAGTCTGATGCAGAATTCTTTAAATTAAAAAAAAGATGGGTAAAAAATGTCAATGGGGCCTTTGCGACAGCGACAGTCGATATCCAGAGAGATCGGGAGGCGTACGATTTTTTCCTTTTATCAAGCCGTGGATCGACAAACCTCGATGCAAGCGATGGATCAGGGCTTGCGCTCGCCCTCAAAATCAGCTGAATTTAGCGAAGATCAACAAGGACCGCTACATTTGTTCTAAGGTAAGTTGATATTCAACACAGTTTATATCAATCAGTATCATATGAAAATTGTTTTTTTTTTTTGCTAGTCTGTTTTATTATTCTTACGTAAAACATCATTTCTCTCTTTTCACTTTTCAAGTTGACTCGAGTTCACTGACTTGACTGAAAATCGAACGAATTTGTTCGATGGCACATGACGTCACTACTACAACTCCTGTTACATATTTAAAGACTTTTCTGGTTATTTTATTGGCTCATATTAGAGAAATATAATTAATTTATCTCTGGAGTTTGAAATGTATTAAAATTAATTTGAAAAATTAAAAAATATTGTTGTGTAAAATTCGATTCATTTCTGAGACTAGCTTTGCTTTCCGCCGCCATTTTAATTTTGTTTGTAAACAACCCTCTTCGACTCTGCACAAAACATGTCAAAAACGTCAGTATTGACGAAATCTATGAAAATATTCATTGGGATGACTCCCGGCCGGTTGGTCTAAGTCTAGTTCTAATCAAATTCAACATTTAAGTTGAAGTAAATCGAACGATCTTAGAGTTAGAGAATGCTTTGTCTGAGCCGTTAATTTATTAAAGACAAGTAAATACGATGTTTAGCCGAGGTTTTCATTGACAGTAGATGTTATTCTTCTAACTAATACTAACAAGAAAACAGAGAAAATACATTTTTTTACTGAAGCTGTCAAGTCAAATAATTTCATTTTATCTTTCCAACTTAAATTGCAGCATTTCAAAGATGGTGAGCCTACTAAAAGATTCCCCGATCCTGAACTTGCTCAAACAAGTTATCGATTGGAAACTCAATATCCAAAGCCAAGAACAAAATTAACACCAAGCAAACGTCGGCTTCAACCTCTGAGGGTGGGGGATTCTGATCAAGGAATGGTATCACTATCAGGGTGAGTTTTTGACCGTTATCTCTTCTTTAATCATGTGGCTATGGGTTTTTAAATTCTCCATGTGTTTTCTTATTACTAATGACATTTGCTTCCTGAATTCAACAAATCAGCAAGTTCAGGTAAATGAGTTGAACCCTGTTTTACTGTTTGAAATTATCAAGGGTGATAGTGAGTGTTGATCAATTTTTTTTTTGTCTGATCAGGTTGAACAAAAAATTTTCCACGACCCCCAAAATTGAGAATGGAAAAAAAAAGTAGTCTTTCAGAGCCATTGGACCAATGTAGCCAGATTTTATTACTCCAGTTTTTACAGTGCATGCCATCCTTCTGATGCTAGTGTATCACAAAGAAGATCTAGGCAAACTCGTATCATGGAGTAATAGGTGGTTGCTAAGATTTCACCCTGATAAGTGCAAACATATGCACATTGGAAACCTATATCCAGCTGAAAGCTTCAGAGATATCATCTAATGGGAAATGAACTTGAGTTGGTGGATGAAGAAAAAGATATTGGAGTTATCATCGATAATGATCTAAGCTTTGGAAAGCACATCAACGAGAATGTGAAAAAGGCAACTGCAATGTTTGCAACAATTCGCCGAATATTTCAATACCTAAATGAAGATACTTTCATTCCACTGTACAAAGCACTAGTGCGAACACACTTGGAATATGCCAGCTCAGTCTGGGCACCATTCAAAAGTAAACACATCAAGCTCATAGAAGGCGTCCAAAGAAGAGCTACCAAGCAGCTCCCGAGTATGAAAGGGATGACATACGAAGAGAGATTTAAAAAACTGAAATTACCAACACTAAGTTATAGAAGAATAAGAGGTGACATGATAGAAGTGTACAAAATGTTAAATGGAAAGTATGACCAAAAAGCTGGTAATCTACTTAAACCCTGGCCCGAGCACTCCCTGAGGACAGGAACAAGGGGCAACTCTAAGAAACTTTTCACACAAAGGGCCAGACTAGATGTGCGCAAGCATAATTTTGGTGTTAGAGTGGTTCAAGTGTGGAACAGTCTACCAGAGAAAGTTGTCAGTGCTAATACTAATTCACTTAACTCATTCAAGAACAGACTGGGTAGCTATTGGAAAAACCAAGAAATCTTCTATGATTACAAGGCTAGCATCACATTCTGTCTTCACGGTAATCTGCAACCGGAAGAAACAAAGATGACACCGAGTCCAGCGAAGAGGATCATTGAGAACCTGTGCTGGAAATCATCTCCAAGTATCTCTAAGTAAAGTACTTTCCTCAAGACTCAAGACCTAACAGACCAGCCACCACTGTGTGATCAAGAGAAATGCTGGCCAGAATCGAACCAGTTCCCTTTGCATGTAAAGCGAGTGCTTTAACAACTGAGCTATCGGAACCACATGATTATATGTAAAAAAAAAAAAAAGGACAGAACTGATTATTTTAACATGGAACGGATTGTGAGGATATAATATCATTGATGTTTGCTATTTTTTGTTTTTAATGGTTTTACAGCGCTTGCAACACATTTAGGTTATATCAGCGCCAGTAAAAAGGAAGAAAATGGGATAGTAAAGAGTTATAGAATTACAATTAAAGCATCCAAGAAAAAGTAAGACAAAGGGGAACTGGGAACAAATAGGGATCAGATGCAGGTTCCAAGAGCATACCGACAATGTACCTAGTTTGAGATTACCATTAAGTCTCATCGGGACACAAGCACGGACCCCACTAAGGGGAATATACTCAAATGCTTACATTATAAATTCAAAATAACAAATATAATAATACATAACAGAGAATTTACAAGGAACAAATCTCATCTCCCAAAACAATTATGCATTTGACTGTTTCCCTCCCAGCGAGGACTCAGGGTCAGGACAAAACCAAGTAATCTCATTCCAAGACAAAGACAGAATGCAAGTTGGAAAACAGATATACGGGATAGAAGACACCGTATGTACCTCCCTGCCCACTGTGGAAGGTCAGGAACCCCACCCAGGAGTAAATTTAGCATTTATTTGCTTATTGTCCTCCGTATAGAGCTTTGAGATCTCGGGGTATGACATTCTGACTTGTTTTGAGTCCCTCTGTGACTGTGAGTGAAATAAGTTGGAAAGCTCATTTTCTTATCATAAAACAAAAACTTGATCTTTTATATACAGCAATCTTAACTAAACATGCTCAAAACGCTTTACAGGTGGTCAATAGCAACATTTAAAAATGTAGGATGAGACACGACACTTGTTAGGCGATACACTTGTTAGGCGATATTACTTTTTTTTTTGGACAGAGGCAACACTGTCAATGACCAGTTAATCATTTTACACCCACATAAGGTGAGAAAATGTGAGTAAAGAGCCTTTCCCAAGGGCTCAACTTTGCACCACTCGGGATGCGAACCCAGACCTTTTGGTCCAAAGATGAATGCCATACCTCCAGACCACATAACCGCACTTATAAAACTACCTGGATGGTAAACTTAAAAGATAGTAATAGCGCCTAATTGTTGTCATGTCTCTACATACTCCAAGTGGGATAAAAGAATGTTAGCAAAGAGACTTTCAAAGTTTCAACTTTGTGATTCCTGGGACCTGGTGGAGAATGTCTTACCACAAGACCACAAAGTGCATAAACACATCAATGTCAGAAACGTTTACATTTTGTTTTTTTTCAGAGAGGGCCATGAAAGAACACTTAATTCTGAAGCAACCAATCCCGAAAATAGATCCGCACCAGAACCTATGGATACTGAAGTGGTCAACAGGGAGACTGATAACAAAGAAAATGAACAAAGGGTTGTTCCAAATTTAGGTATGACTTTAATAACACATAATAATAATGACAAATTGTATAATTTTTACTGTGTGGAAAGTTTGTGAGATACATCGACATTGATAGGAAATTATAATAACAAATAATTCGATAGAATTTGAAACTTGGAGAATAATGATAATGATCATGATAATAATACCCAATACTAATAATAATTCATCAAAAATAATCTGCTGCATAAAACATTAACTACAATAGCCCTTGCCATATTTTGAATAAAACACCGTCAAAGTTTCAAGCACCGAATATATAAATGGAAAATCAGGGTAAATCCTTTGAATAAACAAATCTGTTTTTGTGAAGCACACAAAATCACAAAAGTTGACTCCAGTCACCATTAGCTGACCTTGCACCTGAGCATAATATGGGTGATCTGTCCTGAGGGTGATTGCCCCACTTTCAGAAATTTCTAAACAAAGGTCTTTCTTTTTAGAGGATAGTGCCTGCTGAAATGTCATGTCCCTAATCGCATATGGACATTTAATCTCAAGGATTCCTTTCCCTACCTCACAGCAAACCTTCCCGTCAGGTGTTGCACCAAGGAAAGGAAAGTCTGGACTGACAACAAATCCACACTGGTGCACATGATTGCCAGTCTTCTTGATGTAAAGCTGCCTAGCAATCGGCTCATTTGATATGCCATAACTCGTTGGAGATGACGAAAACGGTTTTGAATCAAATATTGATTCCACAAATTTTGAATTAACAAGCTTTCTTCTTAAAATTAATCCAAATTGCGAAGAAGTAATTCGTTTTCGCCTCTCGGAGAACCATAGAGCACAGTGAGCCTGTTGTGCAGTTGAACGTTCCAGATTTTGGGCATCCGAAATGCTGATGGATACATCCTGCCACTCATGTCTGTATTTCTCAACGCTCTCAGGAGGGTCAAAATTTATCGGCCTTGGAAGTGCCAAATCCCAGCAACTGATATTAGTTTCCGATGGCACAGTCTTCTCACCAATGAGAGGAGCCTAGGAAATAAAAAAAGAAAGCATGAAAAGAATGAGAATATTTTTTAAAAATCAATGATTCAATATTCTTACCCAGATTAATTTCAGTTTGTTGATTCAGTCTCTGCTGGAAAACTAATTGCAAAAAAAAATTTCATTTTATTTCAGATTCTAACATGGCACTGTTAGCAGTGGTTGCAGAGAACGTATCCCTGAAAGAAGAAGTCTTTTTGCTCAAGCAACAACTCAAGGAGGCTAACAGACTTCATGCCCAAGAAATATTAAAGGGAGAGGAGCTTAAGAGGCTGCTGTTGTCAAAACCCCCCAAAACGGACGCAGATAAATGCAGTCACTCACGTCTGACCATTGAACACCTGCACCATCACGGACCGAAAGAAGCTATAAAGAGCTACACGGGTTTTGTGTATGAAGATTTTATAAAAATATTCACTTTCCTAGTACCAAACAATACAGAATTGCCATTCACCATAACAAAACAAATGAAAGCAACACATTGCTTGCCCATTGTAGATCAATTTTTACTAGTTATGATGAAATTGCGCCAAAATTACACTTTCTTGCATCTTGCCAATTTATTTAAAATATCAAAAAATGATGCAGGATGTCTATTTAGGGCATGGATCAACTACTTGTATTTCAGGCTTGGCAGTTTGCCAGTATGGCCTGATCGAGACACCATCAAGAATAACATGCCACAAAAATTTAAAAAAGATTTTCCGGACACACTGGTTATTCTTGATGGTACAGAAATAAAGACAAACAGACCCAAGGCCTTAAAAAATCAAAGCCTGTTGTATTCAGACTATAAGTCCTCAACTACGTTGAAAGCTCTTGTGGGAGTGGAGCCTTCTGGGGCATTTACTTTTGTGAGTATGTTGTTTTCAGGCTCCATCTCTGACAAGGAGATCACAACGAGGAGTGGTCTGCTAGTCCTATTGCAGAAATTAATTAAAACCAATATGGTCAAACTGGGAGATGGGGTAATGGTGGACAAGGGCTTCACAATTCAAAGTGAGGTTGAGAAATTGGGCCTTAGACTCTGGATTCCCCCATTTGTCTCTGGAGGCACCCAGATGACAGCATCAGAGGTCTCTAAGACAAAAAAAATTGCCAGACACAGAATTGTCGTTGAAAATGCAATAGGTAGAGCCAAGAAATTTAAAATTATTAATGATAAAGTTGACCTAAGTATGTTCACTTCAATTAATCAAATCTTTTCAGTTTGTTGTCTCCTTACGAACTTTATGCCCCCACTATTACGTGCATCATAAACATACTGATTGTCCTTTCAATGACTTTGTGATTATCTTAATATTAATAAGTATAAAAGAGAAAACAACATGATAAAATAAATGCAATATTCATGATATATTTAAATTGACCAAGAACTCACCTGATGGGAGAGTAGACTGCCAATATAGAATTCATCATTGGCATCATTGTTAGTCACCTCCTCCACCAAATATCCAAAGGGGCGATTTTCAAATGCTTGCTTCAAATATTCTCTGTCCGATGCCAGAGCTGGTTTCTTGCATTTCCTAGAGTGATGATAGACAAAATACAAGCAACTGAATAGATCTATGTCATTTTTCTCTCCTCTCTTTTAATTTACATAAAGATAAATGGGTGTCTATCAAATCAGTATGTTCTAGGTTGCAGCTTTAAACTTCACTATCTGTTACATAGAGCTTTTAGAAGTAAAAAAAAAAGAAGAGCATATATATGACACTCGCCTTAAGATTAGAACTTCCAAACCTGTCCTCAAGTTACAAGGAGCGTATAGTTGAGTCCTTGGAAAAGACTCTTTACTCACATTCTCTCACCGTACTCAGTTGTAAAATGAGTATCTGGCAGTTAACAGCATGGTCTCTGTCTGAAAAAAAATGTAATAACGCCTAACAGGTGTCATGTCTCATCCAACATGTTAAGTGTTACTGTTACTGTTGGCTAAGAACCCCATGTCGAGCACTTTTGACTTTGAGCATGTTTAGTGGACATTGCGCTATATAAAAGCTCAAGTCACTGAACAATATATAAGATTGCATTATATTTTTTAATCATGAAGGCCTAACAGCTTCTGTTTATCCAATATAAACGACTTATCACCAGTTGTATATTAAAATTTCAGAGAATCTACAGTTTATGACCACATGTATATTTATTTGAAATAAATTTACCTATTTCAATTTCTCTTGTTTTATTGCTATAAAAATACTTTTATTGCTAATGAATTATTCCAAAATGACCAAGAAAGGAATTAAAAGCAAGTTGCCCACCATAATTTGGATTGATATTATTATCTTTATCAGATACAATCACATCTAAAACTTAAATGGCAGAGCGATCGTCTACCAAAGCAGCAAAGATCCCAGGTTGTGTCGAGGTAGTTTTAGTTTTTTAACCATGTCCATCCTATGGTGACAGGATAGCTGGGTCTCCTAGATGGATGGAAAGCATCCCTACATTACTTTTGTTTAATGCTTCGGAAACCGAAGTGAATCCCAGCTATATATATATATGCATGATACTTACAAACAAAATTTAGAATCTTGCAAACCAACCAATTTTCCCTAGCTGGATGGGTTTTATGGCCTCCCATGGTGTTACTGTATTTTCTATCCCCCTAATCCCTTTCCATGTCGCTCTCCATCTTTGTTTTAGATTAAATTTTCTCATATTGATATATCTCCCCCTCGTCCTGGCAGGGACGCTTAGTTGACAAGGAGATGATCAAATGTATAAAACCTTTTTTAGATGCTATCTCTCCCTGTAGGTATATCATCTCTCTGTTATGAAAATTTATAGTTATTAGTTTTGTATATATGTCAACATTTGAGCACATCCTTCATTGCAGTATCCTTTGCTTGAGTGGGACTTTTAACAATGCCAAAATAGGCACATCGGTATATTGTACATGGGAACTTCTGTTCCCCCTTCGAACCATATCCCTTTGTCTTGCTTTTCCTTTGATGCTTTCACCTTCAGATCTACAACTTCTCCCCCTGTCACCTGGCAGTCAAATGATTTAATAGTGTCGCAAGCACTGTAGACCCCCTAAAAACAAACCCTCTACCCTTGTAACAATGCAGATTGTTTTGTCCCAGTGATTTGAATGCATTTTATTACCTGTTGTCTTCAAAAGTTGCCATGACTGGTCGCCGCTTTAAATTCCTACGGGGTTTGGCAATAATCATTGAAGTGATGGGCTCAGGATCAATTCTTGCGCCACGAGGTTTATTCCACTGCTGCGGAAGGCTTGTGCAGCTTGGATCTGCAGGTATATCTTGTAATCCAGCTTGCTGCCAGTTCTGAAGTGTGAATATTACCGCAACCACATGGGAACATTCACCAGATATGCTGCAAGTAAAATTTAAAAAGAAATGAAAACAACACTTGTTTGTAAAACCTACTCGGAATGAAAATTATATCAATTTAGATGATGAGTTATATTATTTTTTAAATGTTGTATAGGATGGCTAACCCCCTTTTTAAGGGGAATTAATAAATATGCCAAATCGAGCTAATGGATCACGCTTGACAAAAGGTAGTCAAGGTAAAATTCACTCTCGAAAGTGAATTTAAAGTTAAAATAATCGAAAATATATTAAATTTATATAACCTCTCTACAATAAATCAATAAACTACATTCACTTTCCTCAATTAAAAATTAATCTAATCCAAGTCTCATATTTATGTGGTGGTAACGTGGTATGACACTCGCTTTTGGATTGGAAGGTCCTGGATTTGAGCCTCGCTCAGCGCATAGTTGAGTCCTTGGAAAAGGCTCTTTACTCACATCCTCTCACCGTATTCAGGTGTAAAATGAGTACTTTGCTATTAACAGCGTTGTCCCTGACCCAAACAAAAAATGTAATATCGTCTTCTAACAGGCATCATGTCCTGTCCTAAATGTTAATTGTTGCTGTTATAGTGGAAAGAACTTTAGAGAAAACCAAAATTCCTCAACTGGGCATCAAATCATAGTCATTGAATACACTAAAGATGATAATAATAATAATAATAATAATTATTATTATGATGATGATGATATGATTATAATAAGAATAAGAATGATAACAATAGTAATAGATATTTGTGAGACTAAATTAATAATGCAAGAAATGATGGAATCGATGTAAAAATGAAAAGCTTTTCCATCAATTTGGCAGTCATAACTGAGAGAGGCAACTTAATGTGATGCAAATTAAAATTATTTTAAATTTATAAAAATAGACTAGTCATCATGAACTAGTACTAGCTATCTAGTACTACTAGTAATTCTGACAATCATGTACCGGTGATTTAAAAAAAAAAAAATGAATAAGGGCACTTAAGTCTGTTTATTTCTATCAAAAAAAAAAAACAAGATAGATATTCCCATTTTAATAATCAGATTGTTGAGCCAGTGCAAACAACAGGGGGCACATGACAGTGACTCTTTTGTTCTCCCTACTTTTACTTACGATCGCTTAACTCCCTCCCTCCCCCCCCTTTTTTTAAAAATGTGTAGTGACGCTTTCTTCAATACTGAATTCATGAAGACTAAGATGAAAATAACATAACGTCACCTAACAAAACATTTCTTCATTGAAATTGAAATTAATCTTGTTTCCCAACCCACATGACTGACTGGTGACTGGTGAGATGACTGCGTCGTGATAATTTACACAGTGACACAGTACAGAAGAGGACGATGCATAGAAAACTAGAAATCGATTGTAACTTTAAACAGTAGTTTTTAAAATGAAACTCAGATAAAATTGAACGCTTACCCTGCTTTGCATGAGCAGTAGGCATCCACTGCCTTCTTTTCCTTAATTTCAAAAGCTCACGTCGTGAGGCTTCTCGCTCTTCCGTTGGCTTCGGTAAACAGAGGCAAAAACATCAAAAACTTCACTCGCCTTTTTCAATATCTTTACATTATTTACATACTTTTCTAGACAAAAAGCTTCCGCTCTTGTTTTTTGTCGGGATGTCAATTGAAATGGTAAATAATTTTGAGAAATATCCTTAGGGAGCTCGCTGAGTTGTGCATTGACTGCCATCGTGGTAGTGTAAGATAAAGAAAGAAACCGGAATGAATGTCCGAATCCGGCTCGTGACCTTGGTAAAATGGGGCTCAAGGTCAAGAGGCGCGGTTAATTCCCTTGCACTACCGGTTTATTGGAATTATCGTAAGCTCTCTAGTTTTATCAGATTGGACATCGAGACTTTTGACCCGCGGGACTTTTGACCCCACTCTCCCCTACCATAAAAAACGTTGTCAATAGGCAAATATATTATACATAAAAAGCAATAGTCAAAGAGACCTATTTTTCATGTAGGCTACTAAAGGTTTTGAAAAAATAAATAAATAAAGCTGCAACGTGTAAGTTTTTAAAATGCAAGTAGGTTTACTGCAAAAAGGTGTCTCATTTGAAGTGAATAATGAGGCTTGCGATCGAAAATTGAAAATACGCAAGAAAATCAAGGGATACTACCCATGCACAACTACAATGATTGTCAATTGTATGAGCTGCCTCTCTTGCACCATTAAAAGAACGGGAGAAGCTCGTCAACGTCAGAGGCCTTTTTTCATGAAGTAAAGTTAATTTAAAAAAGCTGCAAAATGTAAGCTTTTAAAATGCAACTTGCAACAAGTAGGTTTACTGCAAAAAGACTTCTCTTTTGAAGTGAATAATTTCAAGTTTGCCTTATCACTATTATTTGATGAGCCGTGTCACCACAATTACATATTTCATGTAGTTGTTTATTATTATTTATTTATCATGAAACACGTGCAACAAGTAGGGCCTATTATTATTTCCTGTCTTACTTCATTCATCAGCAATACAGCGTGTAGGAAATTATGGACTGATTTTCATACATGTGCTCAAATTGATTTTTAATTCTTTTCGTTTCATTAAAGTTAAAGGAAAGAAAAAAAAGACCAAGACAAAATAAATGGTGAAATCGGAGTCGGTTAGTTTTTAATTCTTTTTGATAAGTCCACACCAAACCAAAGTAATTTTTGATAACAGAAGCAATACAAGATCTACTATTGAACAACAACAAGTATAAGTCGAGAATGTTTGGACTTATTGGATTGAAGCTAGCGTGAAGCATACAGTAGTCCTTCAGAGCTATTACTATTACTATTGGTATTAGTATATACACATAGAGCCAGAGTATGTTCTTATCGTGAAATGGGCAATAGCAAAGTGCTATCCTTGGATAGGGTGCTAATGATAGTTTATTACAAAGTACACTCCATCGGATCTAACAGACCCAGCCACCCCCTGTGGATCAGAAAAAAATCTTGACTGCATCCGGGATCAATCTCGGTCCTTCTGCGTGTGAAGCTTGTGCTCCACCAACTCAGATTTCAGGACTCCCATAGTGGAGCATAAGGGAGTGACATAATGTATGTTTCCCATGTTAGACGCAAAAAGTAAGGTAATGAAGTATTTTATTTTAAAAGCAAAATATACAAATGGAAATGATGTAGATATCAGATTATCTGGTGTGAATTGAACTAACGACAAATGATGCCCTTATCAGTTTCTGATCTATGCTTCAGTATCAAGGTTACAAAATCAATTCTCCGTCAGTCTCTAGCCCCTTTTCCCCCTCCTCAATCAATCAAGTCTAGATTTAGTCTTCCTTACATTTACTGCAGACAGCTAGGATATTGATTGAGAATACAAGACATTTGTTGTCTTCGTTTTTAAGGGTTTTACGGCGATTGCAATTTAGGTCATATCAGCGCCAGTAAAAAGGAAGAAAATGGGATAGTTCAAAGATTCTATATTTACAATTAAAGCACCCAAGGAAAAGAAAGAAAAGGGAAATTGGTTCATATAAGAAACATGTAGATTCCAAGAGCATAATACCATCAATGTACTTACACTCCTGCAGTTTCCTCGAACTCATTTTTCAGTAAGAAAAGGGAAATTGGTTCAAATAGGAAACAGATGTAGATTCCAAGAGCATACAATGTACTTACACTCCTGCAAAGTTTCCTCGAACTCATTTGAATGCCCCAATTATTTTCCTTACTATTCTTTATCATCATTCCATTCCTTCCTTCACCTAGCCAGAGTAAAATAAATTAGATCAATCAAAGGATTTTTAAAAATGCAACCTGTGATTTTGACCACTGATGATTTATTGTGACAGTGGCATTAACGATTACATGTGTGTGAGTTTGTATCTATCTGTCATCTGCATTTTTTGCCAAGTTGGGGCCTAAAAATTGCCAAGAAATTTGCCAAAAAATTTGCCGAGCAGAACTAAGCCTCCCGGTAAAAATTAACATGATGGAAAAATAAATATAAAAGATATTTTATTACACTTCATTTATTATTTTCCGCACAGTAACGCGATTTATGCGCCCAAACTTTCAGACAATCACACTCCCACACACAAAATACACACAGACACATACTGTGGAAAAGAACACTTACACTGACGAACATTCAACTCAGTCACACAAAGGGCCTACTCCCTCTCATACAGACTCACCCTTATGGGCATGTGTAAAGTCCGTTGGAATGGCCACGGAGAGACAAAATTACAAGTAAACAGGAGTAACATTGTCATTGATATACATGTATTCTGGAAAAGACATTAGTGACCACCGTGAAGCAGAAGTGGGCCTCCTTTTTTCCAAAGCAGCTGCTAAAAGCCTCTTAGAATGGGAACCTGTGTCTGATAGTATCATTACTGCACGCTTCTCTTCTCGTTTCCAGAAGGTGACCCTAGTCATGTGCTATGCCCCCACAAACACAGCAGAGGAAGACATTAAAGACACCTTCTATGCTCAACTACAGGCCGTGGTAGATAAGATCCCAAATAGAGATATGCTAATACTCATGGGAGATATGAATGCAAAGGTTGGAGGCACAAATGTAGATAGAGAAAATGAAATGGGAAAGCATGGCATCGGCCAGATGAATGAGAATGGAGATATTTTGGCGGAGTTCTGTACTACAAACAACCTTGTAATTGGCGGCACACTTTTCCCACACAAGCGATGTCGTAAAGCTACATAGGTGTCTCTAGATCATCAGACAGAAAACTAAACAGACCATGTCATGGTTAGACAACGGTACAGAAGCTCATTACTAGATGTACGAGCTAGACGAGGAGCAGACATTGGTTCAGATCATCACATTGTTGTTGCAAAGATCATGATGCGACTATCAGCAAGAAAACAACTTCAAAACCCTCGAGTAAAATATATCAACAAGATGAATTAACCAGACACTAAAGAAACATTTAAGATTTCACTCCAAAACCGCTTTGAAGTGCTTCAAACACATGAGACCGAGGAAACAGATACAGCATGGTTAACTCTGAAAGAGGTTATCACAGGGACATGTGAAGAAGTGCTTGGAAGACCACAACCCAAAAAAAACACCATGGATCAGAGAGGAGACGTGGCAGAAATTAGAAGAAAGGAAAAGGGAGAAACATGCAATGAACAATGCGAAAACTAGACTTCAAAAGCATATGGCAGCGACCAGATACACCACAGTGGCCAACGAAGTGGAGAAACAGCTGCGGGCAGACAAAGGGTCCTACATAAATGGAATTGCTGATACAGCAGAGGAAGCTGCAGGGAAAGATCTTAAGACCCTCTACGCCACCACCAGATTGTTGAGCGGTCGGAAAAACAACCCAAATTGACCTGTCAGAGACAAAGTGGGAAACCAATCACATCAATAGAAGAGCAACTGAATCGATGGAAAGAACACTTCTGTGAAGTGCTCAACAGACCACCACCAGTACTAAGACCACACCTGAACCAATACAGGTGAAATCACTAAGGTGGAGATCCGAGGGGCACTTGGCAGTCTGAAAAATGGAAAAGCTGCTGGCACAGATAACATCCATGCTGAAGCCTTGAAAGAGGGTGGAAACATTATCATGGATCAACTCCACCACCTGTTCAACTTGATCTGGACAAATGAGACGATACCATCTGATTGGAAGAGGGGCCTGCTAGTAAAATTACCCAAACATGGCGATCTGTCCCAGTGCGACAAGTGGAGAGGAATCACCTTGTTGTCCATACCAAGCAAAGAGCTCACAAGAATCATGCTTGACAGGATGAAAGTTACTTTGGGCAAAGCACTTCGAGCAAGCAGGCTTCAGAAAAGAACGGTCATGCAGACTAAATTGCAACTCTAAGAATCATTGTTGCGCAGTCGATTGAGTGGCAATCATCCATATATGTATGCTTTATAGACTTCGAGAAAGCATTTGACAACGTAGACAGGGAAAGCATCTGGAAAATCCTTCTCCACTACGGGGTGCCAGAAAAATTTATAAACATCATCAAACGACTTTATGATGGGTGTCGTCACACGGTCTGAGCACGAGTGTGCACGGTTCGGACCCAGACGGCGACACTTATATAAAAAAAAAATAACAAAAAGGGGGGTGAGGCTGACTGCCAAAGATTCACAAATTATGAACACAAAAGTCCGAGATTTAAGTGTATATGATATGAAGTGTTTATTAATTAATGTAATGAGCTGGATATAAATGAAATGCATATGACTGAATATAGCAGATGAATCAAGAAGGTATGGTGGATGATGATAATGATGATGATGTTGAGGTAATGAATGTTATCAAGATGACGCTTCTGAGTAGAATGATGATATTGATAATATATTCAGTGAGCAAAATGATAAATGTCAAAATAATATTGATGAAACTAATGATTGACAGGTATGATGAGTTGGTGATAGAAATGAATGATGTGATTATAAAGCTAAATGATATATGAATAATGATAGAAAAATATGATCATTTAGTTTGTATGAACTCAGGGTCCCCAACTTATCTCCGTCTGTGTGAAGATGATATTCTACGTGCTGTGGTTGCCTGTGTATTATTCCAAGTGTAGGTTATTAATGAGATAAATGTCCAGATGAATGACACACAGTACCAATGTATTAGGTTCCAGACGACAATGTCTAATGCAGTTATCAAACAATGGATTGTTCTTCAAATCATGTAAAGGTCGCAGTAAGTTATTAGGTCTATTTTGTAACAGGTTTCAGTTCTTGTTTTTGTTCATTAAGTAATAGGTTTCAGTTCTTGTTACTAAAGGTTATACGTTATAGTCAATGTTCATTGAGGTTACAATGAGTCACATAAAGGTGACTTGATGGCCAGGTTAAAGAAAGGCCAGATCTCAACAGAGCACTACTCAAAAAGAAATCAAACAACATTAATTTCCGTTTGGTAATACTGTCTCACAACAGAGACAGGAGTTAGAAGCCGTGATAGAACGTTACTATGGACTTTCACAACAGAAAATACAAAACGTCCTTTTCCACCACGGACTTACAGTAGAACTGAAGATGAAATTAAAAGTCACTATCTTTACCATCCCTATTCGCATGAATCATGGAAAAAACTCGAGGCGAAATGGGGGTGGGTATTGTAATTTAATGTTCTTCTCCCCCTAAACATGTTTACCCCTAAATTAATACAAAGTGCGTACGATGGATGGATCGTCACGAAGTCAACCATGGTCTATGGAGACAATGGCCATTCGCAGCTCCGATAACGTCAGGGATTAAATTGGGGATGTCGAAGATCAGACTCAAAGACACGACGGAAATACTACACCCTCACGATTTAGAGTGACAAAAGAAATAAATCAAGATAAGGTTGGATGTCCTGAGTCGTGCATACCACAGGTACTTCCCTACAGCGCCATAAAACGCAAAAGCATTTCCTTACAATGGGTTTTCCTGCCAAGTCATCCTCATAATGGTCGACTCTCAGAGGATTTTGACATTACATCAGGGGTTAGGCAAGGCTGTTTGCTGTCCCCACTTCTATTTCTTGTGGTATTGGACTGGGTGACAAAGACAGCATATGGCAATTCCAACAATGGCATCCAATGGACGTTTTCAAAAAGACTTGAAGACCTTGAATTTGCAGGTGACCTAGCCGTCCTCTCACACCGCATACAAGACATGCAGAACAAAGTCACGGCCCTGGAAAAAAACAAAAACAGCTCAACAAATTGGTCTCAAGATTAGTGAAGAGCTTAACTGCCAAACAAGAAACACAAATCTTCATCTCTGGCACAGCAATAGAAGATGTTAGGGAATTGACATACCGTGGCAGCAAAATCAGTCAGTTGGGTGGAACTGGTGAAGACATCATCGCTAGAATCAAGAAAGCGCGCCAGGCAAACAGCATATCCACAAACACCAAGCTCAAAAAATATTTAACACAATGTTAAAGCAGTCCTGCTCTATGGGTCAGAGACTTGGCGAACAACCTTGACCACATCAGCCAAGATACAAACTTTTGTCAATCGCTGTCTTCGACAAATACTCAAGTTGAAATGGTTTGACAAAGTGCCAAATGCTGACCTTTGGACAAGAACAAACCAAGAACAAATGGATGTCCAGGTCAGACGCAGAAAGTGGAGATGGGTTGGCAATATAACCAAGCAGGCTCTCGAATTGAACCCACAGGGCAAGAGGAAACAGGGTCGTCCAAAACAGACGTGGAGAAGCCTCCACCAAGATTTGAGTGTCTCCAATCTTACCTGGAGTGAGGCAAAGGTCTGTGCCAAGGACAGAAGAAGATGGAAGAGTGCTGTTGAGGCCCTATGCTCTGCCATTAGCCATAAGTCAAGTAAGTCATATGGAAAAATAAATATAAAAGACATTTTATTACACTTAAAGATGCTGCAGTTTTGATTTTCCGCACAGTAACGCGATTTATGCGCCCAAACTTTCAGACAATCACACTCCCACACACAAACGTAGAAACATACTGTGGAATAGAACACTTACACTGGCAAACATTCAACTCAGTCACACAAAGGGCCTACTCCCTCTCATCCACAGTATCAGTTTGATCAAACTTTCACATCTACAGACTATCTCAAACGTACACTTTCTCTCAGACTCAAAGGCCTAGTTTTCCTATACTATTAAAAAAAAAAAAAAAAAGACACATCACTGAACTTATTGTAGTTAAGGAAAACTAGTCCTTTGATGTTGTCTTCTGTGAGTCTACACCTTCTAGACAAATCAAGATTATATAAAGGACGCCAAGGCAGCGAGAGCTGGAACATGATCTGCGACAGACTTCCAGAAAAGAGTCAGATCAATGATTTCAGTATCGGACTCTCTCACAGCATTGGGCCCCAGTTTCCCAATATATCTAGTCAAATCATGCTGAAGAAGATGACAAAAATCAGGAATTGCAGTGTATGCAGATACACTGTGAGGCATAAGAGGAATGTTCTTTGGACTGAAAATCCTTCATAAATTCCAAGCCTTTTTTATTTACAAAACTTTGCCAAAAATTGCGGATCGCCCTGATATTTGCGGTCGCAAATAATGCAGATGACAGATCTATCTACACTGCACGTGTATGTATACAATACGATACATACATTACACATCACTCCATCGCCGTTTCGCATAAACGACACCCTCTGCTAATCTTATCACTTCCCCATCCGTTCTAATTTCAATATTATGCGCCATGATTTGCTCATGCTTGCTACGATAGTAAATTAATATTGTGATACAGCACCCCCCCCCCCCCCCCCCCCCCACACACACACACACACCAACACTTCATGTAACCAGAGACGCCAACTTTAAATTTGGCTCACAGGGGTTTCAGACACCACTCGTAGGAATTTCTTCAATCCCGAAAGAGGAATTTCCGCACAGAAGAGAAAGTTCTAAATAGATAACTGATTAGAATTATATTATGATACATAATTGACAAATACAATCCCAAAGATTCCTTATTTTAATTGAAGTAAAGCGCCAAAACCGAATGGTAGAGATTGTAGTACTGGTGGGTAGTGAGGATGATGTGGTGTTAGTCTGTCATGGCAATTTTTTGCATCGCTTGCGGCCGCAAAAAAAGGCAAAAAATCGCCGATTTGCATTGCGGCCGCAAAATTTGCAATTTTTTGCAAATTTTCGAGATTTTGCCCAAAAAAAATAAATAAAAAGATTTTTAAAAAATTTAGTGGGGACCAGAGATGATACTCTTCCGCGGATTTTTTCATAAATGTTCCGTTGTTTTTGTCATGTCAAACATTTTCTGCTAAGTGGTAGTTCATGAAAAAAAATATGCCTTCTATCATTTTTTGACACCTCTGCTCAGTTGCATGAATTTTGGTGTCACTCCTTTATTTATGACGTTAGTCTAGACACACTGGAGTCAAATGTCAAAAGTAGCACAAGACACATGGTGGCCATGGATGAGAAGATGATCGAAAGGGAAGGGGATGGAGCAAATGGGTGTAAATATTTATTATGTACCTTTTTGCTGTAGCATGATAGTTACATTTGGCGATTTTATAAGTTTTATAAGCGTGTCTTTTTTTTTTTTCTTCCTTTTTGATTTTTTTTGTTTGATTGTTCTGAATTTGTTAATAGTAATAGTATTCAATACAACTTGTGTCTAATTATAAAACATTTTTTTAAAAATAAATTCATCAATTCTCTCTCTCTCTCAGCCACCATTCTATCTTCATATTATGTTTATAGATATCATTTGGTAATAAAGAGATAATAATAATAAGTTAGGCTGATCGATTTAAGAAATGATTGTTTAAAGGGTAATTTAAATTTGATTTGTTATGGAATATGTTTTGCAATTAATTAAAAGATTCTTATTTATAAGCTGCATCATCACAAGGTTGCAATAATACAGACACTAACCGGGTTTATTATGTAAAAGCAAATACATGTACCTCCTGGTCTTTTGGCCAAAAGTTTATCATAATCTCTTGATATAGTGGGTGGCATTATAGGCCTCTAAATTGTTTAATTGGAAATGACAATTCATTAAATTATATTTGCAAAAGGTCAGGATGTGTCTAATGATCAGAGGTACTTTAGGACTAATAAGGGAGCGTTCACATATTATGTCAACACTTTGGGGGGGGGGGGGGGGGGGGGGGGGGGGGGGGGTCTGCCAAATGTTGACAAGTGTTGACATGGGGGAGGGGGGGGGGGTTCATACCCAAGATTATGTCATCAAAAATTTGGTTATACAAATAGAATAAAAACACACCCAAGAAAAACACTGTAAAAGTTGAAGCGGATTAGTAACATATATGTTATTATTCGGATAGGACATCAGTCTTCACAAATTACTTTTTACCAGATCAGGTGATCCACCTACACCCAGGGATGCCACCAGGCAAATTAAAAAAAGCCTGAAAACTTGGGCGGACGAGATACAAATCAACGTCAAGGGCTTTGTAGGGATTTGAAAAATATCAAATATGGAATATTGTTTCAGTACTTATTATTGCAATTGAGAGCAAATAACACACAAAAGAAAGGAGAGTTAACAGTTTTCAAATTGATAAAATAAGGTGCTAAAAACAAAATATAGACAAATTAATATCAATAGCTATCAGGGGTGAGAATGACTGGTCACATAAAAGGAGAAAATTTTTCATTGTGAAGATCATGCTCAAATTCACTGAGATTCGATCCAAAATTTGTCTCGCAGCAATTTCTGACACGACTCGGAGAATTTCAAAAGTTGAAAGTGTAATTAAATTTGGGGGTTGTAGTAGGGATGATGATGGTGGTGGTTGTAGTAGTAGTGGTTGTAGGGATGATGTGGTAGTGATTATAGTAGTACTGGTCTTATGGATGATTGTATGGTGGTGGTTGTAGTAGCTGTGGTAGGAATGATGATGTAGTGGTAGTTGTAGTAGTAGTGGTGGTAGGGATGATGTGGTGTTATTTGTAGTAGTAGTGGCGCTAGGGATGATGGTGTGGTGGTGGGTTGTAGTAGTGGTAGTAGGGTTGATGATGTGGTTGTAGTTGTAGTAGTAGTGGTGGTAGGGATGATGGTGTGGTGGTGGTTGTAGTAGGAGTGGTGGTGGGGATGATGATGTGGTGGTGATAGTAGTAGTAGTTGTAGTAGTAGTAGTAGTAGTAGTAGTAGTAGTAGTAGTAGTAGTAGTAGTAGTAGTAGTAGTAGTAGTAGTAGTAGTAGTCTTAGAGATGATGATGTGATGGTGGTTGTAGTAGTAGTGGTGGTAGGGATGATGATGTGGTGGTGGTTGTAGTAGTGGTGGTCTTTTAGAGATAATTGTGTGGTGGTGGTTGTAATAGTTGTGGTAGGAATGACGATGTGCTGGTAGTTGTAGTAGTACTGGTGGTAGGGATGATGTGGTGTTATTTGTAGTAGTAGTGTTGGTAGGGATGATGATGTGGTGGTGGTTGTAATAGTAGTGGTGGTAGAGATGATGTAGTGGTTTTGGTGAGTGGTTTTTTTTCAGTGATAATAATAGCAATTTGTCAAAAAGGAGGAAAGTGTCTCCGTCTATCGGTCAAACGCAAGCAAAGTGTAAAAATAACAGGAACATAGTTTTGTATTGGTATTATGTAATATATTACTATTACTAGTATAAATCCATTCTTATCATTAAACATAAATTTAGTTCTTGTAAAGATTTAATGGATGGTTGCGAGAGAGAGAGAGAGAGAGAGAGAGAGAGAGAGAGAGAGAGAGAGAGAGAGAGAGAGAGAGAGAGAGAGAGAGAGAGAGAGAGATATTTGTCCCTCCCCTTCCCCTTCAACCATCAACTTGCTAATCAAAGAACACCACTGGTCGTCTGTGTCAATTGTGACATCTGGTGCCATTCAGTCTGGCCCGACGTCATAAAAACGGGACCGTCACTAAATTTCGCGAGACTATTGCACTGGTGTCAAAATATGACATAAGACATAATGGTGATTTTGTGGTTTTGAGGGAAATGTTTGACATGGCAAATTCAGCGGAAAAATTCTGAGAAATTCTCAAAATCACTGTTTATTTATCAAATTTTTTTTTTAAAAAGGAGGAATTGTGATGGGGATGGGCGGAGATAAACTACCATTTAGGTGCCCAAATATTCGACCGGCGGTGACAGCCCAAATTATTCACCCGGCGAAAAAGTTCCGGCTCAAATCTCGATTTTTTTCTTCTTCTTTAAAAAAAAAATTTTTTTTTTTTTGGAATAATGACGACGGACAAAAACCGGAGGTTCCGGATTAAAACCGGCTGGTGGTAAAAAAAACCGGATTTCCGGCTAAAACCGGAAAAGTGGCATCCCTGTACACCTATTCACTGCTGGGTGGAAGGGGGCCCCCGAAAAAAAAATGTGGCTGCGATGGGAATCAACTTGAGTTGTCAGTTCAGGTCTTCAGCCACGCTCTAACAACTGAACTACCCTAAACATGTCTACATCTTCAAAATGGACTTTTTTTTTTGTTAACATCGTGTAATGCTGGCTACCAGTATTGAACAGAGACAAAGAGGTATATATCAAATTTCACACCTTTTGGCACTCAGTTATTTTTACCTCTTTTCCTCTGTTCAATAGCCACCATCACATGACTTTCACGAAAAATAGTCCATTTTGACGATGTCATCATATTGGGGGGGGGGGGGGGGGTCGAGTCAATGATGACAATTGATGACATGGGGGGGAGGGGGGGGGGGGGTCTAAAAATGCCAATTTTTTGTTGACATAATATGTGAACGCTCCCTAATATATTAAATTTGGGTTTGACTGACGGGCCGGTAGATTTTCCTCCCGACAAATTTTCATTATCATCACCACTGGGGGACCTGTGCTTGTGTCAGGATGAAACAGATAATCTCAAAATAAGTAGACTGATAGCGTGTTCTTCCTTTTTCTGGGTACTTTAATTTGTAATACTAGAACTTTTTACTAGATCCCATTTAATTCGTTTTTACTGGCGCTGATATGACCTTACATTTGTTGCAAGCGCCGTGAAATCCTTAAAAACAAACAACTACCTTTCTCCTTCATGAAAGATTTATGGGTTTTTTGGAAAATTTATCGAAACTTTTTGCAAATTTTGCTGATTTTAGCTTGCAAAATTTGGGACTTATTTTTGCAAAAAAACCGCCATGTCAGGTTAGTGGTTGTAGTAATAGTATGGTGATGATGAAGATGTGATAGTGGTGGTGGTTGTAGTAGTAGTGGTAATGATGATGTGGTGGTGGTTGTAGTGGTAGTGATGATGGTGGTGGTGGTTGTATTGTTTGTTTTTTTTTTGTTTTTAAGGGTTTTACGGCGCTTGCAACACATTTAGGTTATATCAGCGCCAGTAAAAAGGAAGAAAATGGGATAGTCGAAAGTTCTAGAATTACAATTAAAGCACCCAAGAGAGAGTAAGACAAAGGGGAATTGGGAACAAATAGGGATCAGATGTAGATTCCAAGAGCATACCATCAATGTACTTAGCTTGAGATCACCTATAAGTCTCATCCGGACACAAGCACAAAATCCAACAAGGAGGAATACACTCAGATGCTAACATCATACATTAAAAATAAATATAAAAATACATAACAGAGAGATGATTTACAGTAAGGAAAAAAATATAATCTCTCAAAACAATAACTATGCATTTGACTGTTTCCCTCCCAGCCAGGGCCAGGACAAAACCAAGTAATCTCATTCCAAGACAAAGACAGAAAGCATGTTGGAAAACATATAAGGGGATAGAAGACACAGTATGTACCCCCCTGCCCGCAATGGGAGGTCAGGATCCCCACCCAGTGGTGGTTGTATTGTAGTACTGTAGTGGCCGTGATGATAATGTGGTGCTGGTGGTTGTAGTGGTAGTGATGATGTTGTATTGGTGGTTGTTGTAGTAGCAGTAGTAGTAACAACAGTAGTAGTGTTAGTGATGACGATGTGGTTGTGGCGGTTGTAGTAGTAGTGTTAGTGATGATGAGGTGGTGGTGGTTGTAGTAGTGGTGGCAGTGATGATGATGCGGCAGCGGCGGTTGTAGTAGTAGTGGTAGTGATGATGAAGTGGTCTGTGTAGTACTAGTAGTAGTATTAGAGGTAGTGATGATGTGGTGGTGGTTGTTGTAGTAGTAGTGGTAATTGCAGTGATGATGGTTACAGTAGTAGTAGTGATGATGATG
>NC_088366.1:28658546-28753546 GCF_034508935.2 Berghia stephanieae
AGTCCTGGCAAGTCCCCTACACTCGACCTGTTTATCCAGACTTGTCTTAGACAGATAGAGGCACTACGACCCACACCTATCAAGAGGTCTAACTTCACCCGTCTTGAATGGGCTGCCGTACGATCACTTAGATCACGTCGTGATATAGTGATCAAAGCGGCTGATAAAGGAGGGGCCGTAGTTGTTTGGGACGCTGAGCTCTATAGAGCTGAGGGCCACAGGCAATTGAGTGACCAGATATTTTATGAGAAAGTGACTTCGGACCCAACACTTGCTAACAACACCAGAGTCCACCAGACAATCCAGTCTTTGATATCGCAGGGAGAATTACCTAGTAGAGCAGAGGTCCTTAAACACGACCCCAGCGACCTAGGTAATCCATGTTTTTACATGCTCCCTAAGATACACAAGATCCGGGTATTGTCTGACACTCCACCTGGAAGGCCGATTGTGTCGGCTATCTCGTGCCCCACTGAGAAGGTATCGCAGTTCCTCGATGCGGTATTTCAACGTATAGTTCCCACCCTGCCATCGTATATCAATTCAGAAAAGTGAGTGGAGCAGGCACTTATGTTGGTAACAACAAGATATGAAGTGAATAGAAAAGTGCCAGAAGACAATAGAGAATAAAAATTTTTTCGCGGCGGTGGTGGGGTTTGAACCTGCGACCTTATTGGTACGACAACTCCGCCTGGCAGGTGAGAGTGTGGCTCTACCGTGTGAGCTATCCACGAACACTAAAATATTCGTTTCAAACTCAAAGTCATTACTAGATCCCTCTCTCACCCACTTCTTGAGACCGCCGATTCGTTCGTACACCACCATCGCGAATAATTTTGACCAGCAGTTAAGCTTAAGCCAATATTCTCAACACAAACATATAACATAGAAACGATTGAGACATTGAGTATGCTCCGGTGTATGGGTGAATTTTTAATTCAGAAAAGTGAGTGGAGCAGGCACTTATGTTGGTAACAACAAGATATGAAGTGAATAGAAAAGTGCCAGAAGACAATAGAGAATAAAAATTTTTTCGCGGCGGTGGTGGGGTTTGAACCTGCGACCTTATTGGTACGACAACTCCGCCTGGCAGGTGAGAGTGTGGCTCTACCGTGTGAGCTATCCACGAACACTAAAATATTCGTTTCAAACTCAAAGTCATTACTAGATCCCTCTCTCACCCACTTCTTGAGACCGCCGATTCGTTCGTACACCACCATCGCGAATAATTTTGACCAGCAGTTAAGCTTAAGCCAATATTCTCAACACAAACATATAACATAGAAACGATTGAGACATTGAGTATGCTCCGGTGTATGGGGTGAATTTTTAATTCAGAAAAGTGAGTGGAGCAGGCACTTATGTTGGTAACAACAAGATATGAAGTGAATAGAAAAGTGCCAGAAGACAATAGAGAATAAAAAATTTTTCGCGGCGGTGGTGGGGTTTGAACCTGCGACCTTATTGGTACGACAACTCCGCCTGGCAGGTGAGAGTGTGGCTCTACCGTGTGAGCTATCCACGAACACTAAAATATTCGTTTCAAACTCAAAGTCATTACTAGATCCCTCTCTCACCCACTTCTTGAGACCGCCGATTCGTTCGTACACCACCATCGCGAATAATTTTGACCAGCAGTTAAGCTTAAGCCAATATTCTCAACACAAACATATAACATAGAAACGATTGAGACATTGAGTATGCTCCGGTGTATGGGGTGAATTTTTAATTCAGAAAAGTGAGTGGAGCAGGCACTTATGTTGGTAACAACAAGATATGAAGTGAATAGAAAAGTGCCAGAAGACAATAGAGAATAAAAATTTTTTCGCGGCGGTGGTGGGGTTTGAACCTGCGACCTTATTGGTACGACAACTCCGCCTGGCAGGTGAGAGTGTGGCTCTACCGTGTGAGCTATCCACGAACACTAAAATATTCGTTTCAAACTCAAAGTCATTACTAGATCCCTCTCTCACCCACTTCTTGAGACCGCCGATTCGTTCGTACACCACCATCGCGAATAATTTTGACCAGCAGTTAAGCTTAAGCCAATATTCTCAACACAAACATATAACATAGAAACGATTGAGACATTGAGTATGCTCCGGTGTATGGGGTGAATTTTTAATTCAGAAAAGTGAGTGGAGCAGGCACTTATGTTGGTAACAACAAGATATGAAGTGAATAGAAAAGTGCCAGAAGACAATAGAGAATAAAATTTTTTTCGCGGCGGTGGTGGGGTTTGAACCTGCGACCTTATTGGTACGACAACTCCGCCTGGCAGGTGAGAGTGTGGCTCTACCGTGTGAGCTATCCACGAACACTAAAATATTCGTTTCAAACTCAAAGTCATTACTAGATCCCTCTCTCACCCACTTCTTGAGACCGCCGATTCGTTCGTACACCACCATCGCGAATAATTTTGACCAGCAGTTAAGCTTAAGCCAATATTCTCAACACAAACATATAACATAGAAACGATTGAGACATTGAGTATGCTCCGGTGTATGGGGTGAATTTTTAATTCAGAAAAGTGAGTGGAGCAGGCACTTATGTTGGTAACAACAAGATATGAAGTGAATAGAAAAGTGCCAGAAGACAATAGAGAATAAAAATTTTTTCGCGGCGGTGGTGGGGTTTGAACCTGCGACCTTATTGGTACGACAACTCCGCCTGGCAGGTGAGAGTGTGGCTCTACCGTGTGAGCTATCCACGAACACTAAAATATTCGTTTCAAACTCAAAGTCATTACTAGATCCCTCTCTCACCCACTTCTTGAGACCGCCGATTCGTTCGTACACCACCATCGCGAATAATTTTGACCAGCAGTTAAGCTTAAGCCAATTTTCTCAACACAAACATATAACATAGAAACGATTGAGACATTGAGTATGCTCCGGTGTATGGGGTGAATTTTTAATTCAGAAAAGTGAGTGGAGCAGGCACTTATGTTGGTAACAACAAGATATGAAGTGAATAGAAAAGTGCCAGAAGACAATAGAGAATAAAAATTTTTTCGCGGCGGTGGTGGGGTTTGAACCTGCGACCTTATTGGTACGACAACTCCGCCTGGCAGGTGAGAGTGTGGCTCTACCGTGTGAGCTATCCACGAACACTAAAATATTCGTTTCAAACTCAAAGTCATTACTAGATCCCTCTCTCACCCACTTCTTGAGACCGCCGATTCGTTCGTACACCACCATCGCGAATAATTTTGACCAGCAGTTAAGCTTAAGCCAATATTCTCAACACAAACATATAACATAGAAACGATTGAGACATTGAGTATGCTCCGGTGTATGGGGTGAATTTTTAATTCAGAAAAGTGAGTGGAGCAGGCACTTATGTTGGTAACAACAAGATATGAAGTGAATAGAAAAGTGCCAGAAGACAATAGAGAATAAAAATTTTTTCGCGGCGGTGGTGGGGTTTGAACCTGCGACCTTATTGGTACGACAACTCCGCCTGGCAGGTGAGAGTGTGGCTCTACCGTGTGAGCTATCCACGAACACTAAAATATTCGTTTCAAACTCAAAGTCATTACTAGATCCCTCTCTCACCCACTTCTTGAGACCGCCGATTCGTTCGTACACCACCATCGCGAATAATTTTGACCAGCAGTTAAGCTTAAGCCAATATTCTGGGTGACACATCCGGAGCATACTCAATGTCTCAATCGTTTCTATGTTATATGTTTGTGTTGAGAATATTGGCTTAAGCTTAACTGCTGGTCAAAATTATTCGCGATGGTGGTGTACGAACGAATCGGCGGTCTCAAGAAGTGGGTGAGAGAGGGATCTAGTAATGACTTTGAGTTTGAAACGAATATTTTAGTGTTCGTGGATAGCTCACACGGTAGAGCCACACTCTCACCTGCCAGGCGGAGTTGTCGTACCAATAAGGTCGCAGGTTCAAACCCCACCACCGCCGCGAAAAATTTTTTATTCTCTATTGTCTTCTGGCACTTTTCTATTCACTTCATATCTTGTTGTTACCAACATAAGTGCCTGCTCCACTCACTTTTCTGAATTAAAAATTCACCCCATACACCGGAGCATACTCAATGTCTCAATCGTTTCTATGTTATATGTTTGTGTTGAGAATATTGGCTTAAGCTTAACTGCTGGTCAAAATTATTCGCGATGGTGGTGTACGAACGAATCGGCGGTCTCAAGAAGTGGGTGAGAGAGGGATCTAGTAATGACTTTGAGTTTGAAACGAATATTTTAGTGTTCGTGGATAGCTCACACGGTAGAGCCACACTCTCACCTGCCAGGCGGAGTTGTCGTACCAATAAGGTCGCAGGTTCAAACCCCACCACCGCCGCGAAAAAATTTTTATTCTCTATTGTCTTCTGGCACTTTTCTATTCACTTCATATCTTGTTGTTACCAACATAAGTGCCTGCTCCACTCACTTTTCTGAATTAAAAATTCACCCCATACACCGGAGCATACTCAATGTCTCAATCGTTTCTATGTTATATGTTTGTGTTGAGAATATTGGCTTAAGCTTAACTGCTGGTCAAAATTATTCGCGATGGTGGTGTACGAACGAATCGGCGGTCTCAAGAAGTGGGTGAGAGAGGGATCTAGTAATGACTTTGAGTTTGAAACGAATATTTTAGTGTTCGTGGATAGCTCACACGGTAGAGCCACACTCTCACCTGCCAGGCGGAGTTGTCGTACCAATAAGGTCGCAGGTTCAAACCCCACCACCGCCGCGAAAAAATTTTTATTCTCTATTGTCTTCTGGCACTTTTCTATTCACTTCATATCTTGTTGTTACCAACATAAGTGCCTGCTCCACTCACTTTTCTGAATTAAAAATTCACCCCATACACCGGAGCATACTCAATGTCTCAATCGTTTCTATGTTATATGTTTGTGTTGAGAATATTGGCTTAAGCTTAACTGCTGGTCAAAATTATTCGCGATGGTGGTGTACGAACGAATCGGCGGTCTCAAGAAGTGGGTGAGAGAGGGATCTAGTAATGACTTTGAGTTTGAAACGAATATTTTAGTGTTCGTGGATAGCTCACACGGTAGAGCCACACTCTCACCTGCCAGGCGGAGTTGTCGTACCAATAAGGTCGCAGGTTCAAACCCCACCACCGCCGCGAAAAAAATTTTTATTCTCTATTGTCTTCTGGCACTTTTCTATTCACTTCATATCTTGTTGTTACCAACATAAGTGCCTGCTCCACTCACTTTTCTGAATTAAAAATTCACCCCATACACCGGAGCATACTCAATGTCTCAATCGTTTCTATGTTATATGTTTGTGTTGAGAATATTGGCTTAAGCTTAACTGCTGGTCAAAATTATTCGCGATGGTGGTGTACGAACGAATCGGCGGTCTCAAGAAGTGGGTGAGAGAGGGATCTAGTAATGACTTTGAGTTTGAAACGAATATTTTAGTGTTCGTGGATAGCTCACACGGTAGAGCCACACTCTCACCTGCCAGGCGGAGTTGTCGTACCAATAAGGTCGCAGGTTCAAACCCCACCACCGCCGCGAAAAAATTTTTATTCTCTATTGTCTTCTGGCACTTTTCTATTCACTTCATATCTCATCGTATATCAAGGACACTAACCATGCTCTTGGTGTCATTGACGAAATTCGATTCCAGGATGAACGTCCACGGCTAATTTTCACCATGGATGTGAAGGCACTGTACACATCCATACCGCATCCTGACGGACTGCGTGCCATCAGGCATTTCGTCGACCGCCATCCATTACCAGGGATTTCCAGCAACAGCATTGTGAGGCTCACCGAACTTGTGCTCACACTCAACACTTTTGAGTTCAATGATGTATTTTTCCATCAGATCTCAGGTGTTGCGATGGGCACCAAGATGGGTCCCTCATATGCTAACCTCTTCATGGGCTACCTTGAGGAAACCTTCTTCCATCAGTACAGTGGACCTGCCCCCGAGCTGTTCAAAAGGTACATTGACGACTGTTTCGGCATTACGTCATTGACCCACAGCCAGTTGAAAGGGTTCATCCTAGCGATGGACTCCTTCCACCCGTCCATAGAGTACACTTATGAGATTTCAACCTCTGAGGTGAACTTTTTGGACATCAAGGCTGTATTGACCAGCACGGGAGTACGGACCACTGTACACTACAAGGAAACGGACAGTCACAGCTACCTGCTCTATCGGTCATCCCATCCGGTGAAGTGCAAAGACTCCATCCCATTCAGTCAGATACTCCGCTTACGGAGACTCTGTCTGGAAGATGATGAATTTGCGCTTCAACGTGATCGCATGCTCGATTTTTTTAGGGCACGGGAATATCCCGAAAGGGTTTTGCTTAAGGCTGTCCGGAAAGCCAGCCTCGTGTCGAGAGAAGCAGCAATGAGGCCTCGCAATGCCAGGAAGCAGGAGACACAGCGTCCCATTTTAGTCCTCACGCATCACCCCCATGCCGATCAAGTGAGGAACATCCTATTGCAGAACTATGGGATCCTCCAGGCGGGCGAAGACACCCACAGAGTTTTCTCAGAACCCCGTTGGTAGCATATCGACGGGATCGTAACCTGAGGGATCTCCTTGTCAGAAGCCGCCTGGAACCCATACCTAGGGATGGACCTAAAGCCAGATCGTGTATGCGACCCCGATGCAAGACTTGTGGGCACCTGTGGGAGTATGACAGAGTCAGCTTTCCAGACAAGATTTGGGACATCAGGCGGCCGTTTACTTGCACTGACCGTAATCTAGTCTATGCGATTACGTGCTCCCTGTGTGGGATTGCTTACGTTGGTGAGACCGGAAAGAGGCTGGGTGACAGATTCGTGCAACACTTGCGTGACATATCGAACTGTGCAGACACAGCAGTGGCCAGACACTTCAATCTGCCAGACCACTGCGATGTACAGTGTGTGCGTGTGTGTGTGCTCAGTTTTTTGCCATTCGGACACTTCCGCCCGTCGACGTAGGGAAACTCACCTGATCAAGTTGTTGGGAACGCTGACTCCACGCGGACTCAACACCAGGATTGACCACCACTAGATGTCAACGTCACCCATATTCATCACCACTGCTGCTCTCACTTCTGCCACTACAGCTACTGCTGCTGCTACTACTACTACTTCTACTACTACTTCTACTACTACTACTACTACTACTACTACTACTACTACTTCTACTACTACTACTACTACTACTACTACTACTACTACTACTACTACTATTACTACTACTGCTACTACTACTACTACTACTACTACTACTACTACTACTGCTACTACTACTACTACTACTACTACTACTACTACTACTACTACTACTACTACTACTACTACTACTACTACTACCACTACTACTACTACTACTACTACTACTACTACTACTACTACCACTACTACTACTACGACTACTGTTCATACTACTAAAAGTACAACTCTACCTACCTACCTATCTATCTATCTATCTTATCTATCTATCTAGCTATCTATCTATCTGCTAGCTAGCTAGCAATCTATCTACTGATTATCCACCGATTCATAGTCATCTACCTTCCTAGCTCTCTCTCATTGTGTCCAATCATCCACTTTTTCATCCATTAATATACATATAGACCCAGCTATCACTCGGCTGTTTACTCGCCCTCTCTCACCTCCCTCCACCTTTCTCTCTCTCTCTCTCTCTCTCTCTCTCTCTCTCTCTCTCTCTCTCTCTCTCTCTCTCTTTGTCCCCCCTCCCTCTTTCTCCCTCCCCCCCCCCTCTCTCTCTCTCTCTGATTCACCCTCTCTACCGGTCCGCCTCAAACCAACCCCCCCCCCCCCCGTCCCCCCCCCCTTTTTTTTTTTTTTTTTTTAATAATTTTTTTTTTTTTTTTTTAAATTTCTATTTTAAATTTTTTTCTTTTATTAATTTCTCTCTCTCTCTCTCTCTCTCTCCCTTCTCTCCCCTCTTTTCTGACCATCTACCTATCTATCTGCCTATCCATCTATCTATTTATTGGTGTATTCCACTTTACTATCGCATCGTTCCTTCGCGAAGATTCGACCTTCGCTCATTCAACAAACCCCCCCCCCCCCCCCCCCCACCTCCGCCGTGACCCTTTCACCCCGCCCCCTCCAAACCCCCCCCCCCCCTACTGTTCCACTACAGCGTTCTACTACTACTACTACTACTACTACTACTACAACTACTACTACTACAACTACTACTACTACTACTACTACTACTACTACTACTACTACTACTACCAATATGTCTTTTATCTTCCATTATAGTCTGGAAAGTTCTGTTCCCTGACGCTGACCTCTGCTTATCAATTAGATCACCCCCCTGGGGCACACTATCCTCTACCCACGCCACGCTAACATTTCATTCAGAAAAGTGAGTGGAGCAGGCACTTATGTTGGTAACAACAAGATATGAAGTGAATGGAAAAGTGCCAGAAGACAATAGAGAATAAAAATTTTTTTTCCGCGGCGGTGGTGGGGTTTGAACCTGCGACCTTATTGGTACGACAACTCCGCCTGGCAGGTGAGAGCGTGGCTCTACCGTGTGAGCTATCCACGAACACAAAAATTTTTATTCTCTATTGTCTTCTGGCACTTTTCCATTCACTTCATATCTTGTTGTTACCAACATAAGTGCCTGCTCCACTCACTCTTCTGAATTAAAAATTCACCCCATACACCGGAGCATACTCAATGTCTCAATCGTTTCTATGTTATATGTTTGTGTTGAGAATATTGGCTATTAAGCTTAACTGCTGGTCAAAATTATTCGCGATGGTGGTGTACGAACGAATCGGCGGTCTCAAGAAGTGGGTGAGAGAGGGATCTAGTAATGACTTTGAGTTTGAAACGAATATTTTTGTGTTCGTGGATAGCTCACACGGTAGAGCCACGCTCTCACCTGCCAGGCGGAGTTGTCGTACCAATAAGGTCGCAGGTTCAAACCCCACCACCGCCGCGAAAAAAAATTTTTATTCTCTATTGTCTTCTGGCACTTTTCCATTCACTTCATATCTTGTTGTTAACATTTCATTCATACTGCAACCACCATTGAGTACAGACGACACAAGTTATTTTCCATTATATTTTATTTGTTTTCCACGTTTATTTGTGTATTGTTGTGCTGACGAAGGGTTTGTACCCGAAACGTCCATTGTCTGTTTTGTTCCCATACGAAGCCTTTCCATTTTCACTCTTTCGTTAGTATTTTACGATCACCGGCTTCAGGCAGCCCTTACCGTTTTCTACTTAGGCATGTTTGATGAGGTAAACAAGCGCATCACTCAATCACTGACCCACTGAAATGATGATTCCACGCTCCCCGCTCTCGCTGATCGTGTCGTTCGTTAACGAATGCGACTCGCTGACCGATGCTGCGAAGTGAGGCATGTTGACATGTGCTTACCTCGCGCGCCGCGTGGCACCGCATTAGGTGAATAATTGACCCCCACCCCCAATACACACACACGCACACAAACCCAACCCCCACCCAAATTTGTTTCGCCTACTACTACAGACTAGGGTGAATTTTTAATTCAGAAAAGTGAGTGGAGCAGGCACTTATGTTGGTAACAACAAGATATGAAGTGAGTAGAAAAGTGCCAGAAGACAATAGAGAATAAAAATTTTTCGCGGCGGTGGTGGGGTTTGAACCTGCGTCAAGAAGTGGGTGAGAGAGGGATCTAGAAATGACTTGGGTTTGAAACGAATATTTTTGTGTTCGTGGATAGCTCACACGGTAGAGCCACGCTCTCACCTGCCAGGCGGAGTTGTCGTACCAATAAGGTCGCAGGTTCAAACCCCACCACCGCCGCGAAAAATTTTTATTCTCTATTGTCTTCTGGTACTTTTCTACTCACTTCATATCTTGTTGTTACAGACTAGGCTACTGTGTAATATTACTCGTAACGAAAAATAAGAAAAGAAAAGAAGCTAGGCTAAAAATATTTAAATCGCCCTTGTCTGGTGTTTTGCTTTACTTCGTTCGAAGTCCTAGGCTGGGGCAGGAAATGCTCGTTATTTCCGAGTTGACCTCTTTTTCATACTCGCTACTTGCATGCTAATTTTATTGACTCAAATAAGAGAAAAAAACGGGGATTTAGATTTTACTCGCTATTTCCGAGTACGTTACTTTCATGTTCTACTGTACTACTAGTGGCAATGATGATGATGTGGTGGTTGGAAAGGGGGGGGGTACCCTTGGAACAAAGTGACCCCACCGGAATTTGCCCTGAGCCCGCAAATTTTTTGCTCCAGACCGGAGTATTGGCATCATTGTGTAAATAATAAAGTTCCCATTATTTATCCTCAAGAAGAGATTTGTCTTATAGTCTATTACAAGGGAAAACTGGAATAGCTCAGGTGTCGAACCGCAAACTGAGGTATGGAGAGTTGGTTTGATGGAGGCCAACACAATGCGGTGAATATTCAAACTAGGTATCTTTTGGGTTTGAAGCTAAGACCACACCGTTGAGCCCCCCCCCAATCTTCATCAAGTTGTTTTGACAAGGCACAGTTTCCTCAAGCTTTTTTTGCACATCCTGAGGAGTACGAGGAAACCATGCTGGAGTGTAGATTGAGATCACCTAAAAGCCTCAACCAGACACGAGCACAGGATCCGATGCTTACATTATACAAACCAATATATATAACAATAAAACTATATATATATTTTAATGACTCCCTCTCAGCCGTCTACGACAAAACCAAGTAATCTCATTCCAAGACAATTACAAAAAGCAGGTTGGAAAAACAGAAACGGGTGTAGAAGACTGGGATTTCAGGAACCCCAACCAGACAAAAGACACTCATGGAAAAAACAAAAACAATATACAACAGTAACAAACAACATTAAAAAATAAAAAGGTAACATCCTCCATTTATAATTTATACTTTTATTGACATAGCCTTTATTTCTTGGCAGCTTTGCGAGCGGCATTTCTCAACCTGCCCATCTCAATTCTGATCATCTTATTTGTCTGTAAAGAAAAGAGGAAAAGGAAATACATTTTTAAATCAAGAACACGAAAAGCAGCAAGAAATATAATGATCTTGGATTAGGCTAAACTAATTTGAATTAATCAGTAAAGATTTCTGAACTCCTACGTTTGGAATTTCGAATGAGTTCCAAAGTTCCTGGGCAACTTGCGAGCCTGCACGGGGAATGAGTTCAAAATCTAAAATGTTTTTAAGAATTCTTACTCTTTGAGTTGTTTTATATAAAGGATACTAAGGACACCTCATAATTATTTCCCCCAAAACCAAGTAATAAATCTTTTAATACTCTCAGTCATTCATAACAGCTCATTGCGCATGCACTCATTGAGATCTTTGACTCTGATATAGCAAGAAATAACTATCAGCCAGCTCATCATGCTATCCTGTAGGATCACTTTGTCATGCAATGAGAAGACTTTTCCCCCCTCAAGATTTTATCTCAGAAAATTAAGACATTTAATCTATTGATATATGGAGTGAATGTTTTCCTGCCAATTAAAAAAAAAAAAATTCTTGGTGAAAAGCAAGCACCAATGATGAATTAATTGGTAACTTTAGTGGTCAAAGATAGGCCTTAATTTCAGATGGGCCAAGAAGAATAAGATGCAAAGTTGTCAGATTAGGATAATCAGCACTGCCAATCAGCCGGCACTTCCTAAATATCCTGGTTCATCATGCACTTGACACCCTATAACAGCCAATTTATAACTCCAGGAATTGGTTTTAATCCTCAGAAATCCTCATTTTTTAGAATTAATGAAAACAAAAATAAAAATGCAACAATAAAGAAAACACACTATGAAAAAAAACAAAAACAAGAACACTAATATCATACAGCTTTAGGTTATTTTTCTTTTTTGATATTGAAAACCTGGTTCTCAGTTTCAAACTGATCAATGCCAAATTCCTTCCCTATTACAAGGTATAACAATAAAAACATGAGAATCGAAGTGTACTGTTGAATGGAAATGATCACATTGGATTGAATACAACAATACTCATGGCCAAAATTGTTCCTGTGACAGGTTGAAAAAAAGAGAGTTGGTAGATAATAATCCCTGGTCTCCCATTCATTAAAAACCAAAATGATGTCAGATTAGGACTGGTATTCAGCCGACACTTCCTAAATATCCTGGTTCACCATACGATTTGGCATAGGTAATAATAATAACAATATATATATATATATATATATATATATATATAGTTTTAAAATTAGAGGTCTCATCAGTAATTATAATTTATAGCTCCTTAGGAACCAAAAACATGTCAGATTTGGACAATCAGCACTGGTATTCAGCCGGCACTTCCTAAATATCCTGGTTCATCATACGATTTGGCATAGGTAATAAATAATAATAACAATACATATATATATATATTAATTTTATTAGAGGTCTCATCAGTAATTATAATTTATAGCTCCTTAAAAACCAAAAACAAGTCAGATTTGGACAATCAGCACTGGTATTCAGCCGGCACTTCCTAAATATCCTGGTTCATCATACGATTTGGCATAGGTAATAATAATAACAATATATATATATAGTTTTAAAATTAGAGGACTCATCAGTAATTATAATTTATAGCTCCTTAGGAACCAAAAACATGTCAGATTTGGACAATCAGCACTGGTATTCAGCCGGCACTCAGCACTGGTATTCAGCCGGCACTTCCTAAATATCCTGGTTCATCATACGATTTGGCATAGGTAATAAATAATAATAACAATACATATATATATTTTTTAATTTTATTAGAGGTCTCATCAGTAATTATAATTTATAACTACTTAAAAACCAAAAACAAGTCAGATTTGGACAATCAGCACTGGTATTCAGCCGGCACTTCCTAAATATCCTGGTTCATCATACGATTTGGCATAGGTAATAATTATAATATATGAAAAAAAGAAAGAAAGAATTAGAGGTCTCACCAGTAATTATAATTTATAGCTCCTGCACAAATGACAAGACTGCATATTTGATTTCACAACAACAACACTTTCAGCATGTATTTTGAAATGACTAATCACATAATGAAAAGAGTTCAGATTGCACATAGATGAGATTCTCAGGATAAAAAAGACAATTCATTCATTTTGTCTGTTAGTTTTGTTTAATAATAAAACTTGCATAAACTGCAATTCCTAAAAATGTGATGACTTTAGTCCTATAATTTATACTACTCAAAAGATATCTAAATGATGTCAGATTAGGACAATCAGCACTGGTATTCAGCCGGCACTTCCTAAATATCATGGTTCATCATAGAATTTGGCATACTAAAACGAAAGCGTTTCAATTAAAAGAAAGGAAAACAATCATCACCGACACAATACATAAACACAACCTGCCATAAATATCTTCTGTACCAATCCCTAGTAAAACAATTTGAATGATTTTTCCTCTTTTTATGGTACAGAACCTCGCCCAAAAATCGCGGTGTAAAATAACCATGTCTTGCTCTAAAACAGAACATATATTGCTTTCATAACATTCTTGTTAACAATAATTGCTTACTAATAAGAAATATCGTACTGGTTAGCAAGCTTGTGTTTTAAACCCTGCCCAGAAAAACAACTACTTAAGTGGACATATCCTTTTAATTGCAATCCTGGGTGCTTAAAGTAGCTTCCTCACCCTGCAAAGCAAGCAAGCAACTAAAACTGTCCTGCAATCAGACCAATCTCCGGAAAAAAAAGAAGGAAACTTTTACTCTACTCCAAAAGATACCAAAAAGATGTCAGATTAGGACAATCAGCACTGGTATTCAGCCGGCACTTCCTAAATATCCTGGTTCATCATACAAATTGGCTTATTTTAAAAATATCATTTCAGAAAGACCTGAAACAATATTGAAATCAGTCATTCTTGTCTATTTTAAAACCAAACCTACCGTAACAAAAAAAAAAAAAAAAAAAAAAAACCACAGAAAGATTCATTTTGCAAACCAGTCATTTACCACATCAAACATGTCTGAAGACTGTCGCAATGGCCAAAGGCTTGCAACTGCACTTCATACAACCAAACCACACTATGCGCGGAAATTGAGTACAAATGTTATTTACCTTTCTCTTCAACACCATGAGCTTATATCTGTCGAAGTCTGAAAGTTGGGCTCTCTGTGAAAAGTGGAAAAAAAAAAAATCAATCAAAGTTAGCAAAGGGGCACATAAAAAAATAGAAACAAAAATAATATTCTCAAGAAATCCACTGATTCATTGAATTTCAAAGAATATATATGGATGAGGATGAGATATCGTTTTCTGTGAAAGAGAACAACAAATGACTGGAGACTAAAATAACTATAATGATTCAAGACACTAATAAACACAATTCAAGCCAGATATGAAAAAATTGATGTATGAATTCATTTCAGCAAAAGCAACAACCCTACAGCTGCCAGTCCCAAAAGATGAGGAAAAGCATAATTATCTTGTTGGAAGGAAATGATTTGAACAAAAACTCACTTTCGCATTTCTGTCCATTTTCTTAGCAAATGCAGTCTCAGCCCATTGCTTGGAAACATCTGACTTTTCCCAGGCTGCTTTCACTACTCTTGCAGGTGCAGAGGGACAGAACTTCAATGCAAAATCTGTTATCTCCATAGCTTTGAAGGCCATTTCTTGTCTTTTAACTCCAGAGCAAGGTCCATCAACCAGAGCCTGAATCAATAGAAATGTTCATAAATGAGGTCTTATTAGAAGCTTGCCTGTGAACGCATTATAAGTGCTAAGTTCTTGCTGTTTACATCAAATGGGCACTGTTAGGGTTTGATTTATTCAATGAAAAGAGATGGTGTGTAAAAGAAAACAGTAAAGCATTTCAAAATTCGACAATATTTGCAAATGGTAAAAATTTCAAACAAAGTTCCATCTAAAAACACAAAGTGACACAATCATGTGCACTCAATGAGAATGCATTATTATTAGAGCCTTTCATACAATACATGGCAAAACTGAATTGACCTTCATATTGACATTTAGTACCAACAAAATAAAACTATGATATATCCTCAAACATGTTAATAGTGTAGCATATATTATTACTGATACTGATTCATTATTCAATTACATTTTGTGGCATCACAACAATTTGCTGTAATTGCGGATCATAAAAATTTGCTTTATTTGCAGAGGAATGTCATGAAATCATAAATTCAAAGACTTCACAGGAGTGTGAAAATACAAAGTGACAAATTTTCATGGGAAACTAAAATGTTGATAATAACTCAGTTTTCCCCGTTCAGCTGTAAAATCAATGATTCACATAGAAGTTACAAAATATTAACATTGTGAATAATTAAAACATATGGGTCATAAATGACTAAAGGTGACAAAAATGTTTATGAAGAGTCAGGGTAATTATTTTTAATGAATCAGAAAGATTTAAATCCCTACTCAACAAGAACAATCAACTTACCCTGTTCTGATCGATGATATCCACAATTGCACAGAGTTTCCCCTTCTCAGGTCCATAATTGACATAGACCACACGGCCAATTTCAATAAATTTCTTGAAAGGCTGTTGGGATCAAAATATCAAAATTTAAAAAAACTAACACCTTCATCAATGGGAAAAAAGAAAAAAGCCAGTAAATCTAAAGAAGAGAAAAGGTGGAAATTGAATGGTAATAACTTAGTGGTAGTGATGATGATGTGGTGGTGGTTGTAGTACTAGTGGTAGTTGCAGTGATGATGATGCGGTGGTGGTGGTGGTTGCAGTAGTAATGGTCGTGATGATGGTGGTGGTTGTAGCAGTAGTGGTAGTGATGATAATGATGTTGTAGTGGTTGTTGTTGTTGTAGTAGTAGTTGTACTTGTAGTGATGATGATGTGGTGGTGGTGGTTGTGGTAGTGATGATTTTGTGAAGATGGTGGTTGTAGTACAAATGGTAGTGATGATGTGGTAGTGCTAGTGACGATGATGTGGTGGTGGTTGTAGTAGTAGTTGTAATGATGATGATGTGGGTGGTGGTTGCATTGTAGTAGTAGTGGTAGTGATGAAGGTGATGTGGTTGTAGTAGTGATGATGATGTGGTCGTGATGGTGGTTGTAGTACAAATGGTAGTGATGATGATGTGGTGGGGGTGGTTGTAGTAGTAGTAGTGATGATAGTGGTTGTAGTAGTGGTAATGATGATGTGGTAGAGGTGGTTGTAGTAGTAGTGGTAATGATGATGTGCTGGTGGTGGTTGTAATAGCGGTGGTTGTAGTAGTAGTGGTAGTGATGATGATGTGGTGGTGGTTGCAGTAGTAGTGGTAGTGATGATGGTTGTAATTCTAGTGGCAGAGATGATGATGGGGGGGGGGGAGAGAATGTGTCCTTGGAACAACTTGACCTCCCCGGAATTTGACCCGGAGTTTTGGCATCACTGAACTAGCAAATCTTGTTAAGTTATAATTCAAATTGAAAATTTCACGTCACGGGAACAGGTGTCAAAATATGACATGAGACAAAACGACAATTTTGTGGTTTTGAGGAAAATGTTAGACATGGCAAATTCAGCGGAAAATTTCTGAGAAATTCCCAAAATCCCGGAAGATTATCATCACTGAATTTATTAAATTGGGCAGTTTAGTGAGCAGCAGCAGTCAAATTGTGACCCAACTCACCCATAAGAAAGTTGTGACTGGAAAATGTTCGCGTTTAGGGGGGGGTTCAATTAAAGACGCACAACTTTTTTAATGTTGAAGAGGCGGTTTTTTCTTCTTTTTATATATTGCCTGTCTGTATTTGCTTTTATTATTTAAGGAGGGGGAGGGGGGGGGGGGGGGGGGGGGGGGCTCTTTATAATCACGCCAAAAAAATGTCAGAAGAGATTGCAAGTTATCGGCCGGTCGCCCGCAGAAAATTTAATTAAAAAAAAAAACAACAATATTTTTAGATTTTTGCTAGGTTAACGGTGTATTCATTTATAGAACTGTTCCTTCATGTTGTGAATTGGTTGGGTTTTTAAAAATTTTATTTATTCCTTTTTTTATATATTGGTCTGTTTGTTTTTAGGCCTTGTAGCTAACATTATCATATCCCCCACCCCATACGAAATTTATTTTTGTACTCTTTTTAAAATTCAATTTTGGCCTCCCGACGTGTTTTCATTTTGGAATTATCGGCGGCCTTTTCTTTATTGATCTTGTATCACGGTACGGGAGAAAATTATAAATGACGGGGGAAGTTGGGGGAGGGGTAACCCACAAACGACAAAGATGTTTGGCGCAGGGGAGACCATGATACGAGATCAAAGAGATAAAGCCGCCGCACTTGGATGGTGTTTTTAAAACTATCCTATTTTCTTCCTACCGACACTTTTTTTGTTTGTTTGTTGCTTTAGGTCTCTTCCAACACAATTGAGGTTATATGAGAGACCGCTGAAACAAAAAAAACAAGCAATCTAACAAAAATAGTACAAATGTAAATCAAAATCATAACCTAAAGAATCATAAGCTAAATTATAAATAACCAAGAACAAACAGGCAGGAGATTTACAGAAAAAAAATATCCCTGTCAAAATACAATCACAAACCAAAGAAGCAGGATAGGCTAGTAAAAAGAAGAAGAAACGACATCACTATCGGATCGTACACCCATGCGAACATCATAGGTATATGATTCAAGGGTGATGCTCCCATCCAACCACCCGCCCTACCGACACTGATGCGACCTGAATGTGTTGCAAGCGCCATAAAACTCTTTACAAACAAAAACTTTGTATTCGCCGTTGTACTGCATTGTACTCAACATTAAGTACCCCCCCCCCCTCCCCTGAAAACTATCCTATTTTCTTCTTTATCACATTTTACCGACACTGATGCGACCTAAATGTGCTGCAAGCGCCATAAAACTCTTTACAAACAAAAGCTTTGTATTCGTCGTTGTACTGCATTGTACTCAACAGTAAGTACCCCCTCCCCCCTCCCCAGAAAAGTAACCGGATTTTTGGAACTACATAGATAAAATTGAAGAACAAAAAGAAAATTCAAATTCAAATACTTTTTGTGTTGGGCGGCTGATAACTCTCTCTCTCTAAAAAACAAGCAAACAAACAAAAACAAAAACTGCCCTCCTCAACATCATAACAGTACAAGAAACAGTTCCATGGTTTTGAGTCTGAAGACCAAAATCGTGTTTTCCTAGTAAAAATCTAAAAATATTGTTAAATAATAAAAATTAAATTTTGTGTGGGCGACCGGCCGATATCTTGCAATCTCTTCTCGGACATTTTTTCTTGTGTGGGTGGGGAGCTGGGTGCAGGATTATTACCTAAAAAATAACCAAGAAAAAAAAAAAAGAAAGAAAGAACAGCAATAAAAACAAACAGGCAAGCAATGAATAAACAGAAGTAAAAACTCGCCTCTTTAACATAAAGAAACAGTTCCATAAACGAAAATGCAGTTTTACGCCGGGGGCCAAAATCTTGGTCTCCCTACCCCTAGCCAAAACGAGCCATTTTGGCTAGGGAGACCCAAGATTTTGGTCCCCCTAGCCAAAATCGACCAATTTGGCTAGGGAGACCAAAATCTTGGTCTCCCTCGCCTCTACCAAAATAAAAACAATTTTAAGAAATTCATGATCAGAAACTGAACAAAAGGTCAAACAAAAAGGAGAAAAGAATAGACTCGCACAAAAAAAAAAAAAAAAAGGTGGGGGGGAGGATGGATGGGACATTTATTCCTTGCAACGTTCTGTGAAAAGAAGGGGCGGAACCAGGATTTGAACCCACAACGTCAATTCTGGTAAAACTTCCAGGGCAGACGACTAAACCATTCGGCCATGACACCCACTTCAAAATCGACGCATATTGTGTATATGTAGGCACTTTGATAACTCCAGTCCAGTGGCCGCCGATAGGCTCACTGTAATGTGAAACTCTTTTGGAACTTTATTCTTGACCCTTTACTGTTTTGGTCACCATTGCGTTATATGTGAACCTATGTGACTAATTTTGGTATCATTATAAAGGGCACAAAACAAGCTTTCTAAAGGTTATTTCAGAAAGCTTATGTAATAAAAATTTATAAATTTTTGAATTATAAGAACTTTTTAAATTATGGATACATTTTAATTATACTTCATACATCGATAGACAATTAATTGAAGAATATCTCTGCCAAATTTCATCAAAATTGATACACTCGCTCATTGTTTTATTTTTCCCGCCATCAACCCCACTTTTTTGGACAAAAACCTCATATTTTTTTCCATTTTCGTTTATCCTTAATTTTTTCCATATTTTCCATACATGAAAATGATTTATATGAAAATAAAGCTTATTTTCTGACTCTTGCCATTTATGTTTTAATTGAAACAAAATTACTGAAAACAATGTGGGCCATGTTGACTGCAAAACTCAAAATTTCCCGATCGCCGCGAGATGCTGGCTTTGAGGCAGCGGTGAGATCACAGATTCTCTCTGTAAAATTGACCAAAAATGTCAATAGAAAAATATAGATAACTCTGGAACCGTAGGTCGTAGAGAAACAAATAAGGTATCAAATTTTATGTTTTTATTTTCAAGTCCCATCCCCCTGACTGAGTCAAATCAAGATATTTTGAGTTTGAAAATTTTATCAAAGTGCCTAGTATATGAAATAAGAACTGATTTAATGTTGGTTAATTTTATGTATAGATATTTTATTAACTTTCCTTATTTCTATGTTAGGCACTTTGTTAACTCCAGTCCAGTGGCCGCCGATAAGCTCACTGTAAGGTGAAATTCGTTTTTTGGAACTTTATTTTTGACCCTTTACTGTGTTGGTCACCATGGCGTTATTTGTGAACCTATGTGACTAATTTTGGTATCATTATAAAGGGCACAAAACAAGCTGTCTAACGGTGTATTTCATTCTTAATTCCTGATTGTATTTCTCAGAAAGTTTATGTAATAAAAATTTATAAATTTTTGAATTACAAGAACTTTTAAAATTTTGGATACATTTTAATTATACTTCAAACATCAATAGACAATTAATTGAAGAATATCTCTGCCAAATTTCACCAAAATTGATACACTCGCTCATTATTTTATTTTTCCCGCCACCAACCCCACTTTTTAGGACAAAAACCTCATATTTTTTTATTTTTTTTCATTTATCCTTAATTTTTTCAATACTTTCCATACATGAAAATGATTTATATGAAAATGATATCTAACACTTGCCATTTATTTTTCAATTGAAACAAAATTACTGAAAACAATAAGTGGGCCATGTTGACTGCAAGACTCAAAATTTCCCAATAGCCGCGAGATGCTGGTTTTGAGGCAGTGGTGAGATCACAGATTCTATCTGTAAAATTGACAAAAAATTTCAGTAGAAAAATATAAATAACTCTGGAACCGTAGGTCGTAGAGAAACAAATAAGGTATCAAATTTTATGTTTTTATTTTCAATGTCAAGTCCCATCCCCCTGACTGAGTCAAATCAAGATATTTTGAGTTTGAAAATTTTATCAAAGTGCCTATCTATGTGCATTTGGAAACATTCCATATTCTGGAGTGTGGATAATTGTTTAAAAGAGTGGAGTTTCAAATATCTGTCTGGGGATAACGAAATTTGGTTAACGAATTTTCATTATCCCCAGACAGGTGTCTGGGGATAATCACAGTACAGCGGCCCATTTTTTAATTTTAATATGTCAGTGTCAGTGCTGCTGCTCACTAAACAAACTGCCTAAAGTTAACGTGTACGTGACTATGACTATGACCACACCCGATTTGAAAGCTCCCGACTCAGACCAAAAAAAAAAATCAAGACCGTTCTTTCCCGATCTTGAAGAAATTAAAAAATTCAAGACCATTTCCCGACTGAGTGGGAACCCTGCTACTCTCACTTCCAGGGCCTTATCGATAATAGGAATCCTAACATCGTCCCCAGAAAAGGAAAAAAATTGAGAGTGACAGGCATCAGTAAGCATGAAAAATAAACGCATAATCTAAAGGTAAATAAGTGTACAATTGTGATCAGTAATTATAAAATCAAATTTCATAATCATATCCAAGAAATGCCATTGAGTCTGCATTAAATTCACATGCTCACCATCTTGCTTTCGATATTCCTAAAAAAAGGAAGTTGTGACTGGTGACCAGATATTCTTTGACAGTAAATTTAGTGCCAACTACCTATATGTCTTATTTAAAGATCAAGATGTAAAACTTGCTGTGCCTACGAGGATATCGATAGGGTTGAATTTTATTCTTTCGTGATTAGCAATAAGATATATAAAATGTCATCATTTATTAAAATGATAGTTGATTTTGACGGGAGGCCTTCCGAAAGCTCCTACATTTCTAGTATTCTTGTTTATATAATGTTCAAGTAGGGGGTTTGGGAGGAGAGGGGGGCATTTTTTTAAAAAGTCTCCACCCTCCCAACCCCCATACTCGAACATTATAAAAAAAGGTTTCCCCCCTCCCAGATCCCCTAATAGAAGAATATTGGGGATGTAGTAGTCTCTGGGATCTACAAAACAGCCCTCATCGAATTCATGTCAGGAGAAGATATAATTCTGAATATAATTTGTTGCAGTCAAACCGTTTGATCATAATATCCTAATTTAGCCATCAAATTATATTTAGCTTCTTTGGATCGTCTATGAATTAATTATAACTTTACAATACAATTCGCTGGAATCTGTGCATTGTTGTTTTTTTTTATTTAGCGAAGGTTACTTTGGCACTCGGTATTCGGTAGCCACATAGGATATTTTGAACGGCCTTGACACTTGACCTCAAACGTATCTCTCGTAATTTGGACTACATTGAACTTGAGAACGTGCTGAACGCTACCTAAAGACTAAAGTAATTCGGTCAGTTTAGCACCATCTGCAATTAGGTACAATCATAATGCTATTTGCAAGATATATCTCGAGTCCTAGGGTTTCACAATGCGTGAAATCCTCTATATCCCGGGTTCTTAAATATTCACAAAGAGGTTACTCAACACCGGTGAGAATCTTCCACTACTGTACTGTTGTCATTTTTGTCATTGTCTAGACGGTCTATTTATATCTATTCAATACTACTTACCTACTCATGTAATTTAAGTAATTTAAAAACGTTTTTTAAAAAAAAATTACGAGGCATGCTTTCATTCAAAACGAAACAATTCAACAAGCAATTTATTACGCCATGAGTACAGAAATTTTGATGACACGGAGTCTGATCTGAGTATACTCCAGATTCCACGAATTCCCATTCATTGAAAGATTGAAAGTCCATGTAATGATTTTTAAAATTTAGAACAAAATTGCTGTCCAGACAAAACCCCTTTTTACTTTTGCTTCAAACATCAACGATGCAAATTATCAATTACTTGTAAAACATCATGAAATAGGAGATACTATCTAGACCGTCTAAAGCCTACGTATCTTTGTTTATGTGGAATTTCTTTTAGTAGGATATTATAGTCTATTCAGCGAATTAAACATTTGCTGATCGAGGGTATGGATAATTCTTTGCAGCCATCTCGGTTTGATGGGAGGCTCAACTAAGCTGAATCTATGGTTGAAACAGTGACTGTCAAATTGCCTCTTGAAGGCGTGAGGGCAGGAGCTTCCGCAACTGTGGTAAGAAGGTTGTTCCATCGATCAATTACACAATGGCTAAAGAAATGCTGCCTGAGCGATGTGTTGCATCCGGCTTTATTAAATTTATATTTGAGGCCTCTGGTGCTACTGTCAGCAAATACAAATGATCCCTTCTGGACATTGTACAGGTCATGCATCAATTTATGTTTCTATTATGCCGCCTCTGATACGTCTACATTCCATACTGGGAATTCCAATCATTTTCAGTCGTTCTTCATAGCTTTTATCTTTTACGCTAGGTATTATCTTAGTTGCTCTGCGGAACACACCTTCTAATAGCTTCTCATCCTTTTCATATTTGGATGACCACACTGAGTTGATAAATTCCAGGTGAGGCAGAACTAGAGCACTAAAAAGCATTCTCGTGGACTCCAATTTGAGAAATGTAAAGGACCTTCTAATGAGTCCAAGGATTCTATTGGCCTTATTTACATGGATCTCAATGTGCTTTGAAAAATGAAGTTCATTGCCAACGTTAACCCCCCAGGTCTTTTTCAAATTTAGATTTACTGAGAGCTGTCGTGTCATTGCAGTGGTGATTTCTCATTTCATAATTAAGCTGAGGGTTTTTCTTTCCTAGGTATAGTACGATGCATTTTTTCCCAGCATTGAATCTCTTGTCATTGATGTTCCCAATCCACTAATAGCTTGTTAATATCTTTTTGCAGCTTGTCCTTGTCGCTTAATTTGTTCCCTTTGCTGTATACCTTGGTGGAGTCAGCATACATTGAACACCTGGATGAGCTAGATAGGACGCCAGGCGAATCATTATTGAAAATGACAAAGAAGACTGGTTCAAGGACATTGCCTTGTGGTATCTCGCTGGCCACTTCTGCCCAGTCAGATACTATGCCTTGTACACTAAGTCTCTGTTTTCTGTATATAAAAAAGTGTCTAACCTAGCTTATAGTATTCCCATGAATGCCATATGTTTCCAGCTTCTTTAAGAGTCTTTGATGAGGGACAGAGTCGAATGCCTTTTGCAAGGTAGATTGCATTGATTGATGATTCGTTGTCTAGCATTTCTGTCCAGTCATTTAGTGTCATTAAGAGGTTGGTAGAGCATGAATGGCCAGAGACAAAGCCATGTTGACAATCTGTTTGTCTTTTGATTTTTATTGTTTGTTTTGTGTGTTTCATTGTGTTTTTTTTTTTTTTGGTTTTAAATTCCAACAAAGGTGTTAATTATTCATGTGATTGAAAGTTTGACCTCTTAAGAGGTGACCTGTAATGAAACGTATGGAGTAGAAATCAATTTAACCTTCTGAACAATTAGCAAAGCACTCTGATAGTAATTTACCATGCTGAAATGTGGGTATTTATTTATTTATTTTATTTTATTTGTTTCATCGTTTATATTATCATTTCAGCCTATCCTTTTTATATTGAGTATCTTAAACCTGTTCGAAGGTCTTCAAAGATTACCAAAATTCAACATTCCTCATTCAGTGATTTGTAAGGTTAAGTATCAGAGCTGTGGTTATATCAATCATACTTTTTAAAAATATTAATTATTATTATAAATGATTGTGTTTGTGTATTTATTAATATTTTGCACTTCTCAGGCTGTACAGTCCAGAGTGACTGCTGATTTTGTAAGTACTCTGAGGGATATAGTTGGAGAAAAAAATGTATCAACAGCTGATGCAATTCGAGACCAACACAGTCATGATGAATCTCATCACCGGTATGTGAAAGTTTTGTATAATATTTTTCTTTGTAATTATAACAATATATTTTTATATGCCCACTCCTGTTATCTTTGGGCCACTTGGGTGATTCATGTTGACATCAGACAATAGTTTGATGGATTATCTATATTCCTTCATGGAATGGCATCCCTCGATATTAATTACATATTTAAACACACATGATAGCAACTTCAGGTGTACATTGGAATAAAACATTAGGTTTAGGAGTAATATGCATAGTTTGTCTAGATGAATATAATTTTTAAAAAAAAAGATGTTTCGAGGTGTCTTTAGAAATAATACAGCACCTGAAAATTGCATCTTTATACCTAAGGGATGGAGATCTCACAGATTGGGTTATTTAAACGAAAGCCCTCAATTATTTTTTATTACTAAGAAGGAATTTTGTCTCAGACATTAAGGAAGGGCAGGCAAGGGGAGTCATAAAATCCATATATATGGAGCTTTTCCCAGTTTCTGTATTGAGTTGTCTGCTACCCATTGATTAGGGCATTGGTCTGTTTACAAGTACTTTCCACCAGATCTTTCCACCAGCTACCCAATCACTTCTATCTGCACAGGGTGTCCAAAATAAAAAAACAACTCAAACCACTTGATCCATCCCAGAATAGAAACCGGCCCCTTTCTATGCGAGTTGATCTTTATACTGAACCCACAGTCTGATTGGTCCAAACAGTTGAGAATTTTTGTTAATTTTTTTTTTTAAACAGCAATTACAGTGTAGGTATTAAAATTTTTGAAGAACTAGAACATTTATAGCCTAATAATTCACAAATGTCTTTCACAGAGCATCCCTTCCTGATGTGGTTGTGTTTGCAGAATCTGTTGAACATGTGAGCAAAGTAGCCAAACTATGTAATGATGTGGTGGTTCCACTTATTCCTTTTGGCAGCGGTACAGGTTTGGAAGGAGGTGTCAATGCCTTAGAGGTGACTAGAATAATGCATTTATGATGATACTGATTTACATTTTTCATTCGCATCAGTATCATCAGCACCATTCAGATTGCAGTATTATCCCTATTGTAAAGCTCTCCCTTCACACCTTCCAAAGAAGGCTGTTGAATCTTATTTGGTTTGCGGGTTATAACTCTATTCTTGTGTCATCGAACTGAGAATGGCAAACTTAGAGAAAGAAACAAGTTCGTGTTCAAGAGTTTATTTAGGCCTTTCCTGGCCATAACCATATTTTTTCTCTAAACACGTTATATATCATCATCAATAATAATAATAATAATTACAACAACAACTTCCAACATTTTTCTAAGATCAATAGAAAAGCATAACAACAATTTTAACTATGGTGGCAAGTGTTCACTACTCACCACAACAGGTTTAAGTAATTGTACATCAGTGCTTTCCAGTGGTGTGTGACTCATCAAAACTGTTTCGTAGCTTATTAATGTAACTCATTTTGACACATGGGAGAGTCTGAATATGAATTTTACTTGAAATTGACTAAATTCTGAGTATTTGTCTTCGAGGGCGGAGAAAGTTGTTGAATGTGGCAGTCATTGTTGGTGTTTTGGCAGAAGTAGTTTGATAATCTTAAATTGAAGGTGTTTAAATCTGTTGTGTTCAAACATGATTTGAGCGTTCCAGTCTTTGATGGTGCAGGGTTCAAATGAATACTTGAAAATGTTTGAATTTGCAGATTGTGTTTTTTTCGTGTCTTTGAGTGGGTTTTTCTTTGAATGTGTGAATGTCGCTGTATTTCGAATTGCTCTGCTAAGATGACTGTCATTTTGTTTGAAATTTTGAACATGAGAGTTAATCATTGTTCTTTCAGTCTGTTTTCTCAAGAAGAGCCTTGATTGTTTGTTTTGTGAGTTTCAAAATCACTGTTATTCCTTGATGAATATCCGAACAATATTTTCTCAATTTGATGAATATCCATACTTATGACAGAATTGTCTAGTAAAGATTAAAAAAGCAAATCTAGGTTATTTCCGATATCTCTTCTTTACCTTTAAGTGCCCTGCTTGCTCCATCCTCATGACATTGAAAGGGACCAGCAATCATCAATGTTCAGCTTATCACACCCATCTTTTCATCTTTACTGCATCATAATTGCATGATAAACAAAGTGCTGGAGATAAACGTAGGCGTAAGAGCCAAGTCATGTAATCAATTCAATGTACCTCATTAGAAGTCTTAGTTATTACATTTATACCAATTTAATTGGTGTAATAACTATCAATCCAGTTGATTTAATTTCATTTATATATGATGAGGCCGTGATTATTTTTGTTTGTGTGAGTATTTTTCTTTGGCTCATCCTGAATATAGAGAATGGGTGTGGTATAAATAATTTACATTATAAGTAGAATTTTTTTTCTATTCTGGTAGGTAGAGTTAAAACTGTATCTAGAAATGATTGTTTTCAAGAATATTTTGATTTTTATTGGCTGTTTCAGGGAGGTGTTTGCCTCGATTTGACAAAGATGGATCAGATTGTTTCAGTCAATGCTGAAGATTTTGACTGCACAGTTCAGCCTGGTGTAATGAGGCAAAGTTTAAACAGTTACCTGCGAGACACTGGCCTTTTCTTCCCAATTGGCAAGTGTTATTCTGACCATTGCATGCATCTTTAGTAATTGGTGATTAGTTATAGGCATCATATACTGACTCCCCTGTCAACCGTATAGCATTCAAATTGTATTATGATGAAATGCCATTAGATATTTTTTGTTTGACTGCATCTAATACAAGACTGAATGAGATTGACATTTTTTATACGAGATTAAAGATCACAAAAACAAATAGAAATTAAATGCATATAACAGCAGGCATATATTAATTTATACAAAGAGATGTTAGGCAACATAAGATACACACCTTTTTCAAATTTCTACTAGTCATCATAGTAACTTGGATCAATATCTTTATAGATATACATGTGTGTTATAAGGATAAAAAGACCCAACACTATGCTTTTTTTTTCAACGTAAATAATCGCTTCGATTTCAAGTCTGGAACATTACGATTAAACCTGAACTTCCAGTATTTAAATAAGTCATATTGTTTATGGCCGGCACTGCGGAAGCAAATGTCTAGAAGGGGTCTTCTGACTTCTCGTGGTGGACAGAGTTGTCACTTACTGTGCCTTCTATCCCCCTATTTCTGTTTTCCCTTTCCATGTTGCTCTTCATTTTTGTTCTGGATTGAGATTGCTTTTTTAAAATTTCTCCTAGTCCTGATGGAGATCCTTAGCTGGGAGGGAAACAGCCAAATGTTTTGCACCTTTTTTTGAAAGATGATATTTTTTTTCCTTGTAAATCAAGTCTCTTTGTTTTATATTACCATAGTAATTAGTTTTTTTTAAATTGTACTTTTTATTTGAATTTGAGTGTGTCCTTCATATTGAGATCCTTTGCTTGTGCCCGGATATTATTTTTAGGTAATGTCAAAATAGACTCTTTTGGGGATTGCTCATTGAATCTTCTGTTCTCTATTTGAACCAAGCTGCTTTGTCTTAATTTTTCTTTGTTTTTTGTTTTTTTTAACTTCAGATCTGCAACTTTTCTTCTATCATCTTCTTTTTTACTGCTGCTGAAATGACTTAAAAGTGTTGCAAGCACTGGAAAAACAATCAAACAAAGCAGCAAAAATATTTCTTCATTGTTCTGCTGTATTATTCCAGTTTGTTGCAAACAAGTATAATTTATGAGATGGAAAGAGTTTTGATCACATAGTCAGTTTTAAGGACAAGTGGCCTATCCCACATTACAATAAGGATTAGACAAAGTTACTAAGAAGCTATTCTTAAAGTTATGTTTGACATCATACAACTTTAAAGGTGAACATGAATCACTTCCATTGTGTGCGGAACGAATCTGGATAAATGAAAGCAAGTGAACTTATTTTTTTGAGTGTTGATTATGGGATAGTCCACTTATCCTTAATCTGTCCATATTATCTCAATATAGATCCAGGAGCGGATGCCTCTATCTGTGGCATGTGTGCCACCAGTGCTTCGGGTACCAACGCTGTGCGATATGGAACCATGCGAGAGAATGTTCTAAACATGCAGGTTGTGCTGCCAGATGGTCGAGTCTTCTACACAGCTGGAGAAAACAGAAGAATGAAGTACGGAGATTATCTTATTAATCTGTCAACAAGTGGTAGAAATTAAGCTATTTGGTTTGCTTCCTTTCATATTATTCTGAGGAGATTAAAGTGATGATGATTTTCATTGTTTTGTTGGATTTTTTGTTGGTTTCTTTTTTTTTTTTTTTTTTTTGTGTAACTTGTATTGATGAAGCTCAGTGGTTTAGTGTCTCGTCTTTTCACAAAGTCAAGCGAGCGGGTGGTTGGATGGGAGCATCACCCTTGAATCATGTACCTATGATGTTCGCATGGGTGTACGATCCGATAGTGATGTCGTTTCTTCTTCTCTTTACTAGCCTATCCTGCTTCTTTGGTTTGTGATTGTATTTTTGACAGGGGATATTTTTTTTCTGTAAATCTTCTGTCTGTTTGTTCTTGGTTCTTTATAATTTAGCTTATGATATCTTTAGGTTATGATTTTGATTTACATTTGTACTATTTTTGTTAGATTGCTTGTTTTTTTGTTTCAGCGGTCTCTCATATAACCTCAATTGTGTTGGAAGAGACCTAAAGCAACAAACAAAAAAAAAAAAAAAAAAAGGCAAGCGATGTTGAATGTTCAATGGCTGAATGGGTGACAGGGTCGTGGAAATTTCTGGTCCCACAATTGTTTCCAAACATGTTGATAATGACAAACTAAGAATAAGAATTACATTAAATTACATTAATTAAATCAAATTTACAAGGGAAAAATGGGGGGAGTGGGTGAAGTAGATGACAAAAGAATGCTTCCTTAGCACTCTTTTGCATGCCAATCTAAATCACTTTTAGATTGTAATTAAAGTATGACTTTTAGGATGGGTTTGTTGTCTGAAGAAATTGGAACAGACCATGTACCTTACTGTGCAATGTTATTTTATCAGCAAAAATTTTCTTGTTATTAATTCAAACTGCAAATTATATCCATGCACACCATTAGAATGTTTCTATAACTTGTAAAATATTTTTTGCTTTGTCACATGATCTAAGCCTCATATATTATTATTATTATCATTATTATTATTATTATTTTGTTTATTTTTTTTATTAGGAAGACATCAGCTGGTTATAACTTGACCAACACGTTTCTTGGTTCTGAGGGTACCCTCGGCATCATCACAGAAGCCACTGTTCGTCTCTTTGGGATTCCAGAAAAGGTACTGCAGCAATTGTTGGTAAATCCAGCCCACTTTTGGTAGTAGATGCCAACATTTTAAATTATTTTATCTTCATTAATCTTGAAATTCTCAATTAAGAGACTTAAATGAGCGAATTTGTTAATTGTTGTAACGAAATTATGTATAAGGAGTCTGATCTTAGTTGCATCACTCACTTTTTATAATATCATTTCTCTTTACTATTGTCAAATAATGAATCCTTGAAGGCAATGAAATATGAGAACTCTCCTTTTGGAATAGATCCCTGTCACTCGGATAAGATTTCAGGTCGTGTTGCTTTTATGAAATGATTGTTTCTTTTCTTTCCGAATATTTCTTACCTGCTGTTAACCAAGTCAATCAGATCTATGTACCTCACTATTTATTTTATGTCATTATTAAAATGCTTAACAGTGGATCTTCACTCAAAGAAAAGTTTTGAAATTAACAGTTTGACTGTATTATTTTGGAATTCAGCCTAATGCAATATTAGGAATAATAGTGAAAAGAAATTAAATTCCTCACAGGGGGGGTTGGATACATGCTGTTCACATTGATTCTGTTGTCCTGCTCTTATTATAGATTTTGCTATCTGACAATTGCAAAAAAAAAAAAGATCGTCTTGGTCCATTAAATAAAATGTCGTCACTCTGTCAACTTTTTATGTTGAATAATTCTGATCATTATACTTTCCATATATGCTGAGCACTCAAGGTAACTATGTTGTTTCGTTTAAAATATTTTATGATATATTTCTCTTTCTCTTTGAAGTGATGTTTAATAATGTTAAAATGCAGTTTTACATGGGTATGTGGTCTTGTGGTATGACACTCGCTTTCGGACTGAAAGGTCCTGGGTTTGAGCCTTGCTCGGCGCATAGTTGAGTCTTTGGAAAAGGCTCTTTACTAACAATATCTCACTTTACTCAGATGTAAAATGAGTACCTGGTCGTTTACAGTGTTGTCTTTGTCGATAAGAAATTTATTAACCTTGTTCTACATGTTGCTGTTGGCTAGGGAGCCTTTGTAAAGCGCATTAAGCACATTTTGTGTATATTGCACTATATAAAAGCTCAAGTTTATTTTTGTTTTGTATTTTTATCTTTATTAAGTATTGTCCTTGTCTTGTCATATCGTCTTATTACCATGTTAGTAGAGAATAAAGTAGACCTTTAAATTCTCAGTCACTTAACTGAAATCAGTCAATTCATCAGGTTCAAATATTTTTTAAAAGGAAAGAAAGAAAGAATTCATGAATCGTAATCGAATGATTGTAAAGTGATTAGGAATGTTCCACAGCGCTACGAATAGCTCATGGGCTATTTATATTAACGATGGATATATTGCCAAGGCTAAACGACGCTTTTTAGAATTGATGTGTCTGAACACATCCCAGTGTATTTTCACACAGTTATCGTCTGGGTGGGGATCCTGACCTTCCATAGTGGGCAGGGAGGTACATGCTGTGTCTTCTATCCCCCCATATCCGTTTTCCAATTGTTTCCTGTCATTGTTTTGGAATGAGATTACTTAGTTTGTCGTGATCCTTGCCGGAGTTCCTTGGCTGGGAGGGAAACAGTCGAATGTATAGTTATAGTTTTGGGAGATATTTTTTTCCTTGTAAATCATCTCTCTGTTATGCATTGTATTATGTTTAATTTACATATTATATTATATGATTGGTAAACATTTGAGTGTATTCCTCTTAGTTGGGACCTGTGCTTGTGTTTGGATGAGACTTTTAGGTGATCTCAAACTAAGTACTTTGACGGTGTGCTTTTGGAATCTACATCTGTTCCCTATTTGAACCAATTCCCCTTTGTCTTACCTTTTCTTTTTTGCTTTAATTGTAACTCTAGAGCTTTTTACTATCCCATTTTCTTCCTTTTTACTGGCGCTGATATGACCTTAATGTGTTGCAAGCGCCGTAAAACCCTTAAAAACAAAAACAAAAACACAGCCATCGTGAAATTATTTTTTCACTTTCCAAACCTGTTGTGATCCCAATGGTAGCCAATTTTAACTGAGCCGCTGAGCGATAAATTTCACTGTTTCGTCTAAGCCGAAATTGACCACATTTACCTGGTGAAGAGTAAAAGTATGAAAAAGTAAAATGCGAATGCCGGAAGTGCGTTATGTATACACCTTCAAATCGAAAGTTATATGATTGCTACAAGCACATCTCGATTGCCTCACATTGTAAACAAACTGGTTGACCGTTTCTAGTTTCTTCACTGATTGGGTACATAATTATAAGGAACAATGGTAAGTAGTCTTAATTAATTCCTGCGCAAATTCGTTTTCTGCCATTGTTTTGCTTAAGCAAGCTTACTGTTTATTATTCATTTAGATTCTTTGGATTTTTTCGCTGTGAATTACGAAGAGTTTCAGTAAATTTTTATAGAGCTCATTTACAGGTCTAAATAAAGCCATTGTTATTTTAAAATTTGGTGAAATCTTCATCTCTATTCAGCGTGAGAAAAATGATAATTGAACTATTTATAATATATATTTTTTTATATTTCTAACTGTTTGCCAGACAATCTCAGCTGTTTGCCATTTTAAAACGGTCAAAGAAGCAGTGGACACAGTAGTCAGTATTCTGCAGTGTGGAATTCCCATGGCAAAACTTGGTAAGTGTTTTTAATAGCTTTGTTTTCTTTCCATGGATTCATATTGTCACATGCCTCTTGTACAGAGAGAATCTTATAATTTTGGTAGATGTTTTGGATGGTCAGAGTCATTCTGTTCTATTTCTTTCTCTGGTACTGTTTCAGTGTGAACCAGATGCACATTTTAATTTTCAGTCAAAATGTTCAGAAAATTGCGAAATTGTTGAAATTTTTTTGCAGTTTGAGGTGTTTACAATAATTCTCCATATTGAAATTTACGCTTTTAATTCATTTTGTTAGGTTAGTCTGGTTCACCCTGCAATATAAAGCATTGGGTCATAGTTACGTCCATATCGGTCACAATTTGGAAGAAAGGAAGATCAAATCAAATGCGATGACGTTTACCCTGCATATTAGATGGCTAAAGGGAAGGGGTGGTGTTGGATAATATATGAAAAGTGAAATGGAAATGTGTGTTAAATAAGAAATGAATTATCTCAAAAGACTTGGAACCAAACCTCAAATCTCTTGTATTACCAAACCTCAAATCTCTTTCATTTATGGCAAGTGTGCTACCATTTTGTATTTGATTTGCTGGGGGTTTTTTTACAACTAAAGTGGTTTGATTAGTTTCATGTTAAACAGGTAGTATTGTTGCCAAGCTATTGTACTTTTCCTTCTCAGCAGTAGCCTGAGCTTTGATATTCAAACAAGGCAGCTATGTTTTTGGATTGTTCTTTCATTATTTTGAGGTATCCCATTTGCTCCATTGGTAGAGTACTCGACTTATAAAGCAAGTGGTTACAAGCTTTAGTTGAGCTGAGGTTTCCTCTAACCCCTCTGGGTTTTGTTTAATATGGAGGAAAGTAATTTGTGATAGACTTTCACCCCACCCAAAAGGTAACAAGGAATTGTTATTGTCTGTTAAATACTTTTAAAAAAACGTCTTCTTGGGTCTAATGGTTGAGAGGGAATACTTTTTAATTTTTCTTGTACAGCATTTCACTGCGTTTAAAATTTATTTTTTGTTTGCTTTCATTATTGTTGCTCAAAGCAATGAATATCCTAACAAGAGTTTCAATTTTAGGGAAATCTTATCTTTTCCAAACAGAATTTTTGGATGACATGGCCATCGATGCCTTCAACAAGTACAGTAAATATGACATGGAGAAGGCCCAGTCCTTGTTTTTGGAGTTCCATGGTCCAGCCAGCGGCTTGGAGGACCAGTGTATGGCTGTCAGTGAGTGGGATATTCAAAATGTTTTTATTAATGGCAGTCATTTCAGTTTACTCAGCACTCTTTACTTATCTACCCTATATTCTCTTTCTCATAAATTTGAATTTTTATTTTTGGACAGAGGGTCTTTCTCAACAGCCCCAACGCTCTGAAAAAGAATAAGAAATATAATTTTATGAGCTCAGACACCTCTTCAGATGATTCTCACTGTAATATTTGGAAAGGGAACAAAATTTGTTTTTTCACAGACAAGTCCATTCAAAATTGAAAAACTGCCTTATGTTTTTTTTCTGAAATATTAATTTCATATGGACTTGACCTCAGGGTTTTAATGACCCTGTGTGAAAAGACCTCTGTAATTTCCATCCACATCAAAGTTTTTAAACCGTCAATTTTTCTTTCTTTTTTCATCAATTATCTTTAATTCTTCTGGGGATAAAATAAAATAAATTTCCATTTTCTTTCTCTATCTACACACAGTTTCTCTTTATCATGACTGATGGTTTTCCTCGGATCCATGGAAATCCACGATTTTGGAGTCAATGTTGTTGATTTTTTTCTGTTTGGGGGGGAGTTGGGTTTTGGTTTTGTTTTGTTTTTTGTTTTTTTGTTTTTTTCTCAAACCTCATCGGACCCTTTACTGATTATTTGTTAATACTATATTTTGAGCTTTTTAAAAATTTTTTACACTTCAGAGGAACTGATTGATATGAATAATGGATATGGATTTAAGATGGCTGAAGATGCAGATGAGAGGAATCGATTGTGGAAGGCCAGACATGAGATTCTGTGGGCTTGCTGTAGTTTGGTACCAGGTTCTAAGGTAGGCAATTGTTGCTTACATTTTTTTTTTTGGTTAAAAAAGAGATTTTTGTAGACTGAGATGAAACCATACAAGATTTTCTTGATTTCTGTTTCTTTTCTTTTTTTTCTTTTTGAAAGAGAACAAATCTGGTGCTGAAATGACCTGATAGTGTTTTTTGTTTAATTCTTAAGAAAAAAAACTAAACAAGTAGTCCTTCAGAGCTATTAGGCCCTGGTGCCAGAGTTTATCCCAATTTCGATACTGTGAAACGGACAATATCAATTACTTGCTACCCTTTTGATAGGATGCTAGTCTATCGCAATGTACCTTCCACCTGATCTAATAGATCACTGTTGGGTGGACCTAAGGGGCAGAAATTAAATCTCAACTTCACCTGGGATTGATCTCGGTTTCTTTGCATGTGAAGCGGGTGATCTACCAACTGAGCTCTCAGGACCCCTTTGAAAAAAAAACAATATTCATAGTGTTCTTTCAAAGAAAATGAAAATATGCATTAATAAAAAATATATTATGAAAATATTTTTTATGGTTTCTGTTTTAATTATGGGTCCTTTTGTTATAAATTTGTCTTGAAGTTCTCTTCCTTTTTTTTATGCTCTCGTTAAGAATAAGTGATTATAATCTTCCGCGGAATTCCAGGATTTTGTGATTTTCTCAGAAATTTCCCCCTGATTTTGCCATGTCAAACATTTTCCTATCCGTGAAAAAATCACCATCATGTCTTGTGTCATACTTTGACACCTGTGCTTAGTTGCATGAATTTAGGTGACATTCAGTCTTGACAACCTGGCACCAGATTTGGAAAGTGAGACAAGGCACTTTATGGTCGAAAAGCGAGGGGGTAAATGAGTTAAGATTTTATTTGTAATTAGGTCAAGAGTGGTGGTCCAGTTATTGGTCCGTTAAAAAATACAATTTACTATAACTTTCCCCTAATTAATTTGGAAAAAATCCCCTTCAATTAAACTGCTCTCTCTCTTTCTCTCTCTCTCTCTCTTTCTCTCTCTCTCTCTCTCTCTCTCTCTCTCTCTCTCTCTCTCTCTCTCTCTTCTCTTTCTCTCTCTCTCTTCTCTCTCTCTTCTCTCTCTCTCTTCTCTCCTCTCTCTCTCTCTCTCTCTCTCTCTCTCTCTCTCTCTCTCTCTCTCTCTCTCTCTCTCTCTCTCTTTCTTTTCTTTCTGTGTCTCTCTATCTTTCCCTCATCCATTCTTCTCTCAATCTTCGTGTTAATTTTATAAAGGTCATCTAGTTATAGAGAGATGATAATAATCTGTTACAATCATAAGGGGTGCTCAACATAGTTGACTCTTTTTACCTTTGTTATTACAATGTTTTACAATTTTAATTTATTAAAAATACTTGAGTCTTATTTGTAAGATATCCGTAGCCACTGGACTACAGTCACAAAGATATTATAAGTGAAAACAAATACTTTCAGCCTTTTGACCAAACGTTGATTTTAAATCTCTTGAATAGAAGGTATTTTATAAAAATCATTTTAAGGAAAGGACAATTCATTAAAAATTTACGTAAAGTCAAGTTATATCTCTACTATTAAGAATAGATGTACACTAGAAGTAGTAATATGATATACGAGACTAGGATATTTTATGTTATGATTTTGTTTGACAGGTGGACTGATACATTTTCCTCCTTTTTGACAAATTGACATTATCACATACCTGCCAACCCTTCCGCTTTTGGTGGAATCATTCCTAATTTCACTCTTCCATTTTGTACTATTCCGCCATTGTCTCTAAAATTCCGATTTTCAAAAATGATGATAATGGCAAGGATTAAAAAAAAAAAAGAGCGAAGGTAGGGGGGGGGGGGGTGTTAAGAAGGTCAAATTCCTATTTTTTGTCTCAAATTCCGATTTTTAGGCGTTCTGATTCCACTTTTGGAATGTGAAGGGTTGGCAGGTCTGTTATCATCACTGAAGAATGTGATATATACTCCTGAAGGCCAAATGTTAAAAGCCTATCTTCAACCCATGCCTTTTTTTCTTCTTACATTTCATCTATTCTCTGCTATTAGTTTCCGCAATGCGATCTAATTACCTGTGTAATGTTGAGAATAATTTGTATACTTTCAATGTTGATAATTTTAATCATATCCAAAGAAGTTTGTCAGACAATGATCCAAATATGTTTGAAAATGGGTTGTGGATACATTAGATTGTGTTGATGTACAGAAGCAATATTAACTTTGATAAGGAAGTAAGATAGAAACAAGTGTGCATATTTCTTGTTTACTTCCATCACTTTATCATGTTCAGTGCACTTCATCATACTTCATTTTGTTTAAAAATTCCTCTAGCAGTCCATTTGAAAACAATTTTTTCATTTTATGCAAGTAGAATGTTAAATGCCATTTTGAACTGGTACTCTTATATTATCTTTCAATCTATATCCATTTGAAAATAATGAAGTACAGTGTCAGGTTGGAATTAAAGTTAAGCTTATCTGTAAAGCGTTTAAATGGGAAGATAGAGATTTGAGAATGTTTAGACTAAATCTTGTTTGCGACATTATTTTATCTTTGGACTATTATATTTTATGATCTTAGACATATCAGGCCTAGGAAATCACATTTTGAAAATAAATATATCATACAACAAATTTTTACTGATGTTTTGCCTCTACCTTCCAGCCTTACTCAACAGATGTGTGTGTCCCCATCTCCAATTTACCGGAGCTCATTGTGAAGACTAAAGAATTAATTACAGAGGCAGGAGTCATAGGTAAGTTCCTAATTATATCAAATCGCTTCAAGCCACAGCCATCAAGACATGGCAATCATATAGGGCATTCTCATATTAATGACATGGGACAGTCGTTTACAAAGAGATATTTCTTCCCCTAAACCACAAGGGACTGGAACACTTTGCCAGATAAGTTAGTATCGGCACCAGTAGTAGAACAGTTTAAAACTATGATGAAAGCATTCATCAAACGCTGTGATTATCCGCAGACAGGTGTCTGGGGATAATGAAAATTCATTATCCCCAGACACCTGTCTGGGGATAACGAAATTTCGTTATTCCCAGACACATCTTTGAAACTCATTTAAACAATTATCCACCTTCCAGAATATAGAATGTTTCCGAATGCACATAGAAATAAGGAAAGTTAATAAAATATCTATAAAAACATAAAATTAACCAACATTAAATCAGTTGTTACTACATATACACAATATGCATCGACTTCGAAGTGGGTGTCATGGCCGAATGGTTTAGTCGTCTGCCCTGGAAGTTTTACCAGAATTGACGTTTTTTTTTTGTTTTTTGTTTTTAATTCCGTCTTCTTTTTACAGAACGTTGCAAGGGATAAATGTCCCATCCATCTTCCCCCCACCTCTTTTTTTTTTTTTTTTTTTTTTTTTTTTTTGTGCGAGTCTATTCTTTTCTCCTTTTTGTTTGGTCTTTTGTTCTGTTTCTGAGCATGAATTTCTTAACATTGTTTTTTTTTTTTTTTTTTAATTATTGTTTGTTTTTTTCTCCTCTATCTGACCATTTGGTCGCTCTCTGAATATTTCTGTTTGTTTGCTTTTTAATTATTTATTCTTTTTAGACACTTTTTGAGATCCGAGTGGGGACGAATATGACAATTTGCTAGAAACTAGAAAGGAACCAAGAGAGAGAGAGAGAGAGAGAGAGAGTTAAAAAAAAAAAAAGAAGTGGGGGGAGGATGGATGGGACATTTATCCCTTGCAACGGTCTGTAAAAAGAAGATGGAATTTTTTAAAATTGTTAAAAAGTGGCGGAACCAGGATTTGAACCCGCAACTTCGACTCTGGTAAAACTTCCAGGGCAGACGACTAAACCATTCAGCTATTACACCCACTTCGAAGTCGACGCATATTGTGTATATGTAGTAACTACTGATTTAATGTTGGTTAATTATTTTTTTTTATAGATATTTTATTAACTTTCCTTATTTCTATGTGCATTCGGAAACATTCCATATTCTGGAATGTGGATAGTTGATTAAAAGAGCGGAGTTTCAAATATGTGTTTGGGAATAACGAAATTTCGTTATCCCCAGACAGGTGTCTGGGGATAATGAATTTTCATTATCCCCAGACACCTGTCTGCGGATAATCACAGCGTTTGATGAATGCTTTCATCATAGTTTTAAACTGTTCTTCTACTGGTGCCGATACTAACTTATCTGGCAAAGTGTTCCAGTCCCTTGTGGTTTAGGGGAAGAAATATCTCTTTGTAAATGACTGTCCCATGTCATTAATATGAGAATGCCCTATATGATTGCCATGTCTTGATGGCAGACACTTGTCTGGGGATAACGAATTTTCATTGTCCCCTGACAGGTGTCTGGGGATAATGACAGCCTTCATCAAAATGCAGCGCTCGTCACCAACTTGATGATATTGACTTTGATAGAAAAGAAGAATTATTATTATTTTAAAAATGATTTATATGTAAAATTAAGTACCATACCTCCGTAATTGGTTCCTATTACAAGGTCAAATTTCAATTTTCTTTAAAATACAACAGCTGTGTGGTGCCCATTTTCACACATCACTCTCACAATATCTACCCCTGTTAATATAAAGAATACTCACCCACTATTACCCTGTAATTATTTGGAACGAAGTTTCCTAGCCAAGAAGATGATGCCCATAGTTTCTTAACATTGTTAAAAACTGTACACTACAATAGACAATGATAGCTCTTGCTGAAGACAGTGCATGCCAGTGCACAAGGAAATGGACATGAATGCACAATATGCTTGTAACATGTCAGAATCATCAAAAAAGCAAATGAGAAGAAAAAGTAGGAATCCAAGAAAAGGTGAAGTGACCAATTATTAGAACCTGCAAGATGGAATGGAGAATAAACAATCAGTTTGACTCCCAAAGTGGGCAGGGAGGTACTTACTGTGTCTTCTATCCCCCTATATCTGCTTTCCAACTTGCTTTCTGTCTTTGTCTTGGAATGAGTTTACTTGGTTTTGTCCTGGCCCTGACCGGATACCCTGGGTGAGAGGGAAACAGTCAAATTTATAGTTAGTTTTGGGAGATGATATTTTTTCCTTGTAAATCATCTCTCTGTTATGAACCGTATTATGTTTTGTCCACAAATTATATATGATTTGTAAACATCTGAGTGTGTTCCTCTTAGTAGGGACCTGTGCTTGTGTCTGGATGAGACTTTTAGGTGATCTCAAACTAAGAACTTTGATGGTGTGCTCTTGGAATCTACATCTGTTTCCTATTTGAACCAATTCCCTTTTGTCTTTCCTATTCTTGGGAGCTTTAATTGTAATTCTAGAACTTTTTACTTTCCCATTTTCTTCCTTTTTACTGGCGCTGATATAACCTTAATGTGTTGCAAGCGCTGTAAAACCCTTAAAAACATAAAAAACATAACAATCAGTTTGATTCTCTCTCTGGTCATTATTTTAAAGAAAGTTATTCAGGTTTTTTTTTAGTTTTTGTTGGTACTAATTCCTGCAGCAAGCGATTGTTAGTGTCCACTTTACACTCCAAAAATCAGGAAAAAATCAAATGTGACAGGTCTGATTCTGTTTGTTGTATCAGGATGAACCTGACATTTAAAATTTGATTAAAAGATGGCTTTAAATATAATTCAAATGCTTCCGTTCAGGAGGGTGAATTTCCTAATTGTGGTCATTTTATAAACTTGAATCTGAATCTCATCTTGTCTATTTTGACATTATACCAGATTGACGTGATGGATGAGATGTAAATTATATATTTGTAATTATAATTAAATCCAAGTCCAAAAATTTTGCGAATTTTGGAATAAGAAAGTTTAAATGATTAAGAGATTTTGATCACTCCTGAAAAATATGTAATTGTATAATGAATATGGTGTTTTTTTTTTTTTTTGGTTTTTAAAAAAAAATGTTTTTAGGGGGGGGGGGGGGGGGAAGTGTTGTTATTTTTATTATTTTTTTATTAGGGTTAAAAAAATATAAATATTAAACTTTAGTAGGGGGATTGGCCGTCCTCAGAAGGATGAACTGTGTTTTGGGCGTTATATTTTATTGACAGTTTGATCCTCCTCAGGTCCCATCGTAGGTCATGTGGGAGATGGCAATTTTCACGTGTTCTTTCCAGTGAACCACGAGGACAAAGAATCGTTTCAGAAAGTGTCTGATATATCACACAAAATGGCCCAGTGAGTAATAGAGGCCTTTTTCAAACTCATTCTATGATTACGCTGGTGTGCTGTTCGTGAATTTTTCAATATTCTGTTTATTATTTTTGTTGCGTTTGCATTTTATTTGTACTTTTCTTTTTTTTTTTCCTTAGAGAGTAATGAAGCATGACAAATCACACAATGACTAATGAGATCAATTTTGTCTTGTTTCTCGTTCTCAAAAACAGAGCAAAAGTTGATATAATGCTGTTATTTGGGAAGTCGCCTTGGAATTTTTTGACACATATGTTAGGATAAAGCAAAATTTAAAACTATGTTATAAAAGGGCAAAATAAAAAAAAAGAAAGCAAGACCCAAAAACAAAACAAAACAACTCTTTGTGGATTGCACCATGAATTAAGATTTTGTTATGAATACTAGCTCTTGCTCTGTTATATCTAGTTTGCTTTGATGTTCTTAATGCAGTGATTATTGCCTCTCAAACGTTTTACTATCTTCTCTTCCAATGCCCCTTCTATCTCCTCTCACTCTATTTTTCTTTTATTTGTCTCAATGTCTTTATGTCTGTTTGTACGCTTGTTGCTTGTCTGTAAAACCAGCTCCAATTGTAGGGCATGTGGGGGATGGTAATTTCCACGTCACTTTGCCCATGACAGAAGAAAGCGAGAAGATTAATTGGGAGCTGGCTACCCAGATCAACCAGTGAGTAATTGGTTCTTAAATTTTGACAGGGGAACTCACTCGGACTCCAATTATGGTCAATCTGTATGGAACATTACCCTGTACATTTTGTATATCAAAGATTGTAGGTCACCTTATTTTTTTAAAAACCAAAAAACAAGTAAACGAAGAATAAAATTGATACATAGATTTCACATAGCATTAATGCTTTTGCCAAGAGATGAAGTGAGTAGAAAAGTGCCAGAAGTCAATAGAGAATAAAAAATTTTCGCGGGGTGATGGGGTTTGAACCAGAACCTTATTGATACGACAACTCCGCCTGGCCGGTGAGAGCGTGACTACCGTATGAGCTATCCACGAACCCAAAAAAATCAGGTCATTTATTACTAGAGCTCTCTCTCACCGACTACTGGAGACTGCGGGTCCTACACACAAATACCGCGAAGTTAGCTGGCCAGCAATTAAGCTTAATAGCTAATATTCTTAACACAAACGTATAACATAGAAACAATTGAGACATTGAGTTATCAACATAAGTGCCTGCTCCACTCACTTTTCTGAATTAAAAATTCACCCCATATACCGGAGCATACTCAATGTCTCAATTGTTTCTATGTTATATGTTTGTGTTGAGAATATTGGCTATTAAGCTTAATTGCTGGCCAGCTAACTTCGCAGTATTTGTGTGTTGGACCCGCAGTCTCCAGTAGTCGGTGAGAGAGAGTTCTAGTAATGAATGACCTGATTTTTTTTGGGTTCGTGAATAGCTCATACGGTAGAGTCACGCTCTCACCGGCCAGGCGGAGTTGTCGCACCAATAAGGTCGTGGGTTCAAACCCCATCACCGCCGCGAAAAATGTTTATTCTCTATTGTCTTCTGGCACTTTTCTACTCACTTCATCTCTTGTTGTTACCAATATAAGTGCCTGCTCCACTCACTTTTCTGCTTTTGCCAAGGCAATCTTAAGACTAGAAGAGAACAAAATATAGAGGATTAATTGAACAACATTAATAGGAACGACAAATGTTGTCCAAATGAGAAAATCAATTTAAGTGAAATTCTATCTTGAGTAGCTTAGATTGCATTGCAATTTATCTAATCAAAACCTTCCACCCTTAATTTCAATCTTCTTTCCTCCCACATTTTCTCTTTAAAGCTATCTTATTAATCAACATAGCAATCTTTTGTAAAACATTCCGTTCATTGACAGCTGTCATATCAATTGTTTGTGTCATTAAAAATGTTCAGTAGATTAGCATATTTACAATTTTAACTTTGGTATACATTTTTTTTTTTACACATTTCCTTTACCAGTGGTCTTAGATGCTGATTTTTCCCATATAAGAATCGTGTGTTCTTAAAGAGATAAAGCATCAAATACACAGTTCTGTAGAATAAAACACCTATCATTTCAGACTTATGTGTGCTTTATTGCCATTTGTTATGTTCTTGTTGTCAGCCGAAGGACTTGAGACCAAATTTTTTTTTTGTTACTTATTTTGTTTCCTTTCTTTTTCTTTTCTTTAATGTTGTATGTTCCTTTTATATCAGTAGTAGTAGAGTATGATACATTTTTGACGAGCTCGATGATATGGATGATTTAATTGAAAGATAACTTAGTTACCATTTCAATTTTCCCATCACAAACGAATTATGCATGTATTTTGTTTGTTGTTTTTGTTGGTTTTTTTGTTTGTTTTTTTCTGTGTGTGCTTTTTAAAATATTTATTAATATTCTCTTAAGAGCTGTGAAATCAAGCAATATCAGTAAAAAAAAAAGTTCAGTTAACTTGAATTTTTGTCGTTTTGCTTTGTTTCCTTTTCTCCCTTGTATGTTTGTCTTTTATTACTCAAAAGATACTAAACAATAAGGTGAATGTTTCCTCCTATGAGAGATGACATTTTTTTTCTCTTAAGCTGTCTTTTTAAATCTTAATCTTGTAGCTTAACAGTAATATCAATAATGTCAATTCTAATAATGATTTGTATTTATGAGATCTTATTTTACTTTTGACTGTAAAATGAAACAATAAGCTAATAAAGCTATTAAAAACAAATTAGAATATTTTAAAGGAAATATATTGTTTAAAAACACCCAGCAATCTAACGACTCTGACCTTAACGGTCGATTTATTTATGTATGAGTATTCTAAACACTTAAAATAATGAGCACCATTTTTTTTTTCTGTTCCTCTCCTGCCTCCACCCTCATCGTCACCAAACCATTCCCCTTCCTCTGTAGTCTTGCCATGGATCTGGACGGGACCTGTACAGGAGAACATGGCATCGGAATGGGCAAAAGGGATTACTTGATGAAAGAGATTGGGGAGACCGGCCTTGGGGTCATGAGGCAGCTCAAACAGACCTTTGACCCCAATGGTATCATGAACCCAAAGAAGGTTTTGTTCTAAGAAAGCCAAAAAAGTTTTTAATAAATTCATGAAATATTTTGCATGTTTCTTACAAGAATTTTTTTTCAGAGGAATATAATGATACTGTAAAATAATAGGTCACGGAAATAACCACCAATATTTATGTTTATCTACATATATTCAGAGTGAGACATTTATTTTTATACAATTTAAAGAGTATTTGTATGACACTCTACCTCTAAGTTCATGTAGTTTATTTGAACACAGAGCAGACTATGAAAAGCTGCTGGCTTGGAACAGTAGATAACTAAAAATTGTTTTTAACAGGTTTTTTGTTTTTTGTTTTTTGTTTTGGTTTCGCTATGTTTTCATTTGTTGATTATTATATTTATAGTCTCCAAATCATTAAATAATAATGTTACTTTGTTTTTATCGTACTTAATTTGGAGTGGTGCTTCCTCGGAGGTCATGTTGTTTATATGAACACATAGCAAGCTTTGAAATGCTGCTGGATTGGAACGGTAGATAATTTGAGATTCTTTTTGAAACAGTTATTTTGTCTATTTGTTTGTTTTTTGTAGATTAAAAAAACAATTTTGGTTTTGCTCTTTAAAAAAAAATGTATTTATTTGATTATATATTTATTTACAATTCCCAAATCTTTGGATAACAAAGATACTTTGTTTTGTTTTGTTGTTTTCTTAATTTGAAGCACCGCTGATTGAGATGAACTTGGCAACGGAATTGTTTAATTTTTATAAATAACAATACTTTAGGATTGATCCTCCAAATTTATTTTTGTGCGGCTATGTGGTCTTGTGGTATGACACTCGCTTTCAGATTGGAAGGTCCTGGGTTCAAGCCTCGCTCGGCGCATAGTTGAGTACCTGGTCGTTAACAGCGTTGTCTCTGTTGGAAAAAAATTGAATATTGCCTAACAGGCGTCATGTCTCGTTCCACATGTTAAGTGTTGCTGTTGGCTGGGGACCCTTTGTAAAGCGCTTTGAGCATGTTTAGTGGATATTGCGCTATATAAAAGCTCAAGCTCAAGTTTTATTTTGCGATTTTCTGATTTATTCAGCTCATCATCGTGATATTGAAGTTCATATTTGTTGTAAATAAAATCATGTGAATCATTTTTATCAACTGGTGTTCTAAGATTAATGTGTAAAGTGATTTTGCCTTATGTATTGTAGTATTATAGTTTCAGTCACAGTGAAGTTTTGATTACGCAACGATTGAGGATCAATGTTTGAATTACTGCTGCCTTCAATTAATTCAGTTTTGAGTTTCAGTCAGAGCTCTAATTTACTATTTGAGATGGTTGTCTGAAAAGATTTTTCTGATACAGTCCTTTACTAAATCAGAAAAAGTAATATTTACTGATTTTGGGGGAATGACTTTTTTTTTCTTCTATTCTCTTATTTACTTTGTCTGACATTGAATGACATACAATCTTCAGATTTGTATCATTCACCAGCACCAGCTCCTGAAATATTTCAGAGGTAATAGATTTGTTAGACTGTTGGTGAGTCCAGTCTTAAATGAGTGAAATTTTTGCACCTCTTTGATATTATGAAGTAAACAATTGCTCTCCCTGTGAGAACATCTTCTTCTATTACTACTACTACCACTACTGCTACCATTATTACTACTACTACTACTACTACTACTACTACTACTACTACTACTACTACTACTACTACTACTACTACTACTACTACTACTACTACTACTACTACTACTATTATTATTATTATTATTATTATTATTATTATTATTATTTTTATTATTATTATTATCATCATCATCATTATCATCATTATTATTATTATTATTATTATTATCTCTACTATTACTACTACTACTACTACTACCTAACAACTACTACTACTACTACTACTACTACTACTACTACTACTACTACTACTACTACTACTACTACTACTACTACTACTACTACTACCACTACTAGTACTACTACAATTATTGTTGTTTTACATTTTTCGTTTTTGGTTTTTGTTTTTCTATTTCCATTTAAGTTTATACAATGATATGGCTATGGTGCTGAGGAACGCTGCAATGGAAAGCAGGAAATAATACACATATGCAAAAGATTGATGTATTTCTTGAGCGAAAAATATTTGTGTGTAACTTTTCTCGAGCCATTGTTGGCGAGCTTGCCAGAACAAAAGTAAATAAAGAAAAATATCAGTGTTGTTGAAATTGGATTCAGGTTCAAGCATTAATGCTGGACTACTATTTTTTTGAACAATTTGTGATGTGTGAAACTTGAAAATATCAACACAATTATTTTTTTTAAATTTTGTGAAATTTTGTGATAATTTCTTGCACTGGAAAGTTTTTGGTACTTGATTTTTTACCGGAGCTGATGGCGTGGTTGTTAGTTATTAGCGTTTGGACTTAAAAGAATATGTTTTAGACACTTCGAATTTTTTTTCTTCTGAGGACTCCACAGTTATAAAGGGAACTGTTTAATAGGTTAGTTTATGTGACTACATATTTTTGTTCCAACATAAGTGCCGCTCCACTACTTTTCAGAATAAAATCACCATTGAAATCAGGAAGCATACTAATGTCTCAATCGTTTCTATGTTATATGTTTGTGTTGAGAATATTGGCTATAAGCTTAACTGCTGGTCAAAATTATTCGCGATGGTGGTGTACGAACGAATCGGCGGTCTCAAGAAGTGGGTGAGAGAGGGATCTAGTAATGACTTTGAGTTTGAAAACGAATATTTTTGTGTTCGTGGATAGCTCACACGGTTAGAGCCACGCTCTCACCTGCCAGGCGGAGTTGTCGTACCAATAAGGTCGCAGGTTCAAACCCCACCACCGCCGCGAAAAAATTTGTATTCTCTATTGTCTTCTGGCACTTTTCTATTCACTTCATATCTTGTTGTTACCAACATAAGTGCCTGCTCCACTCACTTTTCTGAATTAAAAATTCACCCCATACACCGGAGCATACTCAATGTCTCAATCGTTTCTATGTTATATGTTTGTGTTGAGAATATTGGCTATTAAGCTTAACTGCTGGTCAAAATTATTCGCGATGGTGGTGTACGAACGAATCGGCGGTCTCAAGAAGTGGGTGAGAGAGGGATCTAGTAATGACTTTGAGTTTGAAAACGAATATTTTTGTGTTCGTGGATAGCTCACACGGTAGAGCCACGCTCTCACCTGCCAGGCGGAGTTGTCGTACCAATAAGGTCGCAGGTTCAAACCCCACCACCGCCGCGAAAAAAATTTGTATTCTCTATTGTCTTCTGGCACTTTTCTATTCACTTCATATCTTGTTGTTTAATAGGTTAGTAATGAGGAAACTGTGAGCTAACCAATTATTTTTTCAACATAGCCAGAGTTGTTTCAGCAACAAACTAGTCTGTACCATTTGAAATCAGGAAAACAATCTGAATTTCATAATATTAAATCTTTATCAATCCAAATTGCATTATTTCCAACATTATTTGTATGAATTATCCTTTTGAAATGTTTTAGAGTTAGTATAGTTTGTTGTCCAATTTGGTCTCATTTTCGTTTCTGAGAAAAAAATTTTTTTCCAATTTCTCTCTGAACTGAAAATCCGGAATTGGCCAGATCAAATCAAACAAAATAAAATTATATTTGTTGAAACTATGTGCCATGATTTTAAAATTTAAAAATTATTTAACCGTCAAATTAATGTGATTTTTTGTTTTGAATCTTTTTTTTTCTTCTGAAAATGAAGGGATGTTATAATATTTACAAAGAAATTGAGATGTATATTGAAATGCAGTGGATGCCCCTATGTTCCAGATGGCCAAAAACTGATTATAAAAAAGGTTTCAGTTTCAATTGATTCCGATGTCTTCTTTCTTTGGTCTCCAATATATTCTAATAACAAACTCTCTTGTCTCATCCCTTGGCATTCCCGAGATTTATTGATCACTGTACTTGATGATCCTTCTCTCTTCTCTATCTTTGCCGACCCAGGCAAAATCGTGTACTTGGAGGTGAAATCTTTCAGAGCAAGGGCAAAGAAGGCCGATATTTTTTTTTCTCTTTTTTTTTCTATTTATATTTCTAAAAAGGATATTAAAGAAGAAAGAAACGAGAAGAACCTATATTTCTGAAAGTTTGCTTCATGATAAAAACATATCTTTCTGACCTGATTTTATGTAAAATGTTTCAAAACATCCTAATAGATTTTTAAAAATTTTGCAATTAAAATTCTTTCTGTTATTTCATCAAAGACCTGATCACAACTGTGATTTAGAAGAATCATCATAGTTTGTTGATGTGATTATGGTTTATGTGTGATATTACTTCTTTACACAATATACCACTTTATAATTTGAAAAGATCCCATTGTGTATTGATTAATGTTTAAGAAACCTGTGCTTGACTCTGAGGTTTTGAGTTCAACTGCTTTAAAGATAATTGTATTGATCCCATTACTTAAGACCTTTGCGGTCATTATTTCAAGTAATCTATTGAGAGAGTCCATTTTATCCATTTGCTTTGTCCTTTCTTGTAAATATTTGTACACCGAGGTGCTTTATTTCGTTTTTTTTCTGTATTTGTGTATAAAAATGCAACAACAAAAAAATTTAAATCATTATTATGGATTCTAATTGTATTCCATCCATAACCGAAACCAAGGGTTTTTATGTTCATGACAAAGAGCGGTAAATCACAACTATCAGTCCACAATATTGTTTTATGAAACAGTTATGTCCCTTATATAACAGTAACTTTAAAATCCATAAAAAATAATATCCATTCTGATGTTTCTCTCAGAGCGTAATATCTTAGTCGTAAACATCTTGCCTCTGTTTAAATTTCTTTTTTGCATTGATAATTCCTTTTCACATAAATGAAAAAGGTGAGAGAGGATTTATTGAGTATGGATATTTACTGAAATCCATGTCGGTCATGCTGTGAATGTTAAAGACGATATTGAAATAATACAGAGTACATATTTCGCTTTCAATGGGGAGGAGAATTTGCCCCACTATTAATCTGGATATAACAGCAACCCTTTGCTTTTTCACTAATAGAGTATTAATCAGGATGACTTGATTTGCATCTATTTCACAGATCTCTTTGTGAGAATGATAAGATGTAACGTGATATTGAATAAGTTCAGTTGGTAGAGATTCACTTCACGTGCAAAGGGATTGAGATCGGGTGAAGTTGAGTTGTTATTTTTTTTTTTCTGACTCCCTTTTCCAACCAGTAGTTGGGTAAATGGGTCTGTAAGATCTGGTGGAAAGTACTTCACTATAGACTAGCATCCTATCTAAAGGGTAGCAAATTATTGCTATTGTCCGTTTCATGCTAAGAAATTGGAACAAACTCCTGCTTCATGGGCCCAATGGCTCTGAAGGCGAAGGGCTGTTTTTCTGCAAGTTAAGGTATCTTTAGTCATTGTCAGCAATAAATTGACCCAAGCCATTTATTTTCGACTTCAGGGTGGGGTTCCCGACCTCCCATTGTAGGTAGGGAGCTACTTATTGTGTCTTCTATACCCCTATATCTGTTTAAAGCGAACGCATATGGAGGACAGGACAGAATGGCAAAGACTTGTGGCTCATGTTGGGTGGCCTAAGTAAGTATATCTGTTTTCCAATTGCTTTCTATCGTTGTCTTGGAATGAGATTACTTTGTCTTGTCCTGACCTTGGCCGGAGTTCTTGGCTGGGAGGGGAAACAGTCGAATATATAGTTATAGTTTTGGGAGATGATATTTTTTCCTTGTAAATCATCTCTCTGTTATGTACTGTTATTTTGTTTATCTCTAACATATAATAATAATAATAATAATAATAATAATAATAATAATAATAATAATAATAATAATCTTTATTGTCCAAATTAAAGGCAATTCATGTGAGGTAAACAATGCTCAGTTTGGTTCATGGTATGAACATCAACACATTTACAAATACAGACACAGCCATACACGAACATACACGCTTGCACATTGTTTCTACACGTGTATACAAAAGAAATGAGCGTACATACAAACACATATACATACATACATACATACATACATACATACATACATACATACATACATACATGCAGACATACATACAAACCAGCATATCATCGTATATGCATGCCTACATTCATACATTCATACATTCATACATACATACATACATACATACATACATACATACATACATACATACATACATATATACATACACACAGACACACACACAGACAGATAGAACGATACGATATATTTGCTGGGACAGCAGATAACCATATTATAAATATAGTGTCTTATATTAAGAAGAAGATGGCAATGATTGTGATGATGATGATGATGATGATGATGAATGATGATGATGACTACGATGATGATGATGATGATGAGATGATAACGACGGCGGCAATGTCGATGATGATGATTCACGACACTGCTTCTCGTTATTTTCATTGGTTGTCTCATTTTTCCACAGAAGATTTGTTAATTAATTTTATGGCGGTTGGAATGAAGGTTGTCTTATGTCGATTTGTCCGACATTTTGCTTCTAGATACCGTCTTCCGGAGCGCAGAAGTTGGAATTTTTCGTTCAGCGGATGCCTCTTTTCGTTGATAATGTTAAAAGATTTCTTCTCAACTGCATTAATATAAGTTGTGTCAAGGCTTCTAAGGTCTGTGTTAATTATTTTTGAAGCCTCTCTGAGGGTTCTATGTAGTTTGGATTTTTCTTTTGTTCCACAGCTTCCATACCACGTTGTGATGCCAAACGAAACGATACTCAATATTAATGACTTGTAGATTTGTATCATGGTCTTTCTGTTCACATTGAAAGACCTTAATTTTCTGAGTATATACAAGCGCTGGTTACATTTTTTGATGACATTGTTGGTGTGCGATTCAAATCTTAGACTGTTATCTATAATTACACCAAGGTATTTAAACGTTTCAACAGTTTCAACCGCCTGATTGTTAATTTTTGTTATTTGTCTTGCTCTTTTTCCTATTTTTCTGTGATCAAACGTTCCTTTGTTTTTGTTACATTGAGCTCTAGACAGTTATCGGCACACCATTTGCTGAATTTACTAACTTGCTCAGTGTATTTAAATTCGGAGACGGAATCATTGAGCAGGCCGAGTATTGCGGTGTCATCAGCATACTTGATGAGTTGGCAGTTATCAAAGCTAGCCACACAATCGTTTGTATAGAGGATGTAAAGTAGAGGTGAGCTTACACACCCTTGTGGGCATCCGTTTGAAAGAGTTTTTACTGATGATATATTTGAGCCTACTCTGACATGTTGGGGGCGATCGATGAGAAAGTTGTTATACCAGTTGATGAGGTAATGGGGAAGGTTTAGAGCATGCAGTTTACTAATTAATATGTTGGTTTTTCATGGCATTAAAGGCAGACGAAAAATCGACGTATAGGATTCGGCAGTAGTATATGATTTGTAAACATTTGAGTTTGAGTGTATTCGTCTTAGTCGGATCTTGTGCTGGTGTCTGGGTGAGACTTTTAGGTATTCTCAAACAAAGAACACTGATAATGTGTTCTTGGAATCAACATTTTGTTCTCTACTTGAACCATCCCCCCTTTGTCTCACTTTTTCCCCAAGTCCTTTTAATTTTACATCTAGAATTTATAAACTACCCAATTTTCTTCTTTTTTTACTGGCGCTGATATGACCTAAATGTGTTGCAAGCGCCGTAAAACCCTTAAAAACAAATAAAAACAAAAATTATTACAAATTTTCAGTGTATAACCAGACAAATTACCGTTTTAAGGCAATAAATAAGGCACGCTTTTCTGATTCATTATACAATATTGTAATACTTGACTGCATAAAGGTCAGTGATGTAATACTTTTACACAACTTTGTTTCAAGAATATACTGTTGCTTTCTTGATGGCAAAGTTCATTTTGATTCGATGTGAATTAAACACCAAAATTATTGTTGGATTTTTATATTACTCTCTATTTAATAGGCATGCAATACACATTCTATTTAGCATATTTTATCCTTGCTTTCTTGTTTTTTTAATCTTGCATGTTTTAAAAAATTGGGGGGTTTTTTCGTTTGTTTTTTTAAACAAGGTCTTTAATGTTATGAATACAGTGCAGTCCATTATGAAAACGAAAATTAATATTTTAGTTTTGTATATATGCATTATTTAATTCACATTTCTTTTCTCAATAAAAGTAATTATTTTACTCTGATTTTGTACAAAATATTACTTTCTTTTTTGATATTTCGCCACTTTTAGTTTGTGTCCTGTGGAATTCAGCTGTTTGCTCTGGTCTGAAATAGGGCACATTCCTGGACATTCGATCAGAGACCGGTTGCTAAATTTAAAACAAAATTTGTGTTTGCAAATATAGGATTTGCACCGCTTGAGTCGAAAGACACGTGCATTCAATAGTTTACATTGGCGCAATGAATAAATTACAATTTTTTTCACATAACGACTTGCTCATGACCCGCTTGACTTATCATTATTCTTATATCATTCCATGTCTGTACTGCCGTACTCGGGGGGGAACCCCCCCCCCCCCCCCCCCCCCCCCCTTAAAAAAAAAATAAAAAACAAGTTTTTTGAAATTTGGCCAGAAAAGTCCTTCAAACATCGATCGATTAAAATGACCCTCATCTTGCCAATAACTCTCAAACCTTTTTACTTCTATGAAGTCCCAGGGAAACAATCAACTGTAAAGTATAGTCGTTTGTTTTTTTGTTATTTTTGTTTTTGTTTTTGTGTTTGTTTGTTTTTGTGTTTTTTGCTGTTGTTGAGAGATGATATTTATTCCCCTTTCAATCATCTTACCGTTTTGTGGTTTTTTAGTCATTGAATAAAAGTAGGTCACAACATAAATAATATAAGATACGCAGACGACACGGTATTCGTTGCAACATCAGAAATCCAACTTCAAAAGATTGTTGACAAGATGAGTGTATAGTGAAGCCAGGGAATGAAGTGACATCGTATTAAGTTAGGACACCGAAGCTCGCCTAGAAAGACGAACTTGCCCAACACGTGACCAATTTTTTTTCTCGCGTCCTCTCGTCAATCTCGTTACTCCCCAATTGAAAAAGAGCGGAGCTCATTGATATAACGCAATGAAAGTTCTGTCGTGACGGTGTGGGATCAACCTCCAAAACTAACCTATTATAAGATCTTGAATTCTATCCAATCATACGATTGCTCGTTGACAGTTCGCTTGATGAAAAGTAGGAGACATCTCTGATTTATGGGCAGGCGGCTTGCGTAAAGGCGTGAGTGTTGTATACATCAAGACTTAACGCTGACCATGGATAAATAGTTGGTTGTGTAACAAAAGCCCTGCCGTCTCGACTGGCAAATCTTGTATGTAATACGTTGGCAGAACACTCAAGGCTCAGGAATTAATTAGTTGACTGATTCAAACAATGGGGTTTCAAATTTATCGTATCAGAACATTTGGAAGCTACAGAGAAAGGTGTTATTGTGTAACCGCTTGACCAACACAACACAGAACTGCGCGCGTCTAAACACACATCAACACTATAAAATACATCAGATCAATACACATCCCTGGTCATCTATTCCTATATATTAATGTTAATATCCATATCCCATGCTGATTGCACTCACCTCCCCCTCCCCCCCCCCCATCCAATTATCCACATCCCATACCGCGGCCTTTTCTTCTTTGATTTCGATATAGGTAAACGAAGCCCACACCTCGATCGTTTGTGGTCAAACCCACCACACGCCCTCGCCCCACCTTCCCCGTAATCAATTTATAATTTCTCTCTGTATAGAGCGCCACATTCACAATGACCTTGCCCTCCTTAACACAAGCCAAGACAACCCAAGCTATCACTTATCACGTGACCTAGATCCGATGCTGCTTAAACGATTGAGAGTCTCCACACAGATCTCGTTCATGGTCTTTGAGAAGGCTTAATCCGCTTCGGGTTCGGCGTTCGACCGATTTCGTTAAACAATATCACCAAAACGGAATGCATGGTAATACAGAAAAACTCGAAAACAACAATACCTGCATATCATAAGATTCAGCGAGCAACTTACCCGGTAGAAAAGTTTTAAATACCTTGTTCAATAGTGAAACAGATGAAGATGAACGAGACATACGAGCAAGAATAACTCAAGCCAAACAGCCTTTTGGACCGGAAACATTTTGAAAAACAAACAGATGTTCGGATAATCCGAGTCTTGAAGTCTACTGTGGGCCAATCTTGTATACGGATGCGAAAGCTGGACGTACAAACTCCAGAGACCAAGAGGAACATTGAAGCTTTTGAAATGTGGTGTTTGAGAAGGTGCAGAGAATATCGTATACTGCAACAAACGAAGAAGAAGTGCTAAAATCCAATACATACCAACAAAGGAAACTAATGCCCTTAATAGTCGGATCGACATCGACAACTATCCTTTTTCGACTCATAGTAAGGAAAGATAAGAATGAATACTGGACAAGTTGTGGAAAAATACCTGGTAAACGCGCCCGTGGGAGACAAAGAAAAACACTCGTAGACCAACTGAAGGGCTTCACCAACCTAACAATCCAAGAGCTGTTTGAAAAAGCAAGAGACAGGGAGGAATGGAGAGAGATAATTCATGCAGTATCCGAAGCCTGGACCAGGCATGGAACCTAGAAGAAGAAGTCATTGAATATTTTGGGGGTTTGTAAACATTTGAGCGTATCCTTCATAGTGGGATTCTGTGCTTGGGCCTGGATGGGACTTTTACTTGATGTATCTAATTTCAAAATAGGCATATCGTGGAATCTCCTCACTATTCCCGATTCTAATCAGTCTCACCTTTGTCTTGCTTTTTTCTTTGGTGCCTTTAACTTCAGATCTACACCTTTTTCTCTATCGTCTTCCTTTTCATTGGCGTTGAAATAGTGTCGAATAGAGTAAAAACGAATGGTGTCTCAGCAAGTGTCGTATAATCCAACAACCAGATACTGTAAAATAGAATTTGGGGACCAAAAATTTTTTTTTATATATATATAAACCTTGATTGAATGATGTGTCGTGGATAATGAATGAATATTGTTTATTTTACTGGAAGCAATTTTTTAAAAAATGGTCATTATGATTTTCACTTTCACCTTACACAAAATTGACACGGTGGGTGGCATAATTTAAGTCTCGTCGTTAAAAGATTAAATCCAAGGTTCGCTACACAGTTATACGGCGGTTCTTTTAGCAAAGTGTTTACATCGCTACATAACTTACTTATGCTGTTGTTTACTTATTCTACAGTGCTATAACAAAACGCCTCTTCATTTTAACCAGGAATTTTTTTATCTCTTAATATATCAATAGGTTAGGGTGATCCCTAACTTGGTATAAAGTCTTGAACCCCCGGGATGATATAGGAAGTCTCAGGTTAAAAATTTTAAAATAGTCGGATAATCCTGATCCAAAAGAGAGAAAAAAGAGCTTTTACAGTACTCGCTAAATTCTAGCACCCTCTCTGGAGAAACCAAAAAGCGTGCTAGAATGTCATCGTGCCGAAATCCGATGCTCGTATTATGAATCATGGGAGGTAACGAAATTCGGTCACTGGGTGGGGATCCTGACCTCCCCTAGTGGGCAGGGAGGTACATGCTGTGTCTTCTATCCCCCCATACCCGTTTTCCAATTGTTTCCTGTCATTGTCTTGGAATGAGATTACTTAGTTTTGTCCTGATCCTTGCCGGAGTTCCTTGGCTGGGAGGGAAACAGTCGAATGTATAGTTATAGATTTGGGAGATGATATTTTTTCCCTTGTAAATCATCTCTCTGTTATGCATTGTATTATGTTGAGTTTACACATTATATTATAAGATTGGTAAACATTTGAGTGTATTCCCTCTTATTTGGGACCTGTTCTTGTGTTGGATGAGACTTTTAGGTGATCTCAAACTAAGTACTTTGGCGGTGTGCTCTTGGAATCTACATCTGTTCCCTATTAGAACCCTTTGTCTTACCTTTTCTTTTGTGCTTCAATTGTAATTCTAGAACTTTTTACTATCCCATTTTTTCCCCTTTTACTGGCGCTGATATGACCTTAATGTGTTGCAAGCGCCGTAAAACCCTTAAAAACATTTTTAAAAACGAAATTCGGTCAGTCAGCTCCAGCGTACAGTTTTGCAGAACGTGCTAGAATCCAGCGCGCAGTGTATAGATAGTATGCAGATGACGTCACTCAGGCCTTTGTTATTGTTTTTGCCATCCACGTTTGTGAGTTGTTCTCACTAAACTGTATTAACCAGACTATAAAAGTTCATGGTTACACAGAGTTTGTGTGTTGGTCCGTTATACTTCCGGATGGCAATGTTGTGAACTCCTTGGCCAAGCGCATTCTATCTATAGCTTATTGTGCTCAAAGTGCTTCATCACAGAGGCACCCGGACCAACACCAAAACTTGACATATGGTAGGAGATGCAACGCATGTAAGGTGCTCTTATAATTTTTGTTTTCGTCAAAGACCGCTGTTAACGTCCAGGTACTCATTTTTGCACACACTTAAGTACGATGAGAGTGTGTGAATAGATAGCCTTCTTCAAATACTCAAACCAGGGGTGCAGATACACTCAAACCTTGAGCATTTTTATATAACGTAACATCCACTAAAACGTACTGGAAACGTTTTAATAATAATAATAATAATAATAATAATAATACAAGGGGTCCCTAACAAAACTTAACATGTAGCACGAGACAAGATCTGTTAGGCGATATTACATTTTTTTTTCCGACAGAGACAACTCTGTTACCGACTAGGTACTCATTACTTTTGAGTCCGATGAGAGAATGTGAGTAAATATCCTTTCCCAAGGCTTGACTATGCGCCACTCAGAGCGGGACTCGAATCCTGGACTTTCCAGTCCGAAACCGATTTTCATACCGTAAGACCACAATCGGTGCATGAATTAATATTTTCTGGCCAAAATGAGAAAAAAATGTGTTTTGTCATCGCACGGAAATATATGGCCGAATTATCGCCTCTAGTTCCAACAAACCGCAACTTAATCAATGGTTTGATTCAACAATTGGCAGATTTCCTCTATGCAGGGTAAAATTGTGATCAAAGGGGTCAGTGAGTTCATTTTCTGTTTTCTTCAAGTCACGTCACTGCTTATCGAAGAGCGCTCAAAGGATGATCACATGGAAAAATTCTGATATTCAAGCCTTCAAGGCTCCTGTCAGGAGTCCAGTTTTGTTGCTTATTCTACCAAAAAAAAAAAAAAATAGCTATTATTTTAAGCAATAATGACTAAATGCGATAAAGGCATTTTGTATGGATGTCTTCAATTAACAGAAACAGTTAATATGCATAACGAGACCTTATGGCTGTAATACGCGATTTCAGAGACACTGTTTTTTCTTTTAATACGTGAGTATTTATATAGCTCATTATACACCAAATGTGCTCAAAGCGCAATACAAAGGGTCCCCAGCCAACAGCAACACCTCACATGTTGAATGAGGTACTACGCTTGTATTGTGCTATTACGGAAGCAATGGACTAAAAAGTAATGTACAAAAACGAATATATAAAAGCTTAAAACTAAACAAATAAACAAACCTAAAATTCAACCACGAAACGCGTTGGGCTTAAACTCCTTCCCCCAATTACAAAAAAAAAAAAAAAAAAAACGTGAAGAAGGGCCATGAGCTTGAAACGTTCCGTGTTTGGTATTTTATTCTCTTTTTTTTTTAAGTTGCGTGTTTTAACATTTTTATTGTTTTTGTTATTGGCTTAAAAAGGCTTTTGAATCTGATACGTTCGTGTTTGGTATTTCTTTCTTGCTTGGTTTATTGCTGTACATTGTTTTTATATAATCTAAAGTCCGAAGACTACTCTTTGCACTGCCCAAAACGGGACTCAGGTCTGTAGCCGAGTGAGTGACATACCACTGGACCTCACAATTGATTGTTTTACCCGTCTGTGGACCATTCTGTCGGAGACGAACAAAAACACAGTTTCCCTGTTTTGAAACAGAAAACTTTTACTTCAAATACAAACAGGTTGGGGGTTCCGATAACTCAGTCGGTAGTGCACTCGCTTCACACGAAATCGATCCCGGGTGCAATCGAGATTTCTTCTGACCTCTCTGTCCACCCAACAGTGAATGGGTAGCTGAGTCTGTTAGATTTGGAGGAAAGTACTTTTCGATAGACTAGTGGTCCTATCCAAAGGATAGCAAATAAAATTGCTATTGTCCGTTTCACGCTGTAGAAACCGGGATAAACTCCGGCTCCATGGGCCCAATGGCTTTGAAGGACTACAAAAAGGTTACGATGACTCCAAACGTGTTTTAATCTTAAAACTTCAAACCTTCGGGGATTGAGACTTTTTGACAAATTGGGATCATCTCAAAATATCGATATACATGACTCGTCGCATTAAATCGATAGTATGTCGGGATGAATGAAGTATGTGGCTGAAAATGAATTTCTATTCAAAATGATCAGAAAAAGGAAATTTCAGTTGATTGCTCTTTCAGAAATTAGAGTTTTTATTTTTTTCAATATGTATATCACGGTGACCTGATTTACATCAATGGTCGCCGGATCACACCTCTGAAGTCCAATTTTCACTAAACTCTGAATTCTACATACAGCTTTGCGCACCATTTTAAAAATTTAATTTTGGGCGGATCAGATCTCTGGTCATTAGGGGTATGATCCGCCCAAAATTAAATACATCAAGGTGCGCACAGTTCGTTTGTAGACTTCAGAGTTTTGATCCGCGGATCGTGAAAATTGGGACTTCAGAGGTTTGATCCGGCGACCATTTATATTCTATTAATTTAGACGATAAATTCCAAATTCATCATCTAAATCACCCCGTCATAATATTGGGATTTCACTGGATGCTTTGTCGTAAATCCCTATTCTTTCATAGCTTCTATGATGTACATGTAAATAGAGACATCTGCTGCGAGAGTCAGCAGCTTCTGATGGCTTTACACTACAATTTTATGAAGATGGACCAGTTGGCGAAGGCAGAAGCTTCTGAGGGTGTTCCACCACAAAATTATTAAGATCAACTCAGTTAACGGAAACAGCAGCTTCTACGTGTGTTACTCTACAATGTTATGACAATCGACCCAGTCAACGAAAGCAGTAGTTTCTGAGGGCGACAATAATTTCATTTATGACCTGAACTAAAACGCTCCGATGGCTCCTTTGGAAGAGCACTTGCTCCACACACAATGGGACCGGGATCGATTGCGCATGAGGAATTTTTTCTGCCCCCCCCCCCCCCCCCCCCCCGATTATTCAACAATTATAAGGTAGCGGGATCTCTTAGCTGTGGTTGAAAAAGGCTTTGCGACGGACTAGCGTCCTATCTAAAGGGTAGCAAGCAATTTGCTATTGCCATTGAAAACTGTAGAAACCGGATAAACCCCGGCCCTGAAGGATCAATTTAGAAAGTAAATCATGTAAGATAGTAATTAAATTTACCTCATTAAGTTTTGACTCTCTCTCTCTCTCTCTCTCTCTCTCTCTCTCTCTCTCTCTCTCTCTCTCTCTCTCACACACACCTCCTCTCTCTCTCCTCTCTCTCAACACCACACACACACTCTCTCTCTCTCTCTCACTCGCTCTCTCTCTCTCTCTCTCTCTCTCTCTCTCTCTCTCTCTCATTCCCAGCGGTATTACATTACAGAGCCAATTACTTAGATATCGTTACACATGTTAAATAAGAAAGAAGAGGAAAAAATCTACCCACGGAAGGATTAGCGTGGGTCGGCAGGATCAAAAGGCCGCAGGTGTAATCTGGATCACCTGTTTGGCAGATGGAAAGGTGTTGAACGGCCCAGGTGTTAATCCAGGGCACATTGTTTAAAGCCAAAAAATCTTTGGACGCAAAACTACTCAACCGCCAATGTCAAGTGGCCGATAGAATAATACTAATATGATTCGATATCACCTGTTATTGTCTTTACTCTCTCTCTCTCTCTCTCTCTCTCTCTCTCTCTCTCTCTCTCTCTCTCTCTCTCTCTCTCTCTCTCTCTCTCTCTCTTGCTGTCTTTTTCCTTTACCCCCCCCCCTCCCTCCGTCCGTTCTTCGAGCAAAGGAGCGGACACTGGTGAAATGGTAGGGCGGTGTGAGGACAATCGGAATTTTGCTTTAATATTCCAATGATAATGACACAATAATAATAATAATAATAATAATATAATAATAATAATAATAATAATAATAATAATAATAATAATAATAATAATAATAATAATAATATAATAATAATAAAATAATAATAATAATAATAATAATAATAATAATAATAATAATAATAATAATAATAATAATAATAATAATAATAATAATAATAATAATAATAATAATAATAATAATAATAATAATAATAATAATAATAATAATAATAATAATAATAATAATAATAATAATAATAATAATAATAATAATAATAATAATAATAATAATAATAATAATAATATAATAATAATAATAATAATAATAATAATAATAATAATAATAATAATAATAATAATAATAATAATAATAATAATAATAATAATAATAATAATAATAATAATAATAATAATAATAATAATAATAATAATAATAATAATAATAATAATAATAATAATAATAATAATAATTGGCGCTAAGTAGTAAGAAGTAGTGGTAGTAGTAGAGTAGTAGTAGTAGTAGTAGTAGTAGTAGTAGTAGTAGTAGTAGTAGTAGTAGTAGTATAGTAGTAGTAGTATAGTAGTAGTAGTAGTAGTAGTAGTAGTAGTAGTAGTAGTAGTAGTAGTAATAGTAGTAGTAGTAGTAGTTGTTGTTGTTGTTGTTGTGGTAGTTGTAGTTGCTGTTGCTGTATTGGTAGTAGTAGTATTAGTACTAGTAGTATTTGAATTAGTAGTAGTGGTCGTCTTAGTAATAGTAGTAATATTCGTGATGCTAGTAGCTGTTGTCGTAGAGTGTCTTTACTTGCTGTTACTTAAACCTGGGGTCTGTTTCCGTATAAAACATTTCAATTTAAGAGAAATTACAAGACTTATCTTCAATTCAAAATGGATTTGTTTCAAAGTAAAAATAATGTGAAATAGACATTATTGAGAAAATTTGTTCTCTGATTATTATTTTGTCAGGGATCGCTTTTTAATTTTTAGGCAAACATTAATGTCCCTGGATTGAGAATTTTGTCATTTTATTTGATTAAGTGATCAAATGATGGACGAATCTCATTTTTCAGGCGAACATTTTTCAGAGCACGGCATAACTATCGCCATTGTCTAGACTAGTTCTCTTACATAAATAAGCAGAAGGTAGTGTCAGGGCCAGATGTTAACCAATCCTGACCTCTGGCCGGAAACAAAGCTGCGTACTCAGTCAAACCTCGTCATAAGCAAGATGTTTTGTCTACCGGAATTTTGTCTACCGCAAGATACAGTCTGACATTGGTTTAGTTTTTAGGGGTTTATGGCGCTTTGCGACAATAGCATTAGCTCATTTCAGCGCCTTTAAAAAGGAAGATGATGTTGAGGAAAAGATATGAATTATCTGAAGTTGCAAGCAGCAAAGAAAAATCAAGACAAAGGGGGCTGGTTCAAACAGGGAACAGAAAATTCCCATCCAGGTACTAGCTATGAAGGACACACTCAATTATTTACAAAGTACAATACATACAAAAGGTACTATTTGGGACTAATCGTATCAAGACGGTAGATATTATGTTGGAATAAACCCGATGCTTAAAATTGAATTTTACGGAAATGAAAAAAAACAAAAAACCAAACAAACAAAACAAGAAAATCACGTTCAATCAGAAATTTTAATCAAAATCAAAATCAATAATAATAATAATAATAATAATAATAATAATAATAATAATAATAATAATAATAATAATAATAATAATAATAATAATATATGATGATGATGATAATAATATAATAATAATAATAATAATAATAATAATAATAATAATATAATAATAATAATAATAATAATAATAATAATAATAATAATAATAAAAATAATAATAATAATAATAATAATAATAATAATAATAATAATAATAATAATAATAATAATAATAATAATATGATGATGATGATGATGATGATGAATGATGGTGATGATGATGATGATGATGATGATGATGATGGATGATGAGATGATGATGATGATGATGATGATGATGAATGATAAATGATGAATAATATAATGAATAATAATAATAATAATAATAATAATAATAATAATAATAATAATAATAATAATAATAATAATAATAATATGTAAAAACATCCTTGCTTTCTTGTCCTCAAGATATCTAACCTTTCCCCCTAATTTCTCGCTCCCAGGGTTGCGCATCGAATGGGAAATAGTTCATTCTTCCAAAACGAAGGGGTGCAAGAATCCATGTTTTGCTAAGTGACAAACAAAACGACAGGCTATCGTTTTCCTGGTTTGAGTAAGAGCATGATAACTCTGTTTTTATATCAAGGTTGTATTGTAAACAACACAAAGTCGACTGTCAAACCCAGTCATAATACTGTAATAATATTCTTTCACTTTAGCGGTGGTAAAATGATGTGGCAATTACATTATAACCTTGTGGCTCCGGGTCCGAATCCCGCTTCGGGGTCCTTCGCTTTTTAGCTTTTGTTTGTTGAGGGTTTTTTGGGTTGTTTTTTTTTGTTTGTTTGTTTGTTTTTGTTGTTGTTCATTGTTTTATTAATTTTTTTTGGTTGTTGTTATCTTTGGGGGGGGGGGGGGGGGGGTAGGGGGTTGTTTTGTTTTGTTTTTTTAGAGAGGGGGTTGTTTTTTGTTTTTGTTTTTTTATTTTAATTAACTGATTCATTTTTTATTTTCTTTCTCATTTCAAAAATAAAAATAAAAATTTTAAACAATCTTTTTCAGCAAGATAATTAATCCTCGATTCGTTCATTGTGACAAAACACGTGATTCCTGTTGACATCAGACATTTCTCTGATGGATCATCTATCTATATTACTTTATGGAATACCGAAGTGACGGCATTTTCAATAATGATATTAAACAATATTCTCAATGGAACGCATCTCCAATCAAAATTTTCTTCTGCCTGGATAGCACCTCGCCCACTCCTCACCCACTCAACTGTTTACTTTGCAATGATAAGATTACTGGGTCATAGAATTGATCAAAAAAAGACTTGCAATTGGGAGAGGAGTCGTAACGTCACATCTTCTACTCTTCCGGTTCCAAACTCATTGAATGTGTGTATGTAGCCAGCCCTTCGGAGGACTAATAATGGATATCTAATCATACTGATTTTATAAGGTGACATAACAGGATTCAATATCTAGTTTTAGTAGCAGGATGTGTAGGCAGATTCTGAAGATTATGGAATGTAAAAGAGCGACGATGGATGATTTTATAGACAACCGGCATATATTTATATTAGAAAATAAGATGCCATCACTCTGAACAGAAGATCAATTACCCAAGGTAAGTATCCAGTCCTCTGGAAGAGATTGAGATTGGAACCAGTTTTTGACATCACACTTTTATTCTCAATATTCTTCAACAGTCGTAACGTCACTTCCTTCATTATGACGCATGGTAACTCAGTAGCATTGGCTCTAAACTATCGGAACAATGGCGGACGCCCGTATGAAATATTTCCCCGGCGAGCATAAAAGCGTATTCAGAGGAAACGAAACATAAATTTGATCATATTTTGACTTTTACACATTCTGATCACAAGACACGTGAAAAGTTCTAGCCAGCATGAAGAATAAAAAGTAATGATTTTCTTTGTTTGAACCAATATGGCCGCCGTTGCCGGGTGGCGTGACATCAGACTATTGAATCCTATTGGCCGTCTTCTAAAACTGAGTAGCAAATAAATGGTCACCATCCATTCGCGTACCAGAAATCGGGATAAACTCCAGCTCATTTCGTGGCTCAATAGGATTAATAACTCTACAGTGTGTAATGAAGGATTAGTGAAGGGTGGAAACAACAACAAAAAAGGCATTGAAAATAGACAATGCAAACAATTGATGTTTCAGTTACAAACCCTTCGTCATCAAAACGAGCAATAAAATAGGAAAGAGAAGAAAATGTAAGTTCCATTTATCTTGTATTTGTTTGAACACACGCTTAACATGTTAAGCGTCATTAATATTTATTTTTCGACAAAGCGAACGACATTATCAGTTATCAGCTATCTACTCATTCTGCATCTGTGTATGTGTGTGTGTGTGTGTGTGTGTGTGTGTGTGAGTGTGTGTGTGTGTGTGAGTGTGTGTGTGGTGAGAGAATATAAGTAAAGAGTGAACTTTGCCTTCCCCATTGGGACTAGAACCAGGACCTCAAGATGATATGCCAAAAGTCATACGGTTTGATAATAAAATCACACAAAGCCACAGTCATTTTGACTGAAAAATAAAATAAAGTAATAAAATAATAGATAAGAACATCTATATAGGGCATTTCCATGGATTTACCATGCTCAATACGCTTCACAATGTTTAATTTATTCCCCCAGCAGGCCATATCGGACCGTAATTCAATTTCATACAAGTCGCCTATTTGGACTCGTTTTGTATTAACACTCTTACAAGATCCGTCATCGGCTATAGCCAGGTACCCATTAACGCCTGAGTCGAGAGGGAGAATGTGGGTTAAGTGCCTTACCCAAAGACATAAAGACACGAACTTTTCCACTGTCACCTATTCGGCCACTGACCACGCTTAAATCGCTTGATTTTTTAAAACAAGACGATACACAGTACCGCTAACCTGCCAGTCCACACACACAAAAAAAAGACCAACCCCCCCCCCCCAAAAAAAAAAAACCAAAAAAAAAAAACAACTCATAAATTTCATATTTCTGATAATTGTACTTAAAATTCAATGTTGAGTGTTTTGTTCAAACTGACACGTTCCCCTGACATATTATTACCAACTTGAAGCGTGAGGATAGATTCAAAATAAAAACGAGACGTTCATAAATCACTACCTATTCATAATGATATCAAAGTTACAAAAACAATTCATGACGCCAAACTGTCAAGCGTTAAATCCATTCTTTAACAACAAAAAAAAAAAAGAAGAAAGAAATAGGGTTGGGGCGATGTGTACATATATGCAGGTCTGACATCCGAACCCACCTATGGGTCTAGTTTAACGTTGTTGTAATGGACAATATTTTTGAGATTCCCATTACAACAATGAGCTCATAAGGAATTGGGTTATAAGACCTGCAAATAAGTGTACGTCGGGTTGGGGTTAGCATTGTTCCGTACAGCCCATGTTAAATTTCTGCCAACAATCACAGAATTACTGGCAAAACTAAAAATTAAAAAAGCTAAATTGATAAACAAGTAAACCTTTTTTTAATTAAGGCCAATTCAAGGAATTTACCCAATGGAAACCGTACGGTGCTCTTATTGGCTAACCAACCAGCGGCCTCGATGAGAAAAATATCCGCCATTGAGACATGGGCTGGGAATCGCGTTACTATAGTAAACAAGCGCTGATCAACCGTTCATGAAATCTAAGAAAATAACTTCCTGCTCTCTCGTTTAACTCAAAATTATTCAAAACGATGTCTCTAAAATGATATAAATGTGACTTCTTAAGGTTTTCTTCACGGTCAAAACCACACAACATTCTATTAATGATTACGTCCTAGGCAAAAAGGTCAGACAATGATGTGGTGGTGGTGATGATTGTAGTTGTAGTAATAGTGGTAGTGATGATGTGGTGGTGGTGGTTGTAGTTGTAGTAGTGGTGGTAATGGTAATGGTATGGTGGTGATGGTGGTTGTAGTAGTAGTGATCGTGATGATGATGTGGTGGTGGTGGTTGTAGTAGTAGTGGTAATGATGCGGCTATGTGGTCTAGTGGTATGACACTCGCTTTCGGATCGGAAGGTCCTGGGTTCGAGCCTCGCGCTCGGCGCATAGTTGAGTCCTAGGAAAAGGCTCTTTACTCACATTCTCTCACCGTACTCAGGTGTAAAATGAGTACCTGCCCGTTAACAGAGTTGTCTTTGTCCGAAAAAATGTAATATCGCCTAACAGGCGTCATGTCCCGTCCTACATGTTAAATGTTGACCAGGGACCCCATGTAAAGCGCTTTGAGCACATTTAGTAGATATTGCACTATATAAAGCTCAATTTAAAAAAAAAAATATTTCAATGATGATGATATGGTGGTGTAGGTTGCAGTAGTAGTGGTAGTGATGATAATGTGGTGGTGGTTGTAGTAGTAGTGGTAGTGATGATGATGTGGTGGTGGTGGTTGTAGTAGTAGTTGTAATGGTGATGATATGGTGGTGGTGGTGGTTGCAGTAGTAGTGGTAGTGATGACGATGTGGTTGTGGTCGTTGTAGTAGTAGTCGTTATGGTAATGATATGGTGGTGGTGGTGGTTGTAGTACTAGTGGTCGTGATGACGATGTGGTTGTGGTGGTTGTAGTAGTAGTGGTAGTGATGATGATGTGCTGGTGGTGGTGCAGTATTGGTAGTGATAATGATGTGGTGCTGGTGGTTGTGGTAGTAGTGGTAGTGATGATATTGTGGTGGTGGTTGTAGTAGTTGAGGTAGTGATGATGATGTGGTGTTGGTTGTAGTAGTAGTGGTGGTGGTGGTTGTAGTAGTAGTGGTAATGACGATGATATGGTGGCGGTGGTTGCAGTAGTAGTAGTAGTGATGACGATGTGGTTGTGGTGGTTGTAGTAGTAGCGGTAGTGATGATGATGTGCTGGTGGTGATGGAGTAGTAGTGGTAGTGATAATGATGTGGTGCTGGTGGTTGTAGTAGTAGTGTTAGTGATTATATTGTGATGGTGGTTGTAGTAGTAGAGGTAGTGATGATGATGTGGTGGTGGTTGTTGCAGTTGTAGTGGTCGTGATGATAATGTGGTGGTGGTGGTTGTAATAGTGGTGGTAGTGATGATGATGGAGTGGTGGTCGTTGTAGTGGTGGTGATGATGTGGTGGCGGCGTAGTGGTAGTGATAATGATGTAGTGGTGGTGGTTGTAGTAATTGTGGTAGTGATGAAGTGGTAATGGTGGTTGTAGTAGTAGTGACAGTGATGATGTGGTGGTTGAAAAACACATTATAGGTTATTATAATACATGATTACACACATTCTCTAGCTTCATTTTTTGACAGCTTCATTGTGCCATAAATATACGCAACAGTTCTGATTCATTTTATTGTGGATTTTGCTATTGTTTGTTGTATTTCTTGTGTCGTTATGTTGACATAGAGACCGAATGAATGGTAATGCTTACATTCCCAGTCCAAGATATAATGGCGCTGAATGCTTTCATTGGTGGACACTTTTTAGGCTTCGTACGTATTCTCATTCGTTTAATTCTATGGGCCAATTCTATCACCCGTTGACTCAAATAATTAATAAGAATAGCAAGGCGGGATTTGCGACCGACCGACCGTCCCCCGGCTTGTCGTCCTGTTATTTAGCCATCCACATTGCGATTTCACTACGATGTGCTTCAGACATGCCTGTCCCCGGTAGAAAACGCCACGTGTATGGGACCTCTTAGGGCTTCATGATCGGTCCTCAATTTGACCTTGGCCTTTGGAATCACTATCTTTCCACTCTGTTGCCAGATTCATTTGCGCGCCCCTACAGACTTTACTACCGGAATGAATTTATATCCTTATGGCTCTTGAGATTCGTCTCGATCTATGTTAATTTCCACAATACAGTAATTTAAGGATTAAAATAGATGAGTACCTGTTCGTAAAAACCTTATTTCTCCGAAAATATTACGTGTTCTCCACAATTAACATCAAATTAACAAAAACAATTCGTGACGTCAAACTATCAAGGGTTAAATTCAACTAAAATAAGGCAGACGACAAGTCGGATCATTAAATTTCTAATTTAAAAAAAAACAACGTTTTTCAAACAGATATTGCGAAATATAGAAATTGCTCGAGGGATAGCTAGAACAAAAGAATCGTACTCTTTTGTTTTGGAATCTCAACATTTCCTCCATTACGCACTCGACTCCTCGCAGGTGCAGTGATTGCCTAGAAAGAGGAGAGCTAACGCTACTCTTTCTAGGGTGATTGGGAACACGTACGCAATTCTATTTATAGAGCAAGGGTGCAAGAAGTTCATACTATCCACTTACATTGGCAAAACACTTAAATTTTGACTAGAAAATCTTCCGTCATATGATATATCGATAAATTAACAAGATGCCCAAATTGTCAAAAAGTCTTAAGTCCAAGAATTCTAAAAGTCTCAGTTTTAATTGATTATTGATAAGTTAGGGAGGGAAGGGGGAGGGGGTCATCATAATCATAATGTAAAAGTTCAGTTTTCTGCAGCGTTTTGTCAGTCAGTATATGGTAGAATTGAGGGTAAAGGTCAGTGTCAACAGTTGTCAAACATGTTTTACTGGAAAGTGCAAAGAAATATTTTAGTAGCTACAAAAGAGTTGAGTTGTACAGCTTGGTGTAACATCAATGGCATCCTCAAAATGCATGGGTATTTTGATATAAAATCATTGCGTCTGTCTGGTCTCTGAGCTGCACTAATATGCACTCTGTGCCAGCTGGGGTTTTTTATAAAGTTTTTTTGTGACTTTGGATAAAAGGGTAGATGAATCACAGCTATGTCGAAGGATTTTTTTTTTCAATCAAAATTTTAGTGTAAAATTTATAATCAAATACAATGTACTCATTTCAATGTGTTTTTTTTTTTTTTTTTTTTTTTGGTTAAAGCACGATTTATAAACGACTTAGTGTAGCTTATGATATTGTAACACCAGCCCAAGGACCGGCAATTCCCTGGCTCGAGTCACATCCTAGGCCACGCAAAGTTGAGTCCTTGGAAAAGACTCTTTACTCACATTCTCTAGCTAGTCTACACTAATGAGTCAAAATGATTATCTGTAGCAGCGTTGTCTCTGTCATACAAAACATGTAATAGCTCCTTATAGGTTTGATGTCTCGTCCTACATGTTGAGTGTTTTTGTTGTCTTGGGACACGTTATAAATAACTTAAAGCGCATAATATTGAGCTTTATAAAAGGAGTATAAGTAAGGTTAATAAGAAATATGCAATAGGATGCGATCTAAATATGAGTAGAAAATCAAAATCAACGTTTACTTAAATACAGGTCTGATAACCCAAATTGTTGTGGTCTCATTGCTGTAATGGAAATACTCTCAAACCAACGCACGATACCATCCATGACAACAATATTCAAACGAGCCCATAATTGCGTCAGACATGCAAACATACTCATGTCGGGTACAATCAATGATATTCCATTTTTTAGCGGAGCGAGAGGGGGGGGGGGGGTCAAAGTTCAATGGTATTTGTAATCATCGGGACGTCGGCGGCAATGACGAAATCTTGTGTTTACAGTTTTAGAGGGTGTTTAGTGCGTTCTCGCCTTTATCCTTTCCACTTAAAATCCTCTACTCGATCAATGATATTATTAAAACACCAATGACCCCACATTCAGTACAAGTCGTGTAATTGTTCCCAATTAAGCAGTATTCCATTTTACATGTGTTATTCCCATTGTCTGGTTTGGCACTCAGCGGCACGGTGTCTCGACTTGTCTCAAAAGTCACGTGATGATAATCGTGGTCAGGAGCCGGATGGGTGACAGTGATCGTGGAAAATTTTATTTTTATTTTTGCTATAACCAAATCATTTCAAAATTGAAGAAAAGTCTTGTGATTTGTCTTAAATTGCCGTGTTTTATTTTAGACCATTCTTCATATCTCTGATGTAATTCCAACTAAGCGAGTGATCCATTATATCTGTCCACATCCCGATTAAATGGTATTTGCTGTAATCCAATTCCCATTTCCCGATACTCGGGATTTAATCAATAATTGACACGATTTAGTTTTTATGGAATTGGCTCATTAACTTGTGCATCCGTGCGAAACTGGGATCAAAGGTACCCACCGCAAGTGTTGGTTGGATGGGTCAATTAATTATTAGTAAATTACAAGTCATTTAGGATTGCCTGTTATTATTATTATTATTATTATTATTATTATTATTATTATTATTATTATTATTATTATTATTATTATTATTATTATTATTATATCGGTTTTGAGGAGCGACTCATTTCACAAAAACTCAGTCAGTGGGTCACAAAGTTATTATGACAATTAAGGCTAAGCAACTTTTGTTTTGTGTGTTTGTTTGTTTCTTATTTTTGTCACTTTATTTTTATATTTATTTTTTATTTTTTAGTTTCCGTTACTGGTGATCTTTTTGTTTGTTTGTTTGTTTGTTTGTTTGTTTGGTATACTTTTCGTGACTTGAGTCTTACGTTATTGTCCAACTGATTCCTATCTCGAAAGGAACTTCAAACAGCAGTGCCTTTTATTAACGAACCCCGGTGTATTTGGCACTGCTTTTGACGTAATGATAATAACGTAATAGAAAGCTATCATTATAAGTTTAGAAGTATATTTTTTTCTCGGTGCACTCTTCGGGTTTCCTCTAAAACTTTCACCAAAATGCAGGCAACAATATGATATGTGTTACCACGATTTGTATGTGCAACAGAAGAAAAACATCGTCAGGTTTGCTTTCTCAAATGGAACTCACAAACAACTATGGTAGCGATTTTGTAACCAAAAATACAAAGGCATTTCATTAATAAAACAATCTGACAATTCTAAATCCAGATTGCAGTCAAACGATCGGTGAATTCAATAAATCTCTGATACTACGTCATCACTTCACCTAAGATGGTAAAAGAAAAGAAAATTTAAAAAATTCGCACACGATCGTTGATTCAAAACAATGAATCACGGCACATGTCAACGATTCATTGATTTTTAATTAAAATTCCAAAACAACATCCGGCACTCGCCATTTCCCAATCAATCAAAACAATAGATGGGTTGGATCGATGGAGTGACGTAAGGGTTACTCACATCCAACCTCGGTTTGTTTCTTTGCTTTGTTTGTTTTGTTTTATTAATTTCTGTGTTTCTTTTGTCTTAGGACTGGGGTAAGGGGGGGGGGGGGGGGTTAGCTTTTGTCGTGCGGCTTGCTTTAACATTGTTGTAATGGATAAGATTTTGCGTTAGTTTGACAGTCACTATTTCTTTGACAACAATGAGCCCAAAACAATTAGGGTTATCAAATAAGTATACTTTGCTCGGGACCCTTTTTTTTTTTGGTCAAAGCTGCGGGTTTTTTTGTTTTTGTCATCTTTTTTTTTTTTTTGGTGGTTGTTTTCGTTGCCTTTTTGGGGTCGTTTTGCTTTGATTATTGTCTATTTGTTAGTTTGGTTGGTTTGGTTGTTTTTTTTTTCACCCGTTTTTTTTTCAATTAAAGCATTCTGAGATGCAATGAAAAAGTCCTTATTAATGGGTGAATCATAATTTTGATTTTAAAGTTTGATTGTGTGCAATGCGTGCGTATGTATGAATGCATGTGTGTGCGTGTGTTTGTGTGTGTGTTTGTATGTGTGCATGTGTGTGTATGTGTTTGTGCGCGCGCGCGCGTTTGTGTGTGTATTGTGATTCGTGGCATTTCCGAATGATGCAATCCATTGACTGAATCAAAATATTATAATTGTAATAAATGTAAACATTACCCGGTGCCGAGGCGAAGGACACGGAACACTTGGCATGTCAATTCGACCGAGAAATTCGCCCACCCGGCCTACCTAGAATCACATAATTTAAGAGAGAAACGATAATAAGAGAGGAGGGGGGGGGGGGGGGGGGAGGGGGAGTTTTACAATACCTGTCAGAAAAGGAGAGCTTTGGGTTAACCACGTGCGGCTATGTGGTCTTGTGGTATAGCACTCGCTTTCGGATCGGAAGGTCCTGGGTTCGAGCCTCGCTCGGTGCATAGTTGAGTCCAATTATTTACTCACATTCTCTCACCGTACTCAGGTATAAAATGAGTACCTGGGGTAGTTAACAGCGTTGTCTCTGTCCGAAAAATATGCAATATCGCCTAACAGGCGTCATGTCAAGTCCTACATGTTACGAGGTCCTGTTGGCTAGGGACCCCTTGTAAAGCTCTTTGAGCACTTTTAGTGGATATTGCGCTATATAAAAGCTCAAGTTTTTTTTTCTCGGTTAACTGGCGCACTCTGGAAAGACACGTATTTTAAAAATTGGCCATAAATCTCGTCCTTCAAAAAATTGACCGATATAAATGATCCTCATCTTGGCAAAAACTCTCAAACCTGAGACCACGCAGGACGAGTTTTATGGCCAAATTTTAAATACATATCTTTCCATGGTATGCACAGCAGTTAACTATTTAATATCTTTTTAAAATGTCATATTAAGGTGGTAAAAAAGAAGACAGCCAAATCTTGTGTTGGGTTTTAGAACACAAAAAATTACAAAATAAATTTTTAAAAATCGTTTACCTCATTTTTTGCAACAATGAATTATTCAATCGATTATGATTAGACTCCCCTCAATTTGTCAAAATCAAAGTCTTAAACCTAAGACTTCTGAAAAGATAATTTGGCATTAAAATTTTAATAATCAAAATTTTTGATTTGGAAATAATTGTTATAACTTATCGGATAATGAAGTGCATAAGATTTTATTATTTCAAATACTATAACACAGAGTATAGAGATAAATAATTATGAATGAATTATAAAATGAATAAATAAATGAGTGGTTACATAAATGGATGGATGAATTAATTGATTAATGGATAAATGAATGAATGAAGGAGGGAATGATTATATGAAAGAAGGAATGAATGATACAAACGAAAGAGTGGAATAATGAATGAACAAATGAATGAATGAGTCAATGAATGAATGTATTAATGAATAAATGAGGGAGTAATTGAATTAATAAATGGATGAATCACTGGATATATGAAAGAATGACTGAATGACTGAATGAATAAATAAATGAATGAAAGGATGAATGATTTGATATACAGGAATGAATGAATGAAAAAAAACAAAATAATGGATACATGCCTTAAAGAATGGATGAATTAATGCATGATTGAATGAATGAGTACAATGAGTGAGTGAGTGAATAAGTACAATGAGTGAGCGAGTCAATGAATGAATGAGTGAATAAATGAATGAATGTTTGAATGAATGAATGAATGAATGATTGAATGGATGAATGAATGATTGAATGATTGAATGAGTGGCTGGATAAATAAATGAATGAATAAATAAACGGGTACATGGGTAAATGACTGAATAACTGAATGAATAAATAAACGGATGAATGAATGATTGGGTACATGAGTAAAGGTATGTATGAATGGATGAATGAATGACTGAACCAATGAATGAATGGAGTAAATGTTAATACATTTTTGTTTGATGATTCAAAAACATGAAGTGCCCTGTGCTGTAAGGCAATGATGAAATCTCATTAGAATTAGTACGTACCAATAGTACTTAATTATGAGTCAAAGGGAATGAAGAGATCAAAACAAACTGACGATATAAAACGGTGTGTACGTGTGTGTATGTATGTCTCTCTCTCTCTGTCTCTCTCTCTCTCTGTGTGTGTGTGTGTGTGTATGTGCGTGTGTATTTGTTTGCGTGTATAAGTGTGTGCGTGCGTTTAAGTATGTGTCTTTTCTTTGTTGTTTAATTTCATTTGGATGGCAGCTGCCTTTGTGAGTCATTAAAATGCAAACTAGTTTTATAGACTCGTGCGTCATGGAAGTGACTCATTCATGCATTTCTTCCAGCCGTCCTCCTAGCTCCCCACCCCCACCCGCCACCCGCTACCACCCAACTCGCAACCCCCCCCCCCCCCCCCCCCATCCCCCCCCCCCTCCTCACCGCCGAAAAATAAAATTATACCATATATATAGGTAATGTACATTGTTTTCCCTACCCAGCCATAGCAGCTAAGTTTCAATCGGTCGCAAGACATGGTGTTCCGTACATCTTATTGACTCATTATGCCAAGAGAACACAAATTTCATTATAATAGACCAACAATCTCTGACCGGTATTATGTTTGGATGTCTTATTGTGATCTACCAGACGTGAACTTATATGCAGGTCTGATAACCCAAATTGTTATGGTCTCATTATTGTTGTAATGGAAACACTCTCAAACCAACGCAAAGTATTGTCCATTACAACGTTAAATCAAGTCCATAATTGCGTTCGGTAATCAGACCTTCACACTTGTGCACGTATGACTTACCCCCTCAAAATGGTCTTATATCGGGTAGATTTTGATGTCAAAAATGGGACTGAGGTTGAGTGTTTATGTTTTATTGAAGTCAGTTAGTGTAATTTCTTATTAAAGTGACCAAAGCTATATTTTTAATCATTTTACTAAATACACACACACACACACACACACACATATATATATATATATATATATATATATTATATATATATATATATATATATATAAATGTATGTATATATCACTTTATGGCGACGCATCACAGATTTGACACGATTGGTCACAAATCGTAAAATATTAGAAATAATCTCAATACCTCCAAAGAAAGGAGGGAATGATAATATGGCATAGTAAGCTAAAATGAAAAGAAAAGCAGCTTTAAGATAAGAATTTTCATAATTTTGAAATTAATTTGTTTTGTTCTTTTTTTTCTTTTCTAACGGGAAATAATACCAGATTGATGGGGAAAGTCACATATCATTATTGTAAGATTAAGACGAGCGATCAACTTGTCTTAACGGTTTAAGTTACTTCTCTCTTTCAAAATGGCCATCGGACCTCTCGGAGTTCTACCATATAAACGCTCAAAGGGAGAGAAACCCTAAGACTCTTCTCGGTGCATCTCGATAGGCAAATCGTGCGGCTGGGGTGTAATATCAGTCCCTGTCCCATGGACGCTCTGATGTCATTTTCTTTTACATCGTTTTTAGAGTGCCATTGAACCTTTCCACCAAACCATTAAATTGAGGGTGAAATGGAGAGGTGATCAATTGCTTGATGGAAAGCAATCGACAAATCTCTTTCATGAGATCGGATGTGAATTGACTTCCTCTGTCAGAGAGTATCTCTCTTGGAAGACCAATTCTACTGAAAATTTCAACTAGGGCTTCGCAACCCTCTCGGTTTCAATATCTTTCAACTCTTGTCGACTAAATTATTTACCTAAATATTGTGACAATCTGTGAATCAATAAATGTAATACTACTGGTCTTTAACATCCTACAGCGTTCCACCAAAGACCTCCACAGCTTCCTATGACGTCAATTGCCAAAAATAGAAATAAATAAATCCTTGTTGACTAAATCAGTCACATAATATATATATATATATATATATATTTTATATATATATATATATATATATATATATATATATATATTGTGATGATCTGATATATGTATTAAACAAATGTAAAACTGCTATGCTAGTCTCTGATATCCTAGTGTTTCCTCGACACCTCCGCTGATTCAAAAAAAAAAAAAGAAGAAAAACTGATTGGCCTTGTTCGCTAAATTGTGAGGCTATGTGGATCTTGTAGTATGACACTCGCTTTTGAATCGGAAGGTCCTGGGTTTGAGCCTCGCTCGGTATATTGTTGAGTCCTTTGAAAAGACTCTTTACTCTCATTCTCTCACCGTTCTCGGTCTAAAATGAGTACCTGGCCGTTAACAGCGTTGTCTCTGTCGGAAAAATTGTAATATCGCCTATCAGGCGTCATATAATTTTCTATAAGTTACGTGTTGCAGTTGGTCAGGCACCCTTTGCAAAGCGCTGTGAGCACGTTTTGTGGATATTTTTTCTATATAAAAGCTCAATTAATTTCCATGCTGTGATAAAAATCTGGTGATATTAAAACGGTATGAAGTCTCAGTGATTGACCTTTTATATAGCGCAATATCCATTAAACCTGCGTAAAGCGCTTAACAAGGGATCCCGAGCCAACAGCAACACTTTAACATGAAGGACGAGACATATCGCCGGTTAGGCGATATTACATTTTTTTTTCGGACTGAGACAACGCTGTTAGCTGCTAGGACTTATTTGATCATTGATAGAATATAAAGAGCCGCTCACCGCTCAGAGCGGGACTCGAACCCAGGACCTTTCGATCAAAAGACGAGTGTCATACCACTAGACAATAAAGCTGTACCCATTTATATTTGTTTTTGTTTTTTTAATGTAGATGTTTGAGACTTTTTCAATTTAATATTGTGATTGAGGAGAAAAATCTAATTTCTCCAAGTGACAAAAGCTTAATTCGTAGCTTTAAAGAAGTTTAGTCTCCAATTTCAGAAATGCATGACCATCTCAAAGTTATTAAAACTTAGTGAAAATGATAAATGTTACCGGACTATATCATTTAAAGGATTCCAAAGTGTTATTCAATCCTCGTCGGGGTTGACAATATGTTGATCTATAAAGTCAACAACAGCAACTACTATTTTTGTCTCTTATAAACTACGACTTTTTAAAATTTTCAAGTAAGCAGGTTTGGTTCTGGTCATTTTAATTTTAAATTCCCGTTTTGGAATATGGTTTATACAGACATAAAACCGTTTAGAGGCGGAATGTCACAAATGTACGACAGTAAAAAGTAATAAACAAAAATGAATATCGGATTTAAAGAAGAACAAAATACCAAACACAGAACGTTTCGACCTCAAAACCCTTCTTCGACCAACAACAAAAATCAATAAGAACATAAATATATTACTAAACAACAGATCAACGACTAAATATTTGAAAATATATCTTGGAATGAAAACAAAAAGACGCATCGCTAGGTAACTAGTTACCAGATTTTGTTTTTTTACCTCCTGCTGAGACTGTTCTAACATGACAAAACATATATTTTTCGTTCATTTTGAGCATAACTTTTTTTTCCCTTTAAACATTGATAATTTAAGTTGATCTAAACTTGTATCAACAAAATCAAACCTGAGAATTCAAGGAAATGTAAGGTTTGATACTTTGTAACAAGTTGAGAGGGGGTAATCCCAATTCAATATACTTATTTGCATGTCTGATAATCTAAATTGTTATGAGGTCTTTGTTGTAATGGTAATTACTCGCACACCAATGCAAAATATTGTTCATTACAACAATATTTGATCAAGCTCACAGTTGCGTTCGGTTATTAGAACTGTAAATATGTGCAAGTAGGAAATGAAATAAAGGTTGTTTTTTTTCTGGCCAAAGTGTTTAAAAGCTGTTTTGTCAAAGCTGTTTCCATAGTCCCAGGTTTGAGAGTTTTTGACAAGATGAGTGTCTTTTTTAATAGATCGATAATTCGAGGCGACAAGTCACAAATATACAACAGTAAAAAGTAATAAACACTAATGAATATCAGCTTTAAAAAAGAACAAAATACCAAACACAGAACGTTTCGAGCTCAAAACCCTTGTTCAGCCAACAACAAAAAACAATAAAACCATCAATACATTACTAATTATCCGTTGTTGGGGTTTTTACCTCCTGCTGAGACTGGATAAAAGTTTGAATATCAATATGTTCTAACATGACAAAACATATTTATTTGTTCAATTTGATCACACCTTTTTTTCTTTAAACAAAAAAAAAATTAATGTGTTTTTTCAGGGCACGGTAGCATTGACGAAATGTCTGAAATACCGACATCTTATGATAAACAATAATCGTAATAAATTGTGTTGACATGTTTATTTTCTATCATAATATGATGATTAATCATATTCATTTCTTTCATTTTGTTTGTGGCACATTTCTCTGAACCTTCATCCAATCTCGTCACAGTAAGGGAACCCACGGCATCTTGAGCATGTCCAAACCATAGTACTCGACCGTACACTTTTTTCAGGTCTGATATCCGAACTCAATTCTGGGCCTGATTTAGCATTGGTGTAATGGATATAATTTTGCGTCGGTTAGAGAGTATTATCAACTATGACCCCATAATAATTTGGGTTATGAGACCTGCAAATAAGTATATGTCAGCCATGATCTGTAGGCATTGCTCTAGGTGCACATATTTGCAGGTCTGATAGCCGAGCGCAATTATGGGCTCGATTTAACATCATATTAATCTAAATAGCAGAATTACGAACCTATTCTCGAGATACATCCATTCTAGGCGTAAAGATGCTTCAAATCCCTGATCGCTCAGATATGACAGACACAGAAAGAAAATGCAATATATTGAACAAACAGTACGAAAGTGTATTTACTATAGAAGACCCCTCAATGCCAAACATAGATAAAAGCAACGTACCATCTATGCCAAGAATCAACACAACCACATACGGTATACGAAAGCAGCTGAAACAACTAAACCCATCCAAGGCAGAAGGGCCAGACCTCATACCAACTAGAAAACTTAAAGAATGTGCTTATGAAATAGTCCCGTTCCTGTGTGCGATTTCCCAAGAATCTCTGAACAAAGGAAGAGTGCCTACCAACTGGAAACATGTCTTGATAAACCCCAATCTATAATAAGGGCAAACGAAACCTAGCTTCAAATTATAGAACTGTATCTCTAACTTCAGTCGTCTGAAAGATATTAGAACACACGATATTCCATTCTATCATGGAACACTACAACAAGAACAAGATACTCGTCAACCACCAGCACGGCTTCAGGAAAAACACTGTCATGCGAGACACAAATAATTTATACAATAGAAGAAACTGCAATGAAACAAATCAGTCAGAGAATATGGAACATCAACCGCAAAATCTTCTACTTTGGTTCAAGGACGGACTTTGTAATCGAACGCAACAAGTTGTCATTAATGGAAACTCAAGCGAAAAAAGTAATGTCTTATCAGTAGTACCGCAAGGAACAGTACTTGAGCCTTTATGCTTCTTGATATTTATAAATGACCTCGGAAACGAATTATCTCCACAAACAAGACTTAAACTTAATCGTCCGCGGGCGATAGCCTTCTTTTCCGGACAATAGATAGTAGCGCAGATGCACGTGGACTCCAGAAAGATCTTGATTCCCTCCAGACGTAGATACATGGCACATAAAGTTCCATCCATCAAAATGCTAAGTCATGTCAATATCAAACAAGAAAGAGCCTTATACTCACAATTACACAATGCATGGTCATCTCTTAAAACATGTTGACTCCATAACATACCTCGGAGTCCATCTCAATAAGACACTCAAGTGGCAAACCAATATAGAACTTGCAAAGGCAAGTAGGATGCTGGGGTTTCTCAAAAGGAACATAACCAACGCCCATGAAGAATTAAAGCCCAGGCGTACACAGCACTTATCAGGCCAATATTAGAATATACCAGCATTGTGTAGGCCCCCTTACATAAAAAATGACATAGACAATATTGAAAAAGTACAAAGAGCAGCTGCAAGACCTGCAACCGGATGCAAATCCAGAGACCCGGGTTGTGTGGCGTCCTCTGGCACAAGGTATCTCGTACCTTACACAAAACCATAAACGACCCAAACTCGCTTATCATCGTCCCAAACTACATAAAAAGCAAAGCAGACAGGTACGCTACACGTAGATACAATGCATCACAATCCATACAACAATTTACAAGAACAGACTCATACAAACACAGCTTTTTCTCACAAACAATAAATGACTGGATTGTTCTACCACCGGACATAACGAACGTTGAATGCTTGGAAACGTTCAAAACAGTTTTGAATGCATTTGCTCGTCAAAGTAATCTATGACTGTTCTGTTTTGATCGGATTGTAGTAGAACATTTGCAGTGATGGGCCTTTGGGGACTTTTGCAAATACAAGCCATTGAAGATTGAAGGTTGGTTTGAGAGTATTTTCATTACAACAATGGCCCTAAACAATTTGGGTTATCAGACCTGCAAATAAATACACGTTGTCATTGCGCAATCGCTAAGAACCAACGTATAATTATATACAAATCTAAGAACCCAAATTGTCATGGACTCATTGCTGTTATAGAAATACTCTCAGACCGACGCAAAATATTGTCTCTTACAACAATGTGAAAACAAGCCCAAAATAGGGAAGAAAAGTCATAACGTCACACCGTCAGCTTTTTAGGTTCCAAAAACCCTTGGAAATGTATCATGTGAAAAAAGCCATTCGGAGGACTAATAATGAATAGATAACATATTGAATCATAAGGCGGCAAAACTATTTTAGTGGCAAAATGTATAGGAAGACTCTAAGGGAACTCAGTAAAGGAAAAACATGAAAGGTTTAAAAAAAGCCCGTAAAACTTTTGGCACCCTAAACACACTTTGGAATGAAAAGAAAATTGGCCATATTTATCAATTGAAGGAGGGAGCAATCCCCAAAACAGTGCTCAGATGGACACCGCAGCGTAATCGTAATAGTGGAAGACCACTGGAGACTTGGAGAAGATCGGTGGAAAGAGAGATGACATCCTTTGGTTGGACCTGGAGTGAGGTTCGGAGGCTGGCGGAAGACAGAAGTCCCTGGCACTCCTTAATACTGATATATTATTTTAATCTGAGATAAGGTATTGTATTTTCTTTTATTCAGTTTGTCGCACATTCCTCATTATTTTATCTCTATTTTAGTAAAGCATGATATGATGACGTAAATGCCTCTTGCGCGTGTAAATATATTATTGGTCAAGCCTTGATTTCCGCATTTGGCAGGAGATATCAGATTGTTTAACCAACGGGACGGCCGAAAGATTCAGTTCGATGTCCACATATTATTTGCAGGTCTGATAACCGAATGCAATCATGGGCTTGATTTGATATTGTTGCACTGAACAGTATTTTGTCTTGGTTTGAAAGTATTTCCATTACAACAACGAGCCCACAGCAAATTGGGTTATCAGGCATGCAAACAAGGGTGGGTCGATTCAGTTACAACAACAACAACAACAACAACAAAATAAATAAATCAAAAAATCAAAAAACAAAACAAAAAAACAAACAAACGATAAACAAAAAAATAAACATTTATTCCAGATGCGTTAGATCATCAGACCTGCAAAAAAGAACACGTCGCGACCGAGGTCAACAAGCTATTAATGCCTGAGAATTTAAAAGAAGTCTGAGATTTAAGATCTTTTGACAAGTCGTAGGATCGTCGTTTTGTGGTTTGTGTGGTTTGGCGAAAAGTATTTCGAATAGACAATCCAAAGGGCAGCAAACAAATGGTCCCTTTAACACTATAGAAACCGGGATGATGGGTAGTACTCTGTTTAAATTTGTTGAATTATATTGCATGGCGTTTTTATCCAAGTAATCAATGCTTCTTACGACTGTCTAACTGCGGAACTTGGTATCAGTTTAGCATAACACCGTTGACTTCTGCCACTTGGCAACAAAACAAAAAGTAGTCCTTCAGAGCCATTTAGCCCAAGCAGCCGGAGTTTATCCCGGTTTCTATAGCGTTAAACGGACTATGGCAATTGGATATGACGCTAGTTTATCGTAAAGTACTTTCCGCCAAATCTAACCGACTCAGCTACCCATTCACTCCTGGGTGGACAGGGTGGGGGGGGGGGGGGTCATCAGAAAAAATCTCGACTGCACCCAGGTTCGATCTAGGTCCCTTTGCGTGCGAAGCGTGTGCTCTACCAACTGAGCTATCGGAATCCCCCAACAAAATAAAACAACATTAAAAAAAAACAACAACAGCAATAAATAAAAAACAACAACAAAAAAGAAGTCGAATGTTATCTTCAGTTTAATCAACAAAGACAAATCACGATGAGAACGTCAAATTATGTGAACAATTTCCAAGTCACATCATAATCCAGTTTCATCATCGGGTAGTGTAGCTATAGAATATTATAGACCCTCTTCTACAACGAAGGCAAGTTGGTAACTCTACTCTGCCGGTCCAAACTTGTGTAAAGTGAAATGGTTTGACTCGAAGCGAGGCCTTGGTAAACGAATAACCTGACACAGACCGAAAAATGACGTCAAAGTATAGATAGTTCGAAGATGACGTCACTTAGGTCTTTGTTATTGTTTTTTTTTTTTTTTTTTTTTTTTTTTTTTTTTTTTTTTTTGCCATCCACGTTTATGAGTCATTCTCACTAAACCGTATTAACCAGACTATAAACGTTTATGGTTACACACAGTTTAGTGTGTTGGTCCGTTATACTTCCGGATGGCAGAATCCGGAAGTGTAACAGACCGACACACAAAACTTTGTGTAACCATGATCGTTTATAGTCAGGATAATACAGTTTAGTGAGCACTACTCATAAACGCGGATGGCAAAAAACATTAACAAAGCCCTGAGTGACGTCAACTTCGAACTATCTATAGGTTAACGAAGACTGCGTTCGAAACTTGTTGCTTTTTTCTGACACCTTGTATCTACTATTCTCCTTTTTATCCAGAGAACAAAAGTGTGACATCATATCTTCTTGTTTTAAACTTTGTTTTTTTTTTTCAAAACAAATTCAGTCGCAGTGTTATCAGTCACCGGTCTCATGATGTTCTTCAATAATGAGTTCAAAAGTATCTCCAGAGGAGAAAATCACTTTAAATCGGGTGATGTGATGACATTTCTTTCTGTAGATTGAATCCTATTTTGAAAAGGTCATGCTATTGTTGAACAGGTAGTTTAAAACCGGAATATGTGACGTCACGACTATTGTTCTCTCATGAGAACAGACTATGTTATACAATATGACATATGAACTTTTACCTTTATTGACAACATATATAAAACATCAATGAATAATTGCACTTTTCTTAAGTATCCAGGATAACTTAACAAAGTGACTTTATTTCATTCATTACAATATTTTAAAATAGTATAAATCGCTATTTACACAGCAAAGATCGTTCAACATATTACACACCAGAATCCGCTTCGATTGGAAAATCGTAACTTTTACAATTTATTTATAAACTTCGAGTGTTTGAGAAAGGTGATTTCCCTATCATATCATCATACCCCTTTTATTTGTTGGAAATCCCTTTCATACAGATATCATTAAAGCCATAATCAAACTTATGGGGGAAAATAATTATTATTTCTTTTAAAAATGTAAGCAATCAAGAATATTCATACCCGAATCGATTTGACAAAAGAAAATATAATAATAATAATAATAATAATAATAATAATAATAATAATAATAATAATAATAATAATAATAATAATAATAATAATAATAATAATAATAATATTTTGATGCGCAATGATGTCTTGATGAGAAATATAGGATATGGAGAAGTGCCAGAAGAAAATAGAGAATAAAAATATCACGGTGTCAGAGAGCCAAACTCAGGATCTAATTGATACGATACCGTCCACTGGCTCAAATATATATATATATATATATATATATATATATATATATATATATATATATATATATATATATATATATATAGGTAGATAGAGAGATAGAGATAGAGAGAGAGAGAGAGAGAGAGAGAGAGAAAGAGAGAGAGAAAGAAAGAAAGAGAGAGAGAGAGAGAGAGAGAGAGAGAGAGAGAGAGAGAGAGAGAGAGAGATAATCGAGCAGTGGCATTAGCCTCAGTGGCTGGATTGGTTCAGTGACTAGTGAGACTGCTCGACTGCTCGCTGAACTCTATATCCTTCAACTAGGCGGAGGGTGTCGTCTCAATTTGATCCTGAGTTTGTCTTCCGTTTTAATACCCTTTATTTCTCAGCATTATTGATATATGTGCCTTGTCCGGCCTTTTTCTGAATGATATCTAGATCACTATGATTATTTTTAAGGTCAAATCGTCAAGCTTTTGTTTCTGCAAAAACAACAGACGACCGAAAACACAAACAAAACTAATTAATCAGAATTAACATAGGTTATTGAGATGTAGATTAATAAGATTCGTCATTTCTTGTGCTTAAAATTTCAATCTCGTTCCCAATCCAATCCTCCCGAGATCGCATCGCTGGTGGGAACCCATACGAAATTCCAAAACGCAAGAATCCTATAATTCAATAATATTATTAATGCAATTATTCAATACGACAGAAACGAAAATACAACATTCTTTTTACTCAGAACCAGGTGTGTTAAACATTGAAGGTTTGTAAAATGCAAAACATGAACTTCATGACTTTAACTTCTATCCAAGAATATCACATGATAAATATTCATGCGTCGTCTGTCAAAGAATTAAAACATTCCTTGCTTCACGTCACCTCAAAATACTTCTCTCTTGAATTAAAAATTTAAAAAATAATCGTGCCCTTGTTTTTGGTCACTATACATCAAAACTGAAATACGAGTCTCCTCATTATTTAAATATATGGCGCGTCACCTCTATCTGGTATTATTCCGGGATGGAAATTCACTTTAGCTAGCTAACTGTTGTACTATGGACAGACACGTATTTAAACATTTGACCAAATATCGATCGATTTAAATGACTCTCAATTTGGAAAAAAACAAAGAAAAGAAAACCTCTCAAACCTGGAACCTCACGAGGTCCCAGGTTTAAGAGTTTTTGCCAAGATGAAAGCATTTAAATTGATTGATATTTGAAGGACGAGATTTTCTGGCCAGATTTTAAAATACTAATACGTACGTGTTTTTCCACAGTACGAACAATTTACTGGTTAAAGTCTAGATAATATTGTAAAATTTGAGTTAAATTATTAAGACTGATCTGAGGAGGATGAATGGAAATGCTTCTTCTGAAATAAATCAATTGTAATAGAATCGATCTATTTTTTAAATACTTATTTTAACTTCAAGTTTCTATGTCTGTGCGGTTTAATGGTAAAGCGGTATGACACTCGGCTTGTGACCTGTAGATTGTAGGTTTGAGTCCAGCGCAAGTTGAGTCCGTGGAAAAGGGCTCTTTTCTCATGTTTGACTCACCATATTGACTATAATATGTGTCGTTGTTGGCTTGGGGCCCCTTGCAAATCGTTTTGAGCACAGTTAGTGGATATATCATAATAATAACTCGTATCTTTTTTTCGGATCACCCAGACATAATACCAGCTATGGGTCGTTTTTTATTATAAAGGTAACGATTTTAAGCATCGTTTATCGTGCGGCTATGTGGTCTACTGGTATGACACTCGCCTTCGAATCGGAAGGTCCTGGGTTCGTGTCCCGAGCGGCGCTTATTTAAGTCCTTGGAAAAGGCTCTTTACTCACATTCTCTCACCGTACTTAGGTGTAAAATGAGTACCTGGCCGTTAACAGTCTCTGTCCAAAAATTTCAATATTGCCTAACAGGCGTCATGTCTCGTCCTACATTTTAAGAGTTGTTATTGGCTAAGGACACTCTGTAAAGCAGTTTGTGCACGTTTAGTGGATATTGCGCTCAATAAATGATCAAGTCATGTCTCGTCCTACATATCAAGTGTGGCTGTTGGATAGGGACCCCTTGTGAAGCACTTTGAGCACTTTTAGTGGGTAATGGGCTATATAAATGCTCATATATTCAAAAATCTGTTTGGTTTGGTTTCCAGTTCTCAACATCATTCCAATGACAGCTCTATTTTCCTTGTAGTGACCAACCGCTTCGTTTTACAAAGTCCACTGATATTAATTTTCCTTCCCAAAGTAAAGAATTAATGATGATGATGATGATGATGTGTAGTTTTATTCACACACTGATACGGCGTAGTATTTCGGGGGTGATCTCAAAGCTGATGGGAGGCGGAGATTTCGTATACATCCATCAAAGTGGCCTGGTACAAACTGTAATGAATGGGGAAAATAAGAAAATGCGAAATTAAATAATAATTTAGACAAGAGATCTATCAAATTACAAAGAGTAGGTGTAGAGTTGCGCCATAAACTTAAAGCGAACCTGAAGAAAAAAAAAAAAAAGCAGAAAACCAATTTTCATAGACCACTTGATTTTCACTGCGCTATTTTGAAAGATTTTGTGTTTTCATAAATACGTGCATTCACACACACATACACACACACACACACACACACACACACACACACACACACACACACACACACACACAAAAGATTTCCTGCTACAGCAGCAGAATTGTAACCAAAAATAAAATCAATAAAACAATCTGACTACTCAAACTGCGGCAAAAAATTAAAGTTCATATTATTAGAATTTTATAGAGTCGTGTTCTCCTCACAAATTACTTGCTACTGAGCGTTGCATATTACAATATAATTATTTTACAATCCGAAAAGAAATGTATGAAACAGTGCCAGTCAAAGCAGAAAGAAAAAAAATCAAAGAAACAATAGTTTTTAAAAAAATTAGCCCTTCCTCGACTAGGGATCAAACCTCAGACCTCCTAGTTACCGATCAGGAGATAATTTGGAGGTTTGGGGTTCAATTCCCAGTCTAGTGAGGTTAATTTTTGGGGGGATGTTTTTTGGGGGGTTTTTTTTATCCCTTGTTTCTCTGTTTTGTATACATCTCCTCAAATGTTTGTCTTGCACCGGTGCCTGCTCACTAAGGTTTCATTTCCATTACTTACTTACTCTGGGAAAACTCGTATTTAAGAATTTGGCCAGAAAACTCGTCCTTCAAATATCGATCGATTTAAATGACCTCATCTTGGCAAAAACTCTCAAACCCTGGACTTCGGGAAGTTCCAGGTTTAAGAGTGTTTGCCAAGATGAGGGTAATTTAAATCGATCGATATTTAAAAGATGAATTTTCTGGCCAAAATTCTAAATACAGTTGTTTTCCCAGAGTACGAGAAGTTAACTGGTTAAAATCAAACGATTTTGGCCTACCTGTAGACTTCTAGTGTAAGGGTCATCTTTTGGACTATGTCCACCAATAACTATTGACGTTATTCTTTTGCACGTCACCTCGTAACGTTTCGAGTTTGAATATCCATCAATCTGTAAGACACCGTATTGACTGAATGGTCTGTACTTCACCTGTTCAATGACATTTTTAAAAAAAGAGAAAGAAAGAGAGAGAGAGAAAGAGAAAAATGATTATTAACAATGACATGAGAATCCCGTTGTTGTTATCGTGACATACAGACCAAATTATTGTAAATAATATATTGCAGTCTAAAATAAATTCCATAATCGGTGGTGGTGGTGGTGGTTGGGGGGGGGGGGGGGCACATTGCCTCTTATAAAAACTCGTTTTTTGTTTTTTTTTAGTGTTTTGTTGCTTTTTTAAATACGAGTATTTTTTTCTAATGTTGTTTTGTTTTTTTTTTTGTTTGTTTGTTTTGCTTTGTTTGGTTTTATGTTGTTGTAGTTAGGTTGTTTTGTTTTTCGTTTATTTTATTTTTATTTTATTTTTTTTTTTTTATGGAATAAAGTCAAGCGCATTTGATTAAGGCTTAGTACTTAGTTAACAAAACTATGATCATAACTCACACTGTAGCTAATTGTGTGCCATTTTCCATCATCAAGGCGTGTCATGTTGTAGGCGGGCACCAGGAGATCTGCGTGCAGGGTTGGACACTGGACTTTGTAGAATAGATTGCCTCCTTGGAGTGTGATGGCAATCAGTTCACCTGATGGAATATGGACATAAACTAATATTATGATATGTGGCTATGTGGTCTTGTGGTATGACACTCGGACTTTGGGATCGGAAGGTCCTGAGTTCGAGCCTCGCTCGGCGAGTAGTTGAGTCTTTGGAAAAAGGATCTTTACTCACATTCTCTCACCGTACTCAGGTGTAAAACGAGTACCTGGCCGTTAACAGCGTTGTCTCTGCCCGAAAAAAATGCAATATCGCCTGACAGGCGTCATGCCTGCTTTTACTTGTTACATGTTGTTGTTGGCCAGGGACCCCTTGGCGCTTTGAGCACATTATGTGGATATTGCGATATATATATATATATATATATATATATATATATATATATATATATATATATATATATATATATATATATATATATATATATATATCAAGCTCAAGCTCAATCACATTATGAGTTGGACGTATTGTTCATCAATTTTTTCTTGAAGACAATTAGAAGACGAAGACGGTTGGGACGAATATTGGGATTGTTTCGAAGCTTTAACTCCGCCCACTTTTGTTGGTAAAATGACCTTAAAAACTTTCTCATTTAAAACAAAATGGACACTAACTTTGATTTTTGGTGACACGTTTTTGCTTGATGGTCAGAGTTTTTTTAAATTTCAAGTATAATGTTATCAAACTAAAGAGTAAATAAGGCATGGCGTGGTATGTGTAAACCCTAATGAAATCTTTTCCATAAAGCCGAATCTCCCTTCCATACAGCAAATCTATTTTTGCATCATTTGGATTGAAATTTTCTGGAAAAAATCATAAAAATGGCAGGTTAGAAGAGGATTGGCAAACCTCGCATGGTATGTTTTCAAAAAGTAGCCTCTCAGAGCCATTATCCTCACGGAACCGGAGTTTATATCAGGGTTTTTTTTGTGTGAAACGGACAATGGAAATTTCTTGCTTCCCTTTACATACGACGCTAGTCTATCGCATACTTTCCGCCTGATCCAACAGGCCCAGCTAGTCATTCACTGATGGGTAGACAAGGGGGTTTGAAAAAAAAATGTCGACTTCACCTTGGATCGATCTCGGTCCCTTTGCGAATTGAGCGAGTGCTCTACCAACTGAACTATCCCCCGCCCTCGTGCTATGTTAAACAGGTGAAATCTTTTAAGACCCTACATGGAGTCAAATTTCCACTCCGCACATTATTTTATGTCTCATTTTGGGCGTCTTTTTGTGTACAGGCACTCTTAAAATATCCTTCACGGCCACCAACTCAGTACACCCGAATCTAGTGTATAAATGTTTATAAAGTGCCTTGCCCAAAGACACAACGCCGCGTTAGTGTCAGAGTTTTGCAATTATTGTAATCCTCGATATTACTAATGAGGCTCAAAATCGCTTGACTTTATGTAACAAGCCAAGGCACCGACGCGATCCCTGATATAACATTCAACCTACCAGCTTGTTTTCTGGAGCGGCCATAAAAGAGTACGCCGTTGGGTTTGTGAGTTTTAAACTCCATCTGTAGATGAAACCTGAAAAAAGTCAAAAGTCAAAGGTCAATATTAGTGATATTTTAGATACTAGCTACCCATGGAGTAGGAATTTATGCTGGTATCAGTAGCGTTAAACGGAAAGAAGAAATTGTTTGTCATCCTATAAATAGGACACTTATCTATCGCCAAATAATTTCCGTCAGATCCAAAAAGACCCAACTACCCAATCAAAGCTCGGAGGAAATTGGGTCAGAGACCAATCTCGTCTGTACACGGGATCGACATTATAGTCCCTTCGCGTGTTAATATTGGTCAGAATAATCTTTAACCTATAAAGTAAAGATTAACTAATTACAAATAAAGTACAGCTTTGTGGTCTAGGGATTAGACACTTTATTTATAATCTGTAATCGGAAGGTGCAAAGTTGCGTTCTTGGAGAAAAAAAAAATCTTTACTCACATTTTCTGACCATACTCAGGTTAAATTGGGACATGGACGGAAATAGCGTGTCTCAGTCTGGAAAAAACCCCGAAATAAACTATAATAGCGCCTTGCAGACTTCATGTGTCGTTCTAAGTAACCAGTGTTGATGTTTTTTAAGGACATTTTGATACCAAAAAAAAAAAAACAAAAAAAAATGGCCGAAGAAAGAAGCATGCCATAATGAAATCAATGAAGTTGGAAGAGTGCATGAATTGTTAGAATTATAACACTAGAAATAATGCAACGCGCATACTTGAAAAAGAAGAAGAAGAAGAAGAAGAAGAAGAAGAAGAAGAAGAAGAAGAAGGAGGAGGAGGAGGAGGAGGAGGAGGAGGAGGAGGAGGAGGAGGAGGAGGAGGAGGAGGAGACCTTTGTAATGAGTTGAAACTTAACACAACTTGAGAGCCGAAACACTCTCCATCAATTTAGTATCTACTATAATACTGCTACTTACTTATTCTTGTGCTTGATTACGGGTTCCAACAGATGCATTTCTACGTGACTTTTGTCGAAGGGTTCAATCTTCACACCATGACGTGAAAATATCTCCATCTCAGAGTCCTGTACAAAAGAGATAAACAAAATGAAAAGTAAATGAAAATGTGAAGGCGAATACGAAATTTTGAAAAACTAGCAGTCCTAAAAAAGAGATAAACAAAATGAAAAGAAAATGAAAATGTGAAGTCGAATACGAAATTTTGAAAAACTAGCAGTCCTTAGCATTTGCCGCACTCTGGGAAAACAAGTTTATTTAGAATTTTGGCCAGAAAACTCGTCCTCCAAATATCGATCGATTAAAATGACCTTCAACTTGGCAAAAACTCTCAAACCTGACTTTCGCAAAGTAGATGGGTCTATTAATTATGGCTGAAAGTTCTTTGTTATAGACTTGTGTCCTGTTTAAAGTGTCGCAAGAAATTCCTATTGTCCGTTTTGCGTTAAAGAAATCGGAATAAATTCCGAGCTCTGAACGACTACTCGACAGGGTATTCATCTATAATAAAGTACTTTCTACCAGGTCTAAACTAAACTAAATAAAAACAAAATAAAAAAACAAACACACAAAAAAACCCGACACCCCCCCCCCCCCCCCCAAAAAAAACACCAAAAAAACAAACAAAACAAAACAAAACATTAGCATGTATACAAAGCAGTATCCATTAATTGTGCCCAAGGCAAGGGCCCAAAGCGCTTTTTTGTGTTGTTGTTATTGGGTTTGTTTTGTCTTTTTGTTTCTTGTTTTTTTATGGGGGTGGGGGAAGGGTGTGGAAGGCTAGGGTCGGAGATAGAGTTTATCCTGGTTTATGCTCAATGAAAAAGATAACAGCAATAAATAGGTGGTTATTAACCCGTATATAAGACAATTTTCTATCACGGAATGTACTTTCCCTTGTGTTTAGTATTAGACCCAGCTACCCACTCAATCTCTTCAAGAGTCTTGGTCAACAGCGTGGTCAGGAAACGAATATATATATATATATATATATATATATATATATATATATATATATATATATATATATATATATATATATTGATCATATAGAGTGCTCGACAATTTTAAGGCACGCGAATTGTATTTATTATCTTAACTTTTTGTTTGTTTGTTTGTTTTGTTAGCTTGTTTTGTTTTTTTGTTTTTTTGTTTTGTTTTGTTTTTTGTTTTTTTGTTGTTTTTTTGTTGTTTTTTTTTTTTTTTTGTTATTGTTGAAATTATGATCTTATTTATGTTAACAACAGTGTTGTTTTTGTTCGTTTTTTTATTTTTATTTTTATATTATGGATATGCACCCCCGCACTGACTGAACCATCTGGGCACCACGACGTAACGTAACCTTTAAAGATAATTACGAAATGACGACAATGATGCTTGTGTTCATAATGACGGCTCTCAATTTCATCTGAGATAACCGTCTACCCCACGCCCCCATAATTTCATCCTCCCCTCTTTGTCTACCACCAAATCTGTGGGTGGGAACACAATACATTGTTTGATAATAATATAGGGATAATAAATAGCATCCGAATCAAGATTGATTAGACAGTGAAAATACAACAGGCTATAACATAGAATTAAAACTTTGACCACGATTTAATCTGTTTTCGACAGTGTCTATTTCAACATTTAAATTTAAAATCCTAGATGGCTTTGGAAAGGGTAATACGAAGAGAGTAATGAAAGGAGGAGGAGGAGGAGGAGAGGAGGAGGAGGAGGAGGAGGAGGAGGAGAAGGAGGAGGAGGAAGAGGAGAAGGGGGAGAGTAAGAAGAAGAAGAAGAAGAAGAAGAAGAAGAAGAAGAAGAAGAAGAAGAAGAAGAAGAAGAAGAAGAAGAAGAAGAAGAAGAAGAAGAAGAAGAAGAAGAAGAAGAAGAAGAAGAAAAAAAAGAAGAAGAAGAAGAAGGAGGAGTAGGAGGAGAAGGTGGGGGGGGGGGGGGGGGGGAGAGAGAGAAGGGAGAACGTTTCATTTTTTTATTTTTTTATTTTTCTCTGTTGTTTTCGTTTGCTTTCTAACATCGTAATCTTTATGAGTTTTGTTTGTTCATTGTTTTTTGTTTGTTAATTTTGTTGTTTTTTTTTTTTTTGGTTACTGTTGAAAAAATGATCTTAATTATGTTAATTTCTTTTTCCCTAGTTTGTTACTATTTTTATGAGTTTCTTTTTTCCCTAAGAAGTGTGTGTGTGTGTGGGGGGGGGGGGGCGGTAGCGGGGGGTTGTTTTGGATTTTCTTTGCAAATGTAGGCGTTTTGTTTGGGAAAATCAAATTATCTTTCAACATTCAAACGTGAGACAAAAGCGACAATATTGATATCAAAGTTACCAGCTTGGTTATTTTAGATCGCTTGTGTCTGAATAAATAGGTCAACAAGTTAAAATGACCTTTTCGATTTGAATTAATATTTCGTAACATTTGGCATTTGGCGATTCATAACTTCAAATCACTATCATTTTCTAATATTAATCTGGATTAGTCTCTCTCTATTGTGTCTTTGTCTTAGATTTTAAATATGCTTTATGCAATCGTTGTATAACATCATCATCATCATCATCAGCATCATCACCATCATCATCATCATCATCATCATCATCATCATCATCATCATCATCATCATCACCATCATTATCATTCTTACTATTACCTCTTCTGACTTCTTTTTTTTTGTCAACGTTCAATGTCTCTAAGCTGTCAAAAACGCTCAGCAAGTCAATAAAATAATGCAAAATGGGTTAAGCAATCACCGACTTAAATCAATTGTAAAAGTTTTAGACAGGAGTGGAAGGAAGACAAGAAGGAAAGTAAAGGAGCACGCGGAAGACAAGACAGAATGTAAAGAGGATGAGAAGTAACCAGAGAGAAATAATGAAAAAAAAGGTGGGGAAGAGGGTCATCAGAAGGGAGGGAGAAGAAAAGAAAAATAGAATAAGGAGGATCTTAAGAAAATGAAGAGATAAAGAAAGAGAAGTTGAAAAAAAGACGGCCCGGAATGGGATATAGAAAAGCTTCGTAAAGTAAGCGCTGTTATTCGTTTGCAAGTTTGATTATTTTTTTTTTTTAAAAGATCTTTTTTTTTTTTTAAACGATAAAACCGCGGACGCGTTCGATAAAGCCGCGGACACGTTCGATAAAAGCTTTGGACGATAAAAGTCAGAAGCCGGTTCTACTGTAAGATCTGAAAAGATGTGAATGGTAGATCCAGGCGAAGTTACGTAACAAAGGTGTCGTGGGTTCGAACCATAATCGCCGCAAAGTTTTTATTCTTTATTGATTGTCCTCTGGCACTTTTCTACTCACTGCATTTCTTGTGAATTGTAGTGAGACCGACAAGGCAAATGAAAAAACGCAAGAATGATTTTTTTGGATAATTTATTATCTTTGACTTACATTTTCCTTTCTGTATTACATGACTAGAATTATTCCCATCTTTTCAAGTCTTGAAATAGGACGGTACCAATTCAGTTAAGAGGAAACAAGCGCTTGCAGAGAATACGATCGAGAAAATTACTTGCTAAAGGCTGCCACCGTAGTTTTTTTTTTATTTATTATTATTATTATTTATTAATTTTTTTTTATTTTTTTTTTGTTTGTTTGTTTTGTTTGTTTTTTTTTTGTCGTTGTTGGGTTTTTTTTTGTTTGTTTTGTTTTTTTGTTTGTTTGTTTTGTTTTATTTATTTATTTTTCTTTTTTTTATATTTTGTTTTATTTATTTATTTTTGCTTTCCTTTTTAAAAAAAAAACATTCTAAAAAGTCTATCTAATCTTCACCCTTCCTCCACCTAATACTAATATAGATAAATAAGGTCAGATCCAAACATTGTTTTACTAACTAATAAAATGGTTTCGACTGCCAGCCGCTATTAGATAATCGTGGATTGATAATATAATCATTATTTAATTTATTCACCATTCTCTAAACCAAATCAGCTGAGCGATTAACAGAGAAAAATCTTTTATTCATCGCCAAATCACTGCTTGATGACATCACCGTTCGATTATTCGTTTGTGTTTGCAAACGCAGAGATGCGAACGAAGTCTGCCAAAACGTCCGTTCGAAGGTTATGGTAAAGCTGTTGAAAAGCGTTCATAAAAATATTTCTTTTAAAAATACCGCTTGTTGTAAGACCCAGGTAAAGACGGGGAAGGCGGGAGGGGACGTTTTGAGAGAGAAGATTAGATGAATTGTCCCTTTCATCTGCCACAACACCTGGTAAACTTCTATTTTTGACAACTCGTTGGCTTACACCGGAAACGAACCCTTGTTTTAAGTTTCTTGGCAGGTTGAAAGCATCCGCCCTCTCCTTTCTCATAATATTATTGTTACCTAAAGTACGCAAATGAGAGGGAAAGAATGAGAGACAAAGATTGTGAGGGAAGGGGGGGGGGGAGGTTCAAGATGGAGGAGAGAAAAAAAGAATGAGAGAGAGAGAGAAAGAGAGAGAGAGAGAGAGAGAGAGAGAGAGAGAGAAGGGGGGGGGGGAGGGAAAAGAGCGAAACATAATGATAGAGAAAGAGTGAGGGGAGAGGAGTCTACAAAAGGACAAAAAAGATAGAGAGAGGGGGCGGGAAGAAGGGGTGATGGAGAGTATGAGAGAGAGAGAGAGGGAGAGAGAAAGAGAGTGAGAGAGAGGGAGAGAGACAGAGAGAGAGAGAGAGGGGGGGGAGGTGGAGATAACACAAAAGAGCGAAACTTAATGATTGAGAAAGAGATAGGGGAGAAGAGTCAACAAAAGGGCGAAAAAGATAGAGAGAGGGGGCGGAAAGAAAGGGTGATGGAGAGTATGAGAGAGAGAGAGAGAGAGAGAGAGAGAGAAAGAGAGAATGTGTGTGAGAAAGAGGGGGGGGGGGAAGAGACATACACAGAGAGAAAGAAAGAGAGAGAGAGAGGGATATAATATATATATATATATATATATATATATATATATATATATATATATATATATATATATGCCGACTGAAGAAGTGTGAATTAAAGGAAAAACACAGAAACGAGTCGTCTCGGCAAAAAATGTGAGTGAAAATTTACATTATATATATATATATATATATATATATATATATATATATATATATATATATATATATATATATATATATATGGTATATTATATATATATAATATATCATGGGAGAGAGAGAGAGAGAGAGAGAGAGAGAGAGAGAGAGAGAGAGAGAGAGAGAGAGAGAGAGAGAGAGAGAGAGAGATCAAAGTAGGTAAGGTAAAAAAAAAAGCATCAAATGATCTCCTTTGTAAGAGGACATAAAATAACTCCGATGCAGACATCCTTAATAATCGGTGTCTCGTTCTTTAGCCCCATATTCCAATGTTTCCGCTTTCTTGTCTTCTATCCACCCCCGCTTCTATCGCATTCCTATTTTTATTTGATGTTTGTTTAAATTCTTCTTCTTTCTATCTTTCTTTCGTCATTTTTATTTCGCTTTGACCTCGATCTTCAAACTTGGAAATATTTGAAGATTGCAACATTGACGTCGTAATTTCCTGATATAATAATTGAAATACTTTATCTTAACTACATCGTATTATTTTTTTTATTGTGAGCTTTCATATGAGGCAGTAAAATTTATAAAATTATGTTCTCAAAGCGACGTGTTGGTCTGATAACCCAAATTGTTATAGTCATATCATTATTGTGATGGAAAAACTCTCAAACCAATCCAACGCAAAATATTGTCTATTTCAACCATGCTAGTTTTAGTTGCATTCGATTATCAGACCTACAACCAAGTACTTCAAGGCTCAAGGCGATTTATGTTGAAGATATGGAAGTAAAGAATTTGAGAGTTGACA
>NC_088366.1:28758546-28793546 GCF_034508935.2 Berghia stephanieae
ATTGCTTTTGTTCATTTGCAAATATCCTATCACAGCACTTCATACTCGTAATAATATCTGTGACTTTGTAACTTCATCGTTTCATGGCCTTTGTCTGATTGGGAGTCCCCAATGTCATTAGATGATGCCCAACTAGGGAATTGTATCTTTATGTTACTATAATATACATGTTTCTTTTGTTGTGCAAGAGTAGACACTCTTATCTCAAGGTAAAATAAGACCTTTCATTGATAATTTGATTTAAACATAATGAACATACGCAATATATTCTTTCCATAATTTATATATATTTTTTTAGCACAGAACTAGACTTATTTACACTGATTTATAACATTTATATGATTTAATTTATAAGATAATTAACGTTAAACAGGTTTTTAAAGTAGAAATAATGTTAAGGAATTGACCTTATATAATTTTGATCTTATACAATATATATAACTATATAATATCATTGCGTTTTATTCAATTTAAAAAATATATTTTTCAAATTTTCTTCTTTTTTTTTTTTGTCACTGATCTTAATTTATTTACACGAATTTATAATACTCAATATTCAAATAAATGTTAACATTTTATTACTTTCACATTAAACATAATTTTACCACCTAGTTATTTGCTAACGTATTAACATGTCTGTTCAACACGTTTGTACGTAAAAATGCCTATGGGTGAATAAAGTATTATTATTATGATCGCCCTTTGGCATCGAGCAGGGCATGGAATGGAAATTAAACGTGAATTAAATAATAAAATGTCTTAACTATCGTACTCTGAAAAATAAACAAAAACGTTTTTCAAAATGTAGACAGAAAACTCGTCCTTGAAATATCGATCGATTACAATGACCATTATCCTATCAAAAACTCTATAACATGGGAGGTCTCTTTGCGTGTGAAGCGAGTGCTCTACCAACTGAGCTATCGGCCCTAAAATATACTGAATAAAATGAACGAATATCAATACAGAGCTGGGTCGTAAGTAAAATTCTCTAATTATTATGCAATGAGAGTAAATCGAAGTGTATGTGGTGTGCGTACGCAATCGAGTTTGTCGGTGTATTTGAATATGCGGTTGTGTAGGAGGTTGGAAACGTAAATTTAAGTATTTTCATGTAGCTACGCAAATTCAACTGCAAAGTAAAGTGTGCAAAATGTATTTATGACATATCTACTACGCATTACGTGAAACCACATGTTGCACCATTGACAAAGTAAATTTTGTGGTTCATCTGAGAGGAAAAACCAGACAAGCGTAAGATTTATACCCTTTGTTCACTCGAAACTTGTCTTATGTGGTCATGGGTATCTAGTTGATGGCGTTAAGGTATCTTAATCAAACAAGTAATACCGAACGTTTGTCAGAATCTCATAATTCCAGTTATAATATATATATATATATATATATATATATATATATATATATATATATATATATATATTATATATATATATAATTATTATTATTCCATGTTTGTCTATCTATCCATTTATCTCTTTATCTATCTATCTAAGTAGCTCACTCGCTGTCGCTCTTTCATTCTATGTCTCTCTATCGCTTCTCCTTCTCTACCAGTCTATCTATCAATCTATCTACCTATCTATTTATCTACCTATCTATATATCTATCTATCTATCTATTTATCTACCCATCTACCTACCTATCTATCTATCTACCTATCTACCCATCTATCTATCTATCGACGTATCTATCTATCTATCTATCTATCTATCTATCTATCTATCTATCTATCTATCTACCTATCTACCTATCTATCTATCTATCTACCTATCTATCTACCTATCTATCTATCTCCAGTTCGATGTCACCTGCGTTTTATCCACGACCCAGATCATACAATTACAAAAATGTACTTTATCACCTTAAGTATGGTTGTAATTTGAACAATAACACATAATATTATCATAATCCTGTGTAATAAATCCAGCATAACAATCTATGGACAACAAATTTGCATGACATTTATCAAAATTAATAATGATACTATTGACGATGATAATGATGAATTAAACATTGAATAATGATGGTAGTCATAAAAAAATTCAACTGAGAACATTTTTCTAACTTGCTAGAACTCGATGATTTTTTAAAATCCACCGGAGACAATTCAAATTGCTACCTTATTACTTAAGTGGTAATTATTTTTACCTCCAGCATTGTGTGTGAATTTGTAATGTGTGAAAATTACCGTTTTGATAATTGTGTGAAATAGAAATTATGTCCCGCACTGATTGCGGCTTTGTGGGATTGTCTTCGTCTAGCACTAGGTTACTTTTGGTTTGAATCCCACTGAAGGCGGAGAGAGAGAAAGAGAAAGAAAGAAAGAGAGAGAGAGAGAGAGAGAGAGAGAGAGAGAGAGAGAGAGAGAGAGAGAGAGAGAGAGAAGGCTAAGAGAGATCACATAGATAGATAAATAGAAATATGTTTGAAGCATGAATCACATAGACTGCTCGGCAATATTTTTTTGCAGCGCGAATTATTTAGTATTCTCACCTCGTTTGATTTTTCCTCCGACAGCGCTGTTGCACCCATCCGCTCGACGATAGATGGGTTCTTCAGGGAGGAATGCATTTCTCCCCGAAGAACCAGTCTATCTACGAGCGGATGGATGCAACAGCTCTGTCGGATAAAAAAAAAAAAAACAACTCAAAACAAAAGAGGAGAGAATACTAAATAGATAGATAAATACAGAGATAGATGATAGATAGATAGATAGATAGATAGATAGATAGATAGATAGATAGATAGATAGATAGATAGATAGATAGATAGATAGATAGATAGATAGATAGATAGATAGGCAGAGAGAGAGAGAGAGAGAGAGAGAGAGAGAGAGAGAGAGAGAGAGAGAGAATGGGGATACCCCTCTCAAACGCATAATGGATGGTGCCCCCGTTTCAAGCCGAAATAAGTCCCGGCAACCCTTTTACGCAGATTCTCTGACTACGGACAGAGATGCATATACAAGATGGAAGTCTGGACGAATTCACTCCCTCGAGGGGGAGGGGACATAAACTCCTCGAAACTGGAGAAGTTGCCAGCAAGAGATGCACTGGGTAGCAGCGAATCGGCGTCGGTCGGTCAAGAACCTGCCTAACAACCAAATCGTTTCATCATTGGGGACTTTTCACCAGTCCAATATGTACCCTTTGTAGTAACGTGCCTGAAACCGCAGAGCATCTAGTTGAACAGTGTGTTGTGACGAAGCTGCCGGGCGGGTTTGCGACGGTGCACGAGTGCGGTAAAGAATTTGCTTATTTGGTAGATCGTCATAACATAGTAGTGTGGTCAACATTAGAAGCTGATGCCATCAAACCAACATTCCAGTATTAATTATATCAATGCCCAAATCAGCTGATTTGGATACGATTTTCTTTTCTTTTCTTTCATACTTCAAAGCATCTGATCTTGCCAAATAAGGACATGGAAAGACGTCACGAGACATTCGACATTATTATTATTATTATTATTATTATTATTATTATTATTATTATTATTATTATTATTATTATTATTATTATTATTATTATTATTATTATTATTATTATTATTATTATTATTATTATTATTATTATTCTGTTGTACGTACGTATTTATCTTTCAAGGTGCGTGTCACCCATTATTCGATAAGCTAATCTCTCATATCAACATAACTGCTGTACTCTGATAAAACACTTTTTAAAATTTATTTTGACTACTAGAAATATTTTTGTTGCAAATATCGATTGATACGACTTGAGCTTTTTATAATAATATAGTGCTAAAGATAGTTCTTAGTTGACGTCACTCAGGTCTTTGTTATTGTTTTTGCCATCCGCGTTTATGAGTAATGCTCACTAAACTGTATTAACCTGACTATAAATGTTCATGGATACACACGGTTTTGTGTGTTGGTCCGTTATACTTCCGGATGGCAATGTTTTGAGCTTCTTATCCAAGCGCATACTATCTATACAAAGAATGAAATTGACGTCCCTCAGTTCTTTGTTATTTTTTTAGTCAGCCATTTTTATGAGTAGTTCTCACTAAATTGCTTCTTTCAGACTGTAAACGGCCAAGGTGACACATAGTTTCGTGTCTTGGTACGTGATATCCGGCTGGCGAAATGTTGTGAATATATTACTTTAGCCCACAGCATCAATATCCACTAAACGTGCTCAAAGCGCTTTACAAGGGAACTCTAGCCAACAGCAATATTTAACATGTAGGGGTATAAATAGGCGATATTATAATTTTTTTGTCGGACAGAGACAACACTGTTAACGACCGGGTGCTCATTTTACACCTGAGTACGGTGAGAGAATGTGAGTAAAGAGTCTTTCTCAACTCAACTATGCACCACTCAGAGCGGGTCTCGAACCCAAGATCTTCCTATCTTAAGACGAGTATTATTCTCCAAGACCACAAAACCGCTCAATTTATGAGTTGTTTAAATCGATTGGTATAGATAGTATGCGCTTGGCTAAGAAGCTCATAACATTGCCATCCGGAAGTATAACGGACCAACACACAAAACTGTGTGTATCCATGAACGTTTATAGTCAGGTTAATACAGTTCAGTGAGCATTACTCATAAACGCGGATGGCAAAAACCAATAACAAAGACCTGTGTGACGTCATCTTCGAACTATCTATAGATAGAACGAAGATGATGTCATTCAGGTCTTTGTTATTGCTTTTTGCCATCCACGTTTATGAGTAATTCTCACTAAACTGTATGAACCAGACTATAAAAGTTCATGGTTACACTTTGTTTTGTGTGTTAATCCGTTTTACTTCCGGATGGCAATGTTGTGAGCTCATTAGCCAAGCGCATACTATCCTTAGTTTGATTTACTAACGAAAGTCGGCTAAATCAATGTGGAATGGATGACACGAATGGCATCATCATGATATCACGAGAAGTAAGTGGAGTTTGAAGGGCATGTTATGAGAAAGGAGGAGGGGAAACATCGAACAAAACTTCCCTACCATGGAAACCAAAGGGAAGGACAGGAAGATGAACGTTCCGGGCTATTTGAAGGAGAACAGTGGAGCGAGAGATGATAGAGTTAGGGGAGACCTGGAGCTTCCTGAAGATAATGGCCACGGACAGAGGAAGATGGTGGTTCTTCGTTGCTGCCCTGCTCGTCAGCAGGCATAATGGGCAGTCAGTGAGTATAATTTGAAGCAATGTAAATGTTGCTGCTCGATGCTCGAAGAAATAAATAACAATGTGAAATTGAATGAAGCTTCAATTTAATTAATGAAAACGGATAACAACGCCATTATCACATATTATATATCATTCGTCTGTAGTGTTTCACTCATCCTGTTTTGTTGATAAAGGGGAAACCCGAAACGTCCACATTATCTGTTTTCGATTACTGAATTGAAGCTTACACATGTTTATTATAATTTGAAGTAAAAGTTTTAAGGTCAAAATGAAAAAAAAAGCATTTTGTCAGGGTTGACAGAATAGTTAATGTAACTGATGATGCCATTGTATTTGTCAAAGTAATAAATAGAGGTGCCTAATTGAGTCAATAAAATGGAGATTAAGATAAAGGGAGTAAATCTGACTCATGAATGAACAACACAAAATAAACGAGGTTTCGGCCTAAAAATATATATATGCATTTTGTGTTTACTTGAGAAAGGCCAATAATATGTATTTTGTGTTTACTTGAGAAAGGCCAATAATATGTATTTTGTGTTTACTTGAGAAAGGCCAAAGGCCGAAACACCGTTTATTTTGCGTTGTTCATTCATGAGCCAGATTTACTCCCTTTATTTTAATCTCTTTTTGTATAAGGGCCACTCCTTGATACTGTACAATACATAATTGCTCTTTTTTTTTTATCTATCTACTTCTCTCTCTCTCTCTCTCTCTCTCTCTCTCTCTCTCTCTCTCTCTCTCTCTCTCTCTCTCTCTCTCTCTCTCTCTCTCTCTCACTGCAATAAAATTAGTGATTCCAAGGTGGTTCTAAGATCTTACTTTTTTTTATCAAGTGTGTACAAACACAGCCGTCTTCGTTTTCCAGCAAACATCTGGTAAACGTGCGATTTGATCAAACTTGCTGCTGGTTTTCGACGTTTAAGATTTAGCTTGTTGGGTTTTTTTTTCCCCGTTTGTTTGTTGTTGTTGTTTTGTTGTTGTTGTTGTTTTTTGTTGTTGTTATTGTTGTTGTTGTTGTTTGTTATTGTTGTTGTTGTTGGTGGTGGTTTTTTTTGGTTGTTGTTGTTGTTATTTTTTGTTGTTGTTGTTGTTGTTTTTTTGTTTTTTTTTCTATCTTTTTTTATTTAGGGGGGGGGGGGGGGGGGGGCATTAATTTTTTTTTAATTTCCGGTTTTATTCGACATATACATATATGCAGTTCTGACATCCGAACCCATATTTTATGGGCCTAGTTTATGAATTTTTTTGCGTCATTTTTTTAGATTTCCATTACAAGGAGCCCAGAAGGAATTGGGATATCAGACCAGCAAATAAGTGCACTTCGGTTTAATCGCATGTTTCTGTTTGTGTTTTGTGTGTGTGTGTGTGTGTGTTTTGTTTGTTTGTTTGTTTGTTTGTTTGTTTTTTTTTGGGGGGAGGGGGTTGTTTTCTTTATTTTTCTTATCTCATACCATACCAATATGCAGATCGAATTTAAATAATGTCTTTTAAGATTATAATCAATACTACAACTGTTGTTATTATTATTATTATTATTATTATTATTATTATTATTATTATTATTATTATTATTATTATTATTATATTATTATTATTATTATTATTATTATTGTTATTATTATTATATATTATTATTATTATTTATTATTATTGTTATTATTATTACTATTATTATTATTATTATTATTATTACTATATTATTATTATTATTATTATTATTATTATTATTATTATTATTATTATTATTATTATTATTATTATTATTACTATCATTACTGTTATTTTATTATTATTATCATTATTATGATATCATTTCGTGTAAAACGCCCTTCTCAAATAGTTTCATAATCGTTGTCACTTATTCGATTTCTGACTGTTCTCAACCTCGATTTAAATAGTTAAAGTGATACAAATTTACAAGAAGCTGCGGACTGTATAAAGTAATGCTAATGAACAAAAATGAATATAACAGCTTTAAAAAAAAAAGGGGGGGGGAGGGGGAGGGGGAGGGGGGGGGGGGGGAGGGGGGGGGGGGGGAAACACACACAAAAAAAAAAAACACGTGCAAAATACTTATTCGCGATTTTGTCTGGATCTTAAATGAGGCATTCATGTTTTTAGCTTTATTGGCTGATTAGGGGTTTTAAGCCCGAAACGTTCCGTGTTTCGTTCGGTGTTTTTTTTTTGTTTGTTGTTGTTTGTTGTTGTTTTTTGTTATTATTGTTGTTGTTTTGTTTTGTTTTGTTTTATGTTGTATTCATTTTTTTTTTCATTACAATATTTTTTTTGTTGTTACGAGACAAGGCGTCCTACCTCCTCTGCCATCAATATTGATATAAGTGTTATTTTGTCCATATCTCCAACTGACAAATCAGATTTAAAAGGCTACATAACGTATAATCACATTCAAAACTGTTGCAGCGTAAATCGAAAATAGGATTTCAACCATGTTTTGATAAGAACTCGGACAGCACCACGAAATTGGGAAACCGTACAACTCCTAATCCACCAACCATCTAATCCTAAACCATCTAAACCATCATCTCAGGGACAAACCATTCTATTACTTGGATCGTCGAATACAGTCCAAAAAAAAAAAATAATTAAAAATTAAGTACCTACTCATTTTCACTATAAACAGATGAAAACAAATTAGACATATTACATTTTTTTTTAAAGGGGGCATCAATAGTTCAGTTGGTTGAGCACTCGCTCACACGTAAATTGAGCGTGATCAATCCCGGTACGGTCGAGATTTTTTTTTTTATTTGTCCAGCCAGCAGTGATTTGGTAGCTCGGTCTGCTAGATCTGGTGGAAAGTACACTACGTTAGACTAGCATCCTACCCAAATGGTAGCAAGCAATTTCTATTGTCCGTTTTACGTTATAGGTCTATGGGCCTATGGCTCTGAGGGATTAAATAAACAGTCAAGAAGAGTCCTTGGGATACACGATCCAAAGAAAATATCGAATAGTTTATTATACAGAAAATGTAAAGAAGCGTCTCTCTCCATACAAACTAAAGCGAGATGGAGAGTTTTTGGTTACATTCTTAAAAAGAGCAAAGACATCCCTGCATCTATTTCGGCGAACATTGTAAAAGAACCCTAGGAGGACCTATAACAACATCACCTCGGCAACGACTTAAAAAAGACTAAATGACAGTAACGTGAGACCGACATCACACACACACACACACACACACACACACACCCACACACACATACAACTGGAATCACTGAGAATGAGAGCACAGAATAGAGACGAGTGGGTGGATTTCACAACAGCCGAAGCTACAAAGTCGGACGACCTTTATGACGAAATGCAACAAGTCAAGTTAGTTGTCGAGTCTCACTATACGGAAAATTGAAATACATCTCTACCTACCCCGGTAAATCGGGAAATGCCACAAATTGGGACAATTGGCAATGCCCCCTTATTGAGTTTCCAGTATATATATATATTAAATGCACCGATACTTTTGTATGTGCATGTATTTTATTTCTTTGTGTCGTGCAAAACACTCCTTGAGGTCATAGATAAATGAATGACAGTGCGTTGGGTATCAAATCACAAGATTAGATATATCACAAACTCTGTGCTCGGATAATAAACAGGATAAAATATTTTCTAGATAACAGTTCGAATGACAATAACAAAATTATTGGAAAAAAAAGAAGAAAAGATAATATATAATTTACGTAACAAAAAGCCACTCCTATTCATCGGCGTGATAATAAAAGACAAGAAACCAATCTAAAAAGTCCTTAAATATTGAAACATTGATAAAACATAAATTAATGAATCTTTATTACGTCGTTGAAAAGATAAATATATGTACAAGTATCAAGTTAATGATCTGGCGCGGCTCCTTGTGGTAAGATAGCACTATAAAAAAATAGCGTAGGATGTACAAAATATGCACATCGAACAACAACAACCTATTTTTTTTTTTTTTTGTCTAATCAATTGTCATATCATCTTACTCAATGACCCAGCATCGAGGCCATGCCTAGCTCAAATTCGCTAGACTTTTTTACGGAAATGACGTACCTTCTCAAAAACAAGTACGTTACATTTGCCAACGCAGTGGCCAAAGTTAAAAGGCCATTGTCACTTAGCAAGTCACCGACACTCTCAAAGTAGCTTGGTTTTGTTACAGGATGTCTTTGATATTAAATATAACGGTTTGGTAAAGTGGATGCGGGATGAAGGAGAAAAGAAACATGCAATCGGGGAATTCAAAAATCCCTTAAAATCACTAGATTAAATCACTAGCAGAATACCTTGGCAAACCTCAAAGACAGCAAATTGGATAAAATGCTTTACAAGAACGTCAAATACATCTTCTTCACTCTGGAAAATGTCCAGTGCACGAATGAGGAATGATTATTATAGTTGTGTGTTGGTATGATTCAGACAGAATAGATAAGAAGTTTACCTAAACGCATAGCGCAATAGTTAATATCTGTTCATCAACGTTTTGGTTTCAACTGGACGACCAGCTAAAGCAAAAGGCCGAACTTTACTCTCGCACACCATGTTACAGATGATAATGATGAACACGACGAAAATATTCGAATGAGATTGTGGGAAGAGCAAGGATGTCAACCTACATATCAATGACACATTTCTATTAGCATCACATGAGATATAAAAATATTTTATTGAAGTCGAGATTTTATATAGCGCAATATCCACTAAACGTGCTAAAAGCACTTTACAAGGAGTCCTCAGTTTTAGTCAACAGCGACAATTAACATGTAGACACAAAACATGACGGCTATTAAGCGATATTACAATTTTTTTTCTGATAGAGACAAAGCTGTAAACAGCCGGGTATACTTACTTTACACCCGAGTATCGTCAGAGAATGAAAGAAAAGAGCCTTTTCCAAGGACTCAACTATGCGCCGCTCAGAGCAGGACTCGAACCCAGGACAAGACCACAAAGCCGCAACTCGGAAACAGTCGCAGCTGTGAAATCCCGATTAAAAACTTGGCAAGAGCAGTTTTTAAAAATCTAACTCCAGAACGCCATACTGGAGGATCTTCATAGCATTGCATAGCCAGGAGTTTAAAGACTCTCAAGGAAGGATTGAGGATGCTGTGAAGTCCCGATTTTAAAAAGCTAAAACAGTTTTTATCCAGCCCAGGAACATCACACTGAAAGGCGAAGAATTTCAATAACTTTGCCTAGCTAGAGGTGCTGTTAAGGCCCTCAAGGAAGAACAAATAGATGCCGTGGAGTCATATTCAAAAAGGCTTGGGCATATTCGATCTAACTGAAGAACATTTGGGAGTCATAAATATTTTGGTGCCATGACCAGTATATTCAGAACAAATCACACCTCTTATATTATTGGGCTAGGGCGTGGAAAGACTGTTTACTATACAATGCCCAAGGAACAAAGGTAAATTACGTAGGTGGAGTTTATCCCGGTTTCTGTAGCGCTCAACTGATAATACAATTGCTTGCTGGTCTATCGTCTCACAAACCAGCTATCCAATCAGAGCTGGTAGGAGACAGATGAGTCAGAATCGGGCCGGGAAGGCAACGCTCTACAGGGTTATCAGGATCTCTTGGGAAACAACACAAGAAATAATTGATTTTTCTTGAGGTCGAACCCGCGACGTTTAGGTAGATGCCAGGTACTCTACCGGTTCAGCCAGGGGGTTTTAACTACATAGCAGTATTATGTTAAGTATCATGTTTGGTCGTGGACTGAAGAACGTCTACACTATTGATTTGACACGATAGTGAATGGCGAGGTATGTTGGAATAGCATTATGTTCATCTGATAAGGGCATGTCATAATGAAATTATGATGACAATGCGATTTTTATATTTGATCTTCATCCTAATTATCATCATTATCATCATTATAACAACAGCATCATCTCCATCATCATCATTATCATCATCACTACCAGTACTATCGTCTCGTCATCATCGTCATGACCATCATCATCATCATTATCGTTATCATCAACATAATCATCAGCGTCGACGTTGTCGTTATCATTGTCGAGGTGGTAATCATCATCATCATCATCACCATCATCATCATCAGCTTTTTCCTCATCGTCGCGACCAATAACATTAGCGGATAGTAACAACCATTTGCTACCCTTTGGAGAGAACACTAAAATCTTAAGCAACGTATTATCTGTCCTAGTTTATAGTGGGAGGGGGGTGGGGGTGGGGGGAGGGGTTCTGATAGCTCACTTGGTAGGGCACTCGCTTCCATAGATAATACAGGACTAAAAAGTGGCTGTTGTCTGGTCTGCTCCTAGTAGTCTGTGCTCGCTTCAACCGAAAAGGGACTGAAATCGATCTCGAAAGAAGTGGAATTTGTTGGGGTTGTCCCTGACCCCCTGTCGACCCATCAGTGATTAGGCAGCTGGGTTTGTTTGTTCTGGCGGAATGTACTTTGCAATGTATACTAGCGATCTACCGAAAGGGTAGCAATTAATTGCTTTTGTCTGTTTCACGACATTGAAACCGGGATAAACTCCGGCTCTATGAGCCTACAGGCTCTTAATTAAGGACTACTTTACAGTGCCAGCCACCCAATGAATATTGGATAGTCAGATTGAACGAGGGGCGGGGAGTAATATTTGACTTGAAATCGGTCCGTTTACTCGTGGGTTGGATGATGTACCAAATGAGCTATTATGTAAATTTTTTTTGAGACAACCTCTCTCTCTCTCCCCCCCCCCCCCCCCCCCCCATCCGCCCCCTCCCCCAAGTTATCGGGTCCGCCGTGCACACCGATAAGACGACATGTGTACTGTCATTCATGACTCGTGGAATAGTTTGGGCATTAATCACGCCATCCATCCAGACTAAAACAAGGCCATGTCTCTGTTGATGGCTGGAAACAATGAATGCCGGTGACTCAACTGTAATATTATGTATGTCATGATATTATGTGATAAGGTGATTTTTGTTTTCGTTGATATTATTTTTTAAAATCATTATTATTATTATTATTATTATTATTATTATTATTATTATTATTATTATTATTATTATTATTATTATTATTATCATTATTATTATTATCATTATTATCATTATTATTATTATTGCTATTATTATTATTATTATTATTATTATTATTATTATTATTATTATTATTATTATTATTATTATTATTATTATTATTATTATCATCATCATCATCGTCATCATCATCATTATTATTATTATTATCATCAACATTACTAATATTATAAGTATTTTGAGTGCTGTTATTATTTGTATAATTGCAATTATTATTATTGCTCATCCACATTGTCGTCAACATCATAATCATTAATATCATCATACAGTAGTTTTCGTGAGAGTGCCCACCTGCTGAATGTTCCTTCCGACTGATTGTCCGCATTCTGCGAGGTGATTTCAAAGAGAACATAATCGTAAGAAAAACTCGGGACTACACAGAGAGATAGATATGTAGAGAGAGAGAGAGAGAGAGAGAGAGAGAGAGAGAGAGAGAGAGAGAGAGAGAGAGAGAGAGAGAGAGAGAGAGAGAGAGAGAGAGAGAGGAGAGAGAGAGAGAGAGAGAGGGTGCAAAATTGCGAATGTCTTCCCAGCTCCATTGCCTCAAAAAGAGAGAAAAGCAGGATCTGTAAATTTAAGAATATGATGTGGGCGTATGTGTAATGTAGTATAGTATAAATCATTTCATTTAAATCGTTAGTTTATTGTTACGCACTTACCATGCATGTTTTGCGGATCCGTCTTGCGGAGCATGACAGGAAGTCCCCCACCAACAGGAAGTAGATGAAATACAGCAGCCGATTTATTTGTTTTGCGTCGCCCATTTTTGTGAGTATATAAATATCAGAACTTTTGTTGTTTGTTTGTTTGTTTGTTTGTTTGTTTGTTTGTTTGGAAGATGTTTTTTTTCCCTTTTCAAACTGTTTTACTTTTTTTTTTTACTATAAATATCGTGATGATTTCTTTCTTGCTCTGTTGCAGTCCTTGAGAAGCACTCTTGGTGGCAATTTTTCAGTATCTTAACACAGCTTGAGTTCGATTGATTTAGCCTGGCTCCAATCTCTATTCTGAAATGACAAAAGTACGAGTCAGATTTTTAAAAGCGTCACTATTGTATAATATGGACACGATACGGGATATTACAAAACTGTATATTCCTGTATTATATACGCACGATACGGGATATTACCAAACTATATATTCCTGTATTATACAGACACGATACGGGATATTACCAAACTATATATTTCTGTATCAATACAGCCATGAATAGGTGACAATAAGATTAAACTTGATTAAACCGTATGACGATGAACAAGAGTAAATATTTCACAATAAAGCCAGCGATGATAGGATTTAGTGTAACTTAATTTCACACCCACTTCTAAAAACCCGGGATAAAACGTACTAAATTTCAAATTCTGTACAACGTGTCCAATTACCTCAAATCGGTATTATATCGGTGTGATTTAGGTACTGAAAATAACATTTATAGACAAAAATATGACATTCTGTTTAAATTTCAAATTTTTATTGAGGATCATCTTCTTCTTCTTCTTGAAGTCCTTCAAAGCCATAAAGCCCATGGAGCTGGAGTTTATCCCGGTTTCTATAACGTGAAACAGACAATAGCAATTGCTTGTTATCCTTTGGATATGACGCTAGTCTATCGCAAAGTACTTTTCGCCAGATCTAGTAGACCTAACAACCCAATCACTGCTGGGTAGACAGAGGGGTTTGACTGTACTCGGAATTTATCTTGTTCTCTTTGCGTGTGACGCGAGTGATCTACCAACTGAGACTGAGATATCGACAATAACGACAGGGGTGTAGAGCTGTTGGTCATAATTTTAATTCGATTAAAACTATTTTTTTCTTTTTGAATGAAACCAAATTATACTATCGACGCGACGAGTTCGAGACTCTCTCTCTCTCTCTCTCTCTCTCTCCCTCTCTCTCTCTCTCTCTCTCTCTCTCTCTCTCTCTCTCTCTCTCTCTCTCTCTTTCTATCTCTCTCTTTCTTTCTTTCTTTCTCTCTCTCTCGTTCTTTCTCTCTCTCTTTCTCTTTGTCTCGCTCTCTCTTTCTCTCCCTCTCTCTCTCTCTCTCTCTCCTCTCTCTCTCTCTCTCTCTCTCTCTCTCTTTCTTTCTTTCTCTCTCTCCAACAACTTAAAATTGCACAGATTGCGTCATTCCAAACAGGTGAAAGGAGATACCACACAGTTGCAGTGTATAATTTGAAAATGTCGCACCACCGACGTATACATATTTACAGGTCTGATAACCCAATTTATTATGGACTCATTGTTGTAATGGAAATAATATTCCCAAACCAACGAAAAATTATACAGTCCATTACAACAATGTTACATCGGACCCATAAAGGTGATCGGATGTCAGACCTTCAAATAAGTACACGTTAACTGTTACCAGCTTGTCGCTCTCATAATAATATAAGTGCATAATGACAAAATTATAGTTGTGATTAACTCTGTGTGCTATGATATTATTACCATGGATGAAAGGCGTGTAGGAGTAAATCCATTTAAATTGGCGTATTTTCAGCTCTGATAACAAAAACCAATTATAGTATTATAGGCTTGTTTCAACATCTTTGAAATGGACAATATTTTGCAATGGTTTGAGACGACGTGTACCTATCTACAGGTCTGACAACCCAACGTGTTATGGGTTCATTGTTTTAATGGAAATGCTCTCAAACAAACGCAAAATATTGTCCATTAGAACAATGTTAAAACGCGCATAATTGTTTTGGCTTATCAGACCTGTTATTTTGTGCACCTAGGTTTGAGAATATTTCCATTATAACGTTGAGACCATAAAACTCGGGTTATCAGACCTGAAAACAGGTAAACGCCGATTTAAAGGCATTTAAATGAAAACAGAAATGTAAGTGACCAGTGTGTAACTAAAACATTCATTAATCGCTTTACTTTATATTGTTGTGAGTGGCTCTTTAAAATGATTATGTTTATAGACGTGTTCTGTTTCATCAGTTTGGGATATTTAACTTATAACCTCTTGACCATCAATATTTTTTTAAAATAATCAATTAGACCTAAGTGTTACTATATTTTAGTATATTTCTATTTGTAAAGTGCGCTTTATAAATATCATATTATTATTATTATTATTATTATTATTATTATTATTATTATTATTATTATTATTATTATTATTATTATTATTATTTATATATCATTATTATTATTATTATTATCATTATTATTATCATTATTATTATTATTATTATTATATTATTATTATTATCATTATCATATTATCATTATATATATATATATATATATATATGTATTGTGTGTGTGTGTTTGTGTGTGTGTGTTTGTGTGTGTGTTTGTGTGTGTGTGTGTGTGTGTGTATAACGCGAAAATTAAATGAGATTAAGGATATCAGCGGCTTGATTTATTTCTATTTATTTCTTATTTTTCTAATTTAATTTTTTTTTCTTCCCAGGGAAGAATTGCTCGATTGTGTTAATTGATGCTTTGTATTATATTCGGTTATACAAATCTTACGATGTTAGGCATGGAGACAGTATTATGACATTGAAGGTCTAATATCTCTTTGTGATCACACTAGCGCATGAGGTTTTTTTGTTATTTGTTTTTTGTTTTTGTTTTTTTGGTTGTTTTAGGTCGCTTCATTTTAGTTTATTTATTTATTTATTTATTTATTTTGTTGCTTCTTGTTATTTGTTTTAAAAATTGTTTGTTTGTTCGTTCTTGTTGGATATTTTTTTTTGGGGGGGGGGGGGGGTAGGGAGTATTTTTATTTGTTTTGTTTTTGTTTTCTCATTGTTGACATTTATATTTTGGTTTGTTGTGGTTGTGTGTGTGTGTGTGTGTGTGTGTGTGTGTGTTTATTTTTTATTGACTTGTTGATTTAATGGTAAGATCAGTCATAAAAATCCCGTTGATGGAACTGGGATTGTCATTGCAATCATGTGTGTGCCATAGAATGTTTTTGGGAAAGCAAGTTTCAATGTTTCCAATATTTGAACACAAATATTCTAAAACGATAAATATTGAACTCATTCTCATTAATGTTGCTGCTGATATTATTAATACTGTCTCTTTTACTACTACTACTACTACTACTACTACTACTACTACTACTACTACTACTACTACTACTACTACTATTAATACTACTTCCGAATGTGATTAAAATCTGTGTACTCTAATTTTATACGGATTGTTTTTATAGACTTAAACAAGGCAACAACGAAAAATAAATCAACTTATTTAAGAAATATAATATTCGTTTCCATTTTATGGACTGGGTAAATACACAATGTCTATTCGACAAACTTAAAATAAATATTTTGTTAAAAGTATCACCAAACGGATGAATATCAAAAACTTACTATTGTATTCTCTATGTCTATCATAAGCTCCACAAAATTAAATCCCGTGTATGTTATTCTTTTCTTCCTTGTTCTTGAGAATCCGCGTACACTCACAAAAATTTACAAATCTCTTTCAACAAAAGTTGGAAAGCTTTTGAACTATGTAATTTATAAGCTCGCTGCTTTTATAGGCTGGGGTGACATCGGCCTAATTTTTAACTCGTTGATTCATAGGCTTTCCGTTCTCCAGTTCATTTCTCATTCATGACTTTTCAAGTGTCACAAGTGATCATAACCTCTCTCTCTCCTGTGTGTTTGTTCTTTCTCAGCGCGTCGGCGGCCCCGCACGCTTGTGAGGCTGTATTTTTTTTTTACTCTACGTACGTTCATTCATAAACTTGAGATATATATAAACATTTCCATTGGTCTGGGAAAATGGCGCGCTTGTTGACCTTTGACATAATGAGACGGTACAGCCAATTCCCGTTAATCGGATCACCTCCTGTTCCCGAAAACAAGTCTGGATAGCTTTATCGATAGCAAATGGTTCGATACCTGATGAAGTTGGGGGTTTTTGTTGTTGTTTCTATTTACTTTTTTGTTGTTGTTGTTGTTTTTGTTTTTGTTTGGTCGGGGTGGGCTTGTTTGGTTGTGGTCCTTTTTTGAGGTTGGTTGTTTTTTTTTTTTTTTTCTGACGCACCCCCCCCCCACCACCCCCCACACGCACACACACCTTGTTCGAGTAGCGGTGATTATTTGGTCACTGTTTTTTTTTTTAATTTTTTATTTTTTTTGATCTGGCAGAAGATTAAATGTAAGAGAGTTAGCTTATAGCAAGTGGGTTTAATGAGTTCACAGTGCTTGTATATCAGTTAAACTTGGTCATTATATTGAGTAGTCTAGGACAGTTTTACGTTACAAAGTTAAAGGATTGGTCATTATATTGAGTACTAGAAAATTACTTTCTTTGATCGGTGTTACTTGGTTATTGGGGATAATAGCATCAAATTATAGTTGGAATTTATTATTTGGGCGTACAGATTATTTGGGCGTACTGAACTAACGTTTACCAAAAGTAATATTATATCATAAAAGGCGGGGTTTAACACCAATATGTAGGAATTGACGTTTCAGGTTTGATTATGATTTGGTCTTACTCTTAGGGGTTGGATTATAGACTGACAGGGAACTGTCAAAACTGCAAGGGGGCGTGGAAACGATGGAACTATGGGTAAAATTTTGATAGGGATAAAAGAGGATGTTTCGAGGAAAACGGGAGGATTCAACTTGACCATGAGCTGCACACTTTAAACCTTTTGTGCTCACCATCATTTATTTGCTTTTACGGACTTAGAAATATTCCATGAATATTGAAAATGGTTACTTAGGCAAAATTGACTTTACATGTGGACTGATTTTACGGATTTGGAATTTATGAAACTGATTGAATTATGACCATGCTATTTGATTTGGATTTGGAATTTATCATGATTTGGATTTTGAATTTATCACAAACAAATAAAACTGTAAGAAATGAAACTTGGAATCTGGACTTTTATTTGAATGTCTTGATGCTGTACATTCAGGTATCATCACCGGCCCCTGAACTCTTTCGTCATTATTAACATCTACAACACAACGCAAAGGAAAATATTACTATCTATCAAAAAACCACTATACGATCATAAGCCATTACATATGTGTGCAACTACGCCACATTATGTATCTTATTTGGTGTCGTGACTCAGGATTCTTATATATCTTTATTTGGAGCCGTGATACCAGGGTGTAAAGATGTTATTATTACGAACCATGGATACACAAGAAATGTATATTGTTGCGGTGTTAACATCTATTAAAGTTTTTGTGAGACTCGAATTTTGAAGTGAAAATTGTGAACAGATAGGAAAATAGTTTTATTTGGAAAAGAAAATGAATATCAATTCTGAAGGTGAAGTAGTATAATTGTTTTGTAATGAAATGTTGAAAAAAAAATTATTGAAATTATAGATGATTCCTAAAATTCTGATAAAAGACGGTATTTTAAAAAATTAAACGAAATAATATTGAAATTAAGAACCATAGATGGAATAAGAAATATATTAAAAACTAAAAGCAATTATTATAGAACGGCAAAATAATAATAATAATAATAATAAATAATAATAATAATATAATAATAATAATAAATAATAATAATAATAATAATAATAATAATAATAATAATAATAATAATAATAATAATAATAATAATAATAATAATAAATAATAATAATAATAATAATAATGCATTGATGCTATAAGTATTTTATTTAATTAAAAAGAAGAGAGGGAGAGATGAAAATAAAAATTGCAGAATTTAAATGAATATTTTAGTGCGTTTTATTTTTCAAAATAAATGAAAATGCGTTTACTTACAACCAGGCGTTTCGGAATAAATCTTCGAATATTAATTTGTACCGTTAATGGCAATGTTTTGTTAATATCAGTAACAAAGATGTGTCGATTTTTATTTCAATTTTTGTATGTTACTGTTGGAATTACATAAACAGTTGGTCCATTATTTAATGTTGTTACGTTTTATTTTATGTCAAAATGACTCAAGAAGATGATGGCAATAAAAACACGTAAATTATAAGTTTTGATAATTGAAAAATGTCTTATGGTATTTATTGTTATATTACAACATCATTGATTATATTTTTCTCCCGTCGATAGGGATGAATTGGTAAGTTGATATTGACTCTTTGAGATTCATGGGTTCATGACAAAGAGCAAAGTTTTATATCTGTTTGTATTCTTGGTAATAAATGTGTGGTTAACGCAGCCAAGTAATCGACAACAGAGCTAATTATATATTTGTAATGAGAAATGGCGTTATAATAGATTACATGAGACATTTTGATTTTATCACCGAAAATTAAGTTGAGTCACTATGAGTCAATCGTTGTTTTGTTTAGTTTTGTTTTGAAACGCGTTTCATCGTGATTTTTAAAAGGAGACATATTCTCATAATAACGGAATAACGGACTTTTGGTTTAAAGTCGGAGAACAAATAAAATGCCGGAGTATTCATTATTATGAAAGACTGATGTCTTGTAATGGGAGTTAAAATGTTATTACAGAAGAATAACAAAATATTGAAAATGCATTATCATGTCATGTGAGCTGATAATATTTGTGACACAAGTGGTTAACTTGTTAAGAATCAGCGAATTATAAGTAACCCATATGGTAAAATGCTGTAAATGCATATTGGGTAAATAAGCGCAGTGATGTAAGACGCGGTAATTAAAGTGCACACGATTTAAATTACGAGACGCAGGAATGAGGCGTTCGGGAATATTTTATTTTGCGTTTGATTAAAGCGCACGGTTTAACATTATGAAAGAATACAGAATGCGGATAATTTTTATAAATACGAGGCGCGTGGTTAAAGCGCACACATTTATCAATGCTATATTAAGAGGCGCGAGATTACATCGCAATGAGTTATATGAATATTGTTATAAGCCGAGGGCAAAGGTGTGAGACATTGAATTTTTATTGAGCAGAGTGTATATTGTTACTGCGAATATTTTGATTATCATCTTTTTCTCCTATCAATTTGCTGTTGTAATTGTAATCAATATTTACTGCGTGGTTTGAATTTAACATTTATATCATAAAATTTGTAACTGGGTTGAAGAAGAAGTTATGTTCAATTGTCAAATCTTAAGTGTGTAATCATTCAGCAATAAATTGAAATGATAGGAAGTGCTACGATAACACCAATAATAATGATAAAATAAACAAGATCATAGTTCATTAAATTAGGGATTTTCTAAGGGGAATAATTCGAGTTAATCAAAGGTAGAAGTAGTGTTTACACTAAAACATTATACAGTCATCACGAAAGAGGACACTTGAAAACATCAGTCATAACGGGAACGCTGATGGCAACGACAGAGCCAACTCAAACTCAACCACAACAGAGGTCGGGAAATGTCCTAATCCCTTTGGTCTATCCACGAATACCTTGAAATGGAGTAACAATTTCGACAAACACTACGCCATTGATCCATTGATACGTCCAGAATCAACACAATCTACAGACTACAAACTACACAGCAACCTCAATTACAACGTACCTTTCAACTTATGCAAACTTGACAGAATTTATAAAATAATATCTGTATCAACACAGATTTCTTCCATGAACCTTTTTATATTTACATTCTTTATTGAACAATTGGATTACTTGTATTTACTTCTACAACAACAATATCCAACGATGTACGATGTCAATAATTACATAAACGTTCAAGATACGATTGTTTTTACAAAAATGATGTCCAATTGTGAACAATACTACTTCCTTCATATGCAGTGGTGAGCGTATTCAAATTTAAACTTATGTCAATATACAAGTGTGCAGCACCCATATCTACAACTTATAAACATTGAATATTATAATAACGCCTGTCTTAGTATCATTGTAAAAGATAAAGGCTATATATGTATATAAGACAATGCAGGAAAAAGTATCGCAAAACGCCACATGAGCGATTTCCTTGGATTCATTATCGTATGATATTCAGATCGTATGATATTCAACAACCTGCGTTCAAATAACGAAAATATTGTTGACCTTATTCGACCCTACTACATACACTACTAGACTACGTTATTGTTACATCCTCTACCTGGTGATTGGACTCACGTCACCCACCGGTACTCTACAGATTACATCATCTACCTGGTGTGTACTCACATGCCACCTCATCAAAACTCGATCAACAAACACAGACAATTACAACACACGACCTCTGTCGACTACTACACACGAACTCTGTGTCAACACATGGCTGAGTTCACAACTTTCTTTTGACTTGCTGGATAAGTCAAACTTCATTTAAATTCAAGATCTCGCACACAGTTAATCTTGAATTTTTACAATTTCATCTACAATGAGACTCAACGTATACACAAGACAACCACAAATATCAACGAGGAGAATCGACCCAGATGCCGGAGATGAATGGATTACAGCGACGTCACAAGACCAAGAAACAACCCAACAGGTTAAGCATACGTTTGCTACCTGTAGAGTCTTTTTTCGTCCCAAATTCAAAAGACTCGAACAAATACAACACACTAATTGCAAAAGTTGGTCACTTTAGTAACAGCCCACAATCACATACTGTGTTAGATTTTACTTATTTAGTTATTTACACTGTACTAAATATGAATAAGTCGGACAGACTAATGACTGATTATTTACTAAACACTAGATATGTGATGTGAACAAGTCGGACAGACTAATGTCTGATTATTTATTAAACACTAAATATTTGAATGTGAAGACATTATGGTGATAATTCGAAGACATTTACAGAGGAAAAAGTTTTTAATTAATTAACAGTAATTAAAGTGAATTTATGACACTTGGGCTATTCAGTGACCACAACACACACAACAATGCAACACGTAGACTAAATACAATCACCTCAACTCTTATAGTTGATATATTTTTTTCATTACATGAAAACTCATTCTAAATGGAGACAATGACTTAATTAACAATTACTGACAATTTTTACAGGATGACCATTCTCAAAACGAACGGATTACTGAGAAATGTGACCGCTGATGGATGACCTCAAAGAACAATTTGATATCAATGTAGTTGTAAACTACACCCTGATGACTTAAAAAGCTTAAAAAATTGAACCATCAACAATGAACAATGAATGATAATAACTTCAACTTGAATTTTAAAATGATGATAATGCTATTATTATGATTTATTTTTAAATATTTTTTTATTACTAATTGAAATGTAATCCTTCGTATATGGATCTAGATGTCTATAATACATTATTTGTACCACATATTATAAGTAGGAATTAATGTAATAATGTTGTTTAAATGGAATCATACAATATAAGGGAATATACAAGGTACTGGTTTTGATATGTCAGTAAATGAGTAGACATACATGGAAGCTGAGATTATCACCCATGTCGTAAAGAGTTGAATTTGAGATTGAATAAGACAACGTGAGTATATCACAAATGGAATTTGAACCATCCTTTTTCACGCAATACTATTTATGTGTGATGGGATATGACGAGAATTAAACACTTTTATTGGTATGAAGATGGAATTTAAGGTGAAAAGATATTTTTTCTTTGAACTTTTAATTACTTGATATCTTACTGTCAATGTTGTAATGCCTTAAAAAGTATAATCGATAAATATATAAATGTTTAATCAACTTTCGTGTTGGTAAATTTAAATTTTAATCACTTTTAAATGATAGATACCTTACTGTTGATGTTGTAATTTGAAAGAAAAAAAAATCTATAATCGATATATATATATATCTATTTAGATGTTGTAATCAAATTTGATGTTTGTGAATTTATCAATGTTGTAATACTATAAAACCTATAATTGATATATATGAATGTTGTAATCAACTTTGGTGTTTTTGAATTTAAAGTTTAAAGTTTTTAAATATTTAACTGGTATAAGTATTATCATTTTAACATTTATTTATTACATTTTAGTTGGACATTACATATATATTTAATCTCTCACTGTAATTTTTTTGAATTGAAATTGTTTTAAAGTCAATTTAAATTCTAAGAAAGGGGCGTATGTAAGAGAGTTAGCTTATAGCAAGTGGGTTTAATGAGTTCACAGTGCTTGTATATCAGTTAAACTTGGTCATTATATTGAGTAGTCTAGGACAGTTTTACGTTCCAAAGTTAAAGGATTGGTCATTATATTGAGTACTAGAAAATTACTTTCTTTGATCGGTGTTACTTGGTTATTGGGGATAATAGCATCAAATTATAGTTGGAATTTATTATTTGGGCGTACAGATTATTTGGGCGTACTGAACTAACGTTTACCAAAAGTAATATTATATCATAAAAGGCGGGGTTTAACACCAATATGTAGGAATTGACGTTTCAGGTTTGATTATGATTTGGTCTTACTCTTAGGGGTTGGATTATAGACTGACAGGGAACTGTGGGTAAAATTTTGATAGGGATAAAAGAGGATGTTTCGAGGAAAACGGGAGGATTCAACTTGACCATGAGCTGCACACTTTAAACCTTTTGTGCTCACCATCATTTATTTGCTTTTACGGACTTAGAAATATTCCATGAATATTGAAAATGGTTACTTAGGCAAAATTGACTTTACATGTGGACTGATTTTACGGATTTGGAATTTATGAAACTGATTGAATTATGACCATGCTATTTGATTTGGATTTGGAATTTATCATGATTTGGATTTTGAATTTATCACAAACAAATAAAACTGTAAGAAATGAAACTTGGAATCTGGACTTTTATTTGAATGTCTTGATGCTGTACATTCAGGTATCATCACCGGCCCCTGAACTCTTTCGTCATTATTAACATCTACAACACAACGCAAAGGAAAATATTACTATCTATCAAAAAACCACTATACGATCATAAGCCATTACATATGTGTGCAACTACGCCACATAAAGACACTGCTGACATATCATTGCTGCTGACCAATGTCCTGTAGTGTACACAATATTTTAGGACTCGTAGTCCAATCGAAGCAGCTTTTGATATTGGGCAATCATCCCAGCACTTTTTGTCAAATTATAACTCTTTGATGTTACACGACATTCGCCACCATTCAAAGAAGCCCCGTTGGCTCGGCTACGAGGCCTTGTTAATGTTACGCCTTGCTATAGCCCAGAAACCGCTGATAGAGTGATGTCTTGCCTTGGTCTTATCAAATAAATAGTTTCCTTTATGGAAACGTGAGGAAATGTGAGATTAAGATCTTAGCTTTTCTTTTACAAATTAAAAAAAAAAAAAAAGAAGAAGAAGAAAAGAGAGAAATAACGTATTTCTTGCTAATTTTTTTCGGTTTCAGGTTTTACTTTGATGCCAATGGATGGCGGAAGTGTGACTGTAATTCTCTCTCTCTCTCTCTCTCTCTCTCTCTCTCTCTCTCTCTCTCTCTCTCTCTCTCTCTCTCTCTCTCTCTCTCTTCTTTTTTTCTTCTTCTTTTTTTCTTCTTTTTTTCCCCTTTATTTTGTTTTGGTGAGATTTATCTTTAATTGCTTTAAAAAAAAATATATCCCCCCCCCCAACCCTGTTTCCTCTCTATTTCACCCAATCGTAAATGGATTACGAAAAAAATTCTTAGTTTTGAACCCTTTAAATAAAATATAATAATTGGTATCAGCTCCGGTGACCTATACACTACAAAAAAAAAAAAGCTGAAAATGATGTCAGGAGGCACGATCATATTTTTTTAAAAGCGATGACCGTCTTTGCTATGGTCTGGGAAAATCATTCGACTGTCCAATTATTAAACACCACTTTCCCGAATGAATTACTTCTTGGGTAAAGATATATTGTTATGATTATGAACCAACAACCCGCCTCCGTTTAATTGTTTAATAATTATGGGTTACAAGCTTTGTGTACTTATGTCGGTTACAAGAGACAAAATCACACCACGGTATCATTGACATGAAGTAAAAAGCGGGTTAAGACGTAAACAGTTTCGACAAAAAAAAATAAATAATAAAATAAAATAATAATAAAATTGACCTGATTACATGGGCCAGAGTAGTGTAAGAAAGTAAAAAGTGGGCTGGACCAGGGTGTAAGGTGATAATTATTGAAAAATATATCAATCGAGCGCGAGATGGTCAAATATTATTATAATTATATTAGGTATTACAAATTTATCCTGGGAGTCTCCGTGTTCGAGCCCCATTCTTTTGGGGATCTTGTTTTATTTTGTTTTTCCTTTGAACAAATAAATTTAGTTCATATTATTGCTCCTATGTGGCGCTGCATTGCTGTTAATGTCTGAGTATTCTCGGCCTTTACTTTTTCGAGTTAAATCACAAATATTCTCATGCGGTTAATAAAGGCACTGTTATTTTTGATATTTCTTACAAAAATCAATTGCTAAGAATTTCCAAATATTTCCTTAACTTAATTTAATTTTGCTGTAAATGTATGCCTGATATTTGGAAAACCGTCGCGAACTCCCCCCCCCCCCCCCCCCCCCCCCCCCGTCACAACACACCGTTCAACTAGATGCTCTGCCGTTTCGGGTTCTTGCCCACATCGGGTACATGTGGGACATGTGGAAAGTCCCCACTGATGAAGAGCACTTGCTGTTAGGCAGCTCCTCGACCGAAGCCGATTCGCAGCCACCCAGTGTCTCCTCTTACTGGTATCAAAGCGTGGCTACTTCGTTAGAGCAATAAGAGAGAGAGAGAGAGAGAGAGAGAGAGAGAGAGAGAGAGAGAGAGAGAGTTGATGATGATGATGATGATGATGATGATATGAACTGAAACTGGCTAAAATGTGAAAGAGCGTTTTTGTCAAAGTAAACTAGAGTAGGTCAATGAACTCCGTCTCTTGATAACGATATTGTGCATTCAGTAGGGTAAGACGAAGGAAACTAAAGTCAGATCTGTTATTAAAGTAGATAATGCGCGTATTTTTCTCGTATTTTTTTTTTTCAGCTGACCATCTATCAAAAGTTGTAAAAATTAGTTTCAACTTCCAAATCAATGTCTTAACTGAATATAGATTTTTGACCATGTCGATGCCATATCAAAAAGTTTTCTTCTTTATAAAATTAGAAATTTTACACTGATAAAAAATAGGTATGTAAACAAGTTACGCACCACAAAGTATGAGATGAATCCATCGTTTTTCAAAAAAAATATCTCGCGCGCTTTACAATGTTTCATTTACAATTCCACCATCTGAAGATACAATTTAATCTCGAATTGTATCTAAAACTGAATTTTTGATTTTTAGTTCTTGGGTTACCCCGACATAAAACTGATTTGAGACGATTCCGATTAGTCAAAATGTAGGTCGTGCTTGTTTTCATTCCAAAAGTGTCTCTATGCACCAGATTGACACACATATTATATCCAGTACAGCTTTATTTACAATGTGGACACCTGTGCTTGTCTTCCTTCATTCATGTATTTTTTATGGCAGTGTTGCTCCCTTCCAATTGCATACCACAGCAATTCAATTTTCTCAGGAAGCCGTGAAGTGGCAGAAGGAACTGTTTAGCTGACTGACCTCATATCCAATGCGTACCAGCTCGTGCATGGGTCCCGATACCGTCGTCTCAACCTGACAAATAATGTAGCGAAGAACTGAAATAAAGTGGATTGGTTCGAAACGATTAAATTTACACTCGGAATCGGACTTGGGTCTTTGTGTCTTTTCTGTTTGATTTATTCTACCTAATGAACGTTATTCTATGGAATTGAAGTGCTGGTAGCAGCAGCAGCAGTAATAGTAGTAGTAGTAGTAGTAGTAGTAGTAGTAGTAGTGGTAGTAGTAGTAGTAGTAGTAGTAGTAGTAGTAGTAGTAGTAGTAGTAGTAGTAGTAGTAGTAGTAGTAGTAGTAGTCGTAGTAGTAGCAGCAGTAGTAGTAGTTGTAGTGAAGATGGTGGTAGTAATAGTAGGAGTTGGGGTCGTAGTACTATATATATATATATATATATATATATATATATATATATATATATATATATATATATATATATATATATATATATATAAATTTCACCACCCAGTTCCAGCGTCGTATTGCAGAGCGTGCTGGGATTCAGCGCGCTAGTATCCAGCGAGTACTGTACGACCGATCTATTAAGATTACCCAAGAACTGGAAAAAGTCTTCTTTGAAGCTCTCTTCGAGTCAAACACTTTTTGCCAAGTTGGCGGTCATCTTAATTTATCGATTTTTGGAGAACTTCCTAGCTAAAACGAGAAAAAAAAGTATTTTATCAACGCACGGCAGGGGTGCTTGGACAAATGAAAAGTTTAAGATTTTTACATTGTGGTGATCCAAAACTCATCACATTTACACGGGAATGTCGAGTAGAGTCAGATTGATCTAAGAGAAAATTAATAAATAGATAAATATAGATATTTCGTGAGATAATATTGATGTGCACGCATCTTCAGAGTGTTCGACTTTCTTAAGAGTGAATTATTTTAGGATTTTTACCTCTTATTTTGCCTACAATATTTTTTTCCGCAGTGGGTTCATTATCTGAAATAACAATTTATTACAATAACCATTTTGTTATTTCATTCTAACCTGACCATGCAATGCAGTGAATGAACCTACTGCGAAAACACATTTGAGGGCAAAATAAAAGGTGAGAACACTATAAAATATAAAATTAAATTAAATAGATTGATATAAATACATAAGTAAATAAAATTGAAAAGGGAGAAAGGTGTCTGGAAGAAACTGTTATAGACAATAAAAAGAGAGAGAAAAGATATTTCTCCTTTTCACGAGAAGTACCAGGCAGTACTCGACGACAGAGAAATATAATAGAAGCACTTAATTTGTTTTCCATTCATTTTCATACATTTTAACTTCTTCATTTATGATTTATTTATGATAAGTATTTTAACCCTGCACCTATCAGTGCTAGGCACTTTTGATCCGGCATAATTTGTTTGATTTTTACCGTGGACAATGAAGTCAGCTGTATGAGCAGGAACCATGGTAGGCGATTCATAGAAACGATACTCGTTAATTACAATTCTTAGTACCCAATCCCGGCGGGGTGCATTGTTTATTGGTATAAAAGATCTTCAGTTGTTTATGGGGGGGGGGGGGGGGGGGGGGGGGGGAAACAACTTTTATGTTTATCGGTAATAGTAATAGTAAGAGGGGAAAAAAAGAATGATTGCATTTATTATCGCCTATCAGCGATGAATACCATGTTCTAAGCGCTTTACAAAATCTCGTGCACATTTTAACGAAAATACGATCAGACATGAGGCGTCCTATTATTATTATTATTATTATTATTATTATTATTATTATTATTATTATTATTATTATTATTATTATTATTATCATCATCATCATCATCATCATCATCATCATCATCATCATCATCATCATCATCATCATCATCATCATCATCACCATTATCATCATCATCATCATCATCATCATCATCATCATCATCATCATCACCATCATCATCATCATCATTCAATTTCAATGCTATCGTCATCCAGCAGAGCTTTAATTTGCTCATATAATCAATTATGGCCTTCACAACGCGATATAATTACGTCTTTTCAGCGCAGATTAAAAAGAAGGGTGATGGGATATTCAAGCGTTTTCTAACAGGACAGCAGGGGAAAAATAGGTTGTTAACAAGTAAACCGTAAACCTTGAAAAAATGTTTCCAGAAAACTCGGCCTTCAAATATTGTTCGATTAAAGTGAGCCTTATTTTGTCAAAAAGTCTTAACCCTCGGTTTGAGTTTGAGAGGTTTTAACAAGAAGAGTGTTATTTTAATTTATTGACACTTGAAGGATGAGTTTTCTGGCCAAATTTTTTTAATGTGTTTGTTTCTTTTGTTTTTGTCAGAGTAGGCTTACGATAGTATAGAGGGTGGAAAGACATGTTAAAACAAAGAACAATCGTTCCAATGATAGTTCGTATGTCTGATGTAAATTGGGAGAAGTCCATGGAGCTGGAGTTCGTCCCGGTTTTTGTATTCTGTAGCGTCAATCGGACAATATTAATTTATCGCTACTATTTTGATAGGACACCCTTCTGTCGCAAAATACAGCCCATCAGATCTAACAGAACCACAATCACGGATGGAAAAAAAAACCCAAAAAACAACACACAACAAAACAAAACAACAAACGACCAAACCCAAACTCATTGGATCGATACAGGTCGTTTAGCTTGGAGGTGACTGCTCTCCCACAGAGCTATAACTATCACCATCATGATCCTTGAATGTCTTGTACTTGTGTGAGGCCACATTCAAACTAGAATTTTGATTTTTTTTTGTCTCTGGGGTTTTTTTCGGCACTTGCGACACGTTGACATTTCAGGATGAGTAAAATGGAAGTTTGTTTTTGTTTTTAGGGATTTACTGCGCTTGCAACACATTTAGGTCATATCAGCGCCAGTAAAAAGGAAGAAAATGGGATTGTAGAAAAATAATTTAAAAATCAAGAATTACATTTAAAGACACCCCCCCCCCCCCCAAAAAAAAAAAAAAAAAAAAAAAGAAGTAAGACATAGAGGAATTGATTCAAATAGGGAACTTGTAGCTTCCAAGAGCATACCATCGATGTACTAACTTTGAGACCAGCTTAAATCTCATCCAGACACCAACGCATGATCCCACCAAGAGGACAACACTCACATTTTTACAAGTTATGTTTTAAAAAAAAATCAACTATCAGTATATAACAAAGAGATGATTTACAGGGAAAAGAAAATATCTCCCAAAACTAACACAATACATTTGACGGTCTCCATTCCTAAACAAAGACTTCGGCAAGAGCCTGGATAAAACCAAGTAATTCCATTCCAAGACAAAGACTCCGGGGCCATGATAAAACCAAATAATCCCATCTCAAGACAAAGACTCCGGAAAGAGCCAGGATAAAACCAAATAATCCCATTCCAAGACAAAGACTCCGGAAAGAGCCTGGATAAAACCAAATAATCACATTCCAAGACAAAGACTCCGGAAAGAGCCAGGATAAAGCCAAATAATCCCATTCCAAGACAAAGACTCCGGAAAGAGCCAGGATAAAACCAAGAAATCCAATTCCAAGACAAAAGACTCCGACAAGAGCCAGGATAAAACCCAAGTAATTCCATTCCAAGACAATTACTGAACGCAACTCAGAAGATAGTTATCGGGGAATAGGAAGACAGCAAGTGACCTCCTGCCCATTATGGGAGGTCAAAAGACTCCATCCAGGTAAAAATTTAAAAAAAGAAGAGGATAGGGGGATAAGTTGTAGATCTGAAATTAAAGCTGAAGGCACCAAATAAAAAGTAAGATAATGGGACTGGTTCGTTCAATTTAGGTACAGAGCCCAGGAGCCCATTTTGGCATTACCTATAAATCTCATCGTGGAAAAGACACCCACATCCGAGTATTTCCTTGTCAAAGAGGTTACCAACTATTGCCTGAGCAAAACCAAGGAAGAACAGAGAGTCAAATTAAATAGAAGAGCAAAAAAAAAAAATAAATAAATAAAAATAAAAAAAAAGAAAGAAAGAAAGAAAGAAAAAAGTGACATAAGACTCTTCCAGAAGCCCCACCTTCCGCTTCAGAAATAAGTTTTCCTTTTAACAATGTTACATAATGTTCACAACGGGGCAGAAAATATATTATTAGATTTATTTCTAATGATTAAATCATCTCCAATGAGTCCTGACTTGAATAAAATGGACTACGACATAGTAATTCATTATCTAAGACATAAGATATAAATATTGTTTTTTTTTTTTTAAAAAGGCTACACACAGTCATAAAAGCAAAATGGGAGATCGACAGGTTTCACCAAAATTTGAGAATTAAGTCAAATTCTTGGATACGGCATATTTGAGGGTATCTTAAGGAATTTGATTCTATGGGGTATCTATTAAAACAATCGTCAAATAAATATTTCTCAATAAATTTTTCTGGAATTTTGCGTTCATTAGACTATGGTGAAATTTGAGACACGCTTAAGTTATGGTCCGGCGGTTACAAGCTTCTAAACTAACTTTGCCAGTTTTTTGGGGGTTTTTTTTCTCTCACCCGATATATTAAAAAGAATAACAGGAGAAAAAAAAACAGGATTTTTACAAGGGAAAAAAATTTCATATTCCAAAATTATTACTATGCATTTGACTGTTTCCCTCACAGCCAAGGACTGCCACTGTGGCTAGGATAAAACTAAATACAGTGTGATCAATCTCATTCTTGGACAAAGACAGAAAGTAAGTTGGAAAACAGATAGGGGGATAGAAGGCATTGCAAGTGACCGCCCCGACAACTACCGGAGGACAAAAGAGGTCTATTCCATACAGCAAGAGAGCCCTCACCCAGTGGGCAGTGAAAGATCAAACAATAAGAAGAAGAAATATCCACGGAATGACAGAATTTTCAGGCAACTTTTATTTAAACATGAATCAACATAGCATCATAAAATATTGTTAATTGTTTACAAATAACACTAATCCATTAATAAAAAAAAATAACATCGATGAAGATGGTGGTAATAATGATGATACGGTAATAATAATAATAATAATAATAAATAATAATAATAATAATAATAATAATAATAATAATAATAATAATAATAATAATAATAATAATAATAATAATAATAATAATAATAATAATAACAATAATAATAATATTGACGATTATGACTATAATTTGTCATTATAATTATCATTATGATCATCATATACGTAAAATTAAATATCCACATGATCATCATCAGAACGCAATAGGATCATTATAGCAAGTGATTGAAAAGAGAATGAATAATTACAATCACATTTTGCAGAAAATCATCGACTAAGATTTCCAGGCATATCCTTACTGTTCACAGAGATGAAGAAAGAATCAGATCAATACATTTTCTACCGAAGCGTTCTCAGGAACGGATGTTTACTCTTGAGTTGTTAGTCAATGAGGGCAATTTTAAGTACAATACAGAAGTTATCTCCAATGGTACAGGTTATTTGGTGGTAGCACGAAGATCGGATGGAATGAACAAATTGGACTATCATGATTTTTGTCCTTGTGAATTTTGTAAAAAAAAATATTAGAAGAAAAAACAGTCTTTGGCACCATCATAGGCAGTGTGCTTTGAAACGATTCTTTTATGACAAGCAATCACCAAGGGATAATGATACACCAAGTGATATGAACAATGCATTGAGGAGAGGGAGAAATTTGCTCTACAGCGCTCTTATGACCAATGCAGATGTTCATTTTGCAAAACTATTTACCAGAATGAATGACGATGAACTTAAATCTATGCGATCATTAAACGATTTTGCGCTTTGCGAGTTGATGCATTAGGTGAAGAGAAGGATAAAAAAATCAATGACATACATAGGGTGAGTCAGGGAGCTCGATCATTAGCTCGACTCTTGAAACAAGTGAAAGTAACGTCATAAAGGACTTCTCCGATTTGTTGAAACCTGAACACTTTAATCTTGTTGTGAAAACAGCCAAGAAAATATCATTTAATTCAAGTTCACAGTCTTTAACATTTGCCAGATTGATAGGAAATCTTCTCGGACATGTCATCCAAGTAAAGACAGGCATGACTATTCGCGAAAACTCAGATGGTAAATTGAAAGAAGCACAAAACATCCAAAAACTGTTTGAAAGCGAATGGAATTGTCGTGTGAAGGCAGCTGCACAGAAAAAAATTAACAACTTGAAAAGAAATGCAATTCAAACTATTCCCCTAACTAATGATTTGAAGATATTGCTTGAATATGTGAAAACAAAAATGGTGGAAAAAATCCAGTGCTTACAAAACAGCCCGAATTCAAGAGATTGGTGTGGTTTGGCAGCCTTGACATTGTGCCGCCTTATCACGTTCAATAAACGCCGTAGAGCAGAGGTTAAGGATCTGAAAGTTCAAGATTACAATGAACGTCCCAACTGGAAATATGAAGGAGGAGAAGAATATGAACAGTCAATGTCAACAACACACAAAATAATGTATAAAAAGGTAAATATCAGCTTTATTGCCATGGTTTTATTTATATTGTATTATATTCCGTTCATCCAGGTACGTTCACACAAAATTGTAAGAAGCTTCGCAACCGTCATATCAATTTCATTGAAACTTTGTATCTGGACCAATATTTGACATGGCCAAACGCCGATTTTAATTTTTTTTAAAATTCACCTTGAAAGAAATTCACTAGCCAAATTATTTTTATTCTTATTGTTATTATTATTATTATTATTATTATTATTATTATTATTATTATTATTATTATTATTTATTAGTAGTAGTAGTAGTAGTAGTAGTAGTAGTAGTAGTAGTTAGTAGTGTAGTAGTAGTAGTAGTAGTAGTAGTAGTAGTAGTAGTAGTAGTAGCAGTAGTAGTAGTAGCAGTAGTAGTAGTAGTAGTAGTAGTGTAGTAGTAGTAGTAGTAGTAGTAGTAGTAGTAGTAGTAGTAGTAGTAGTAGTAGTAGTAGTGGTAGTGGTAGTAGTAGTAGTAGTAGTAGTAGTAGTAGTAGTAGTAGTAGTAGTATTTTTGATATCATCATCATCATCATCATCATCATCATCATCATCATCAACAACATCATCATCATCATCATCATCATCATCATCATCATTATCATCATCATCATCATCTTCATCATCATCATCATCATCATTATTATTATTACTACTACCACTACTACTACTACTACTACTACTACTACTACTACTACTACTACTACTACTACTACTACTACTACTACTACTACTATTACTACTACTACTACTACTTCTACTGCTAATACAACAACTATATACTACTACTACTACTACTACTACTACTACTACTACTACTATACTACTACTACTACTACTCTACTACTACTACTACTACTACTACTACTACTACTACTACTACTACTACTACTACTACTACTACTACTACTACTACTACTACTACTACTACCACTACTACTACTACTACTACTACTACTACCACTACTGCTACTACTACTATAGTCAGATTATTTATTAATGGCGCTTGTTTTTTTCTAGTTTTTCTCAGCTGTACCTCTTTCAATCAAAAGTTGTGAAAAATTCATTTAAATCAATTTGTCTTAACTCAATCTAGATTTTGGACCGTGTTGATGACATATCAAAAGGTCTTCTTTATGACCTAGACCTATCTATATAAAAAAACTACTTTAAAACCGCTGTCATAAAATTCGAGATTTTATACTGTATAAAATGAAAACAAGATACGCACCACAAAGTATGAAGTGAATTCATGTTATTTAAAAATAAATCTCGTGCTGACACGCAGTTCCGGCTATTGATTATGAGTTCACGTCATACTTTTTTCCGAATAATAACAATTCGCTTTAACTGCTATAAACGTTATGTAGTTTGCATTAAATTTTGAACTTATGAGTTACATTATATCGCAATTATCGATATGAAATCTCTAGCTTTAAATCATTTGAAATACTGATTATATACTGATTATATACTCAATGTTTTCAAATTGACAATGAATGCTGTTTATATAACTTTGAAAAATTGCATGTATGCACGACCAATTCACAGAGCATTTAAAGGCTTTTAAACCATAAAATAAGCTTTTACACGATACGATACGATACGATGCGGAATCTCTATCGGTGCCACTCCAGTAAAGCTGTGAGAAGAAATGTTCATGTATCTATAGATAAGCAAATAAGGAGGACGCCGTGGAATTGGAATTTCACAATCAATTCCGAGAAGAAGGTTATCGAAATATGACAGAGAGATCACCAGTGTTGAATGATGGAGCTGGGTGAACGTAAACATACATCCGACAAAGGAATGGCCGTCTGAT
>NC_088366.1:28798546-28801046 GCF_034508935.2 Berghia stephanieae
ATGGCTATGGGGTGTAGAATTTCCGTTGCCCCGTGGAATGGAGCGGTAAGCGCTCTTAATCAGCAGCCTGTTAAATCTAGTTATGTTCTCGGACTTGGGAGGGATAGCAGGGCTGACATGCTCGATATATGAACTAAATTCCTCCCCTTTAGCCTTCCTGAAGCTCCATCTGCAGAATAGAAGAGATTGTCACCACAGCTGTGACAATTATCGGCCTGTGATGGCTATGAGGGAAGTCGTTATGAACTATCCGCTTAACATGCAGTGGTCCTCTTTCGCTCCCTTCGTCACCCTTACCTTCGAAGGCTCTTTAGCGTAAACGCTAACACCTCCTTTGAGCCTCGAAGTATCCTCTCGCTGGGCCACCGGATAGCCAATCTGGAATCGGGAAGATGTTGCGCCTGAGTAAAGATTGGTCATATAGAAGGAGAATACCAGCGCTATGGACAGCCAGTACTTTGATAAAAGCTCATTATTTGGCCATACGCAATACTTTGGCTCTGGATATATTGAACAAATAATATGTGAGTCTTGTCGCTGACCCCGATATCGTATTTTCAGCTAAAGATATGTTGGGACGTTCGCTGATTTCTCGACCGCGCCGCCGACCCCGGCGACACGTTCTTGGTAGTATTTGGCTAGGCGGCCAACCGCTTCGTCATTGTAATTGAGAGCTATACTAATCCATAATATAGTAGTGTGGAGCCTGGGAGGGCCGAGGCCATTCGGGCACCAGGTTGGATCTCCATTAGTCACATATCAGGGAGATCCATTCTAAGCGCCCGCTTCTTGGCTGGACACCCGGGATGGTCTAGTGACGGTCAAACGGAATTACTCCTTTGCCCCCAATATGCCTCAAGCACCCGCACCAACGACAAGTGGGTGATCCACTGGGGGCGATTAGATGGCAGAACTATTTTGGTAGCAGTTTTTGTTTTAGAATTGCGGGGTGAATAAGAGCATGGATGATCATATTTGACAACCAGCATTTATTTATACTATAAAATAAGATTCCATCACCGTGAAACCAGAAGATCAGTTGCATAAAGTATGTATCCAGTCCTCCGGAAGAGTGGTTTCCACTGAGTCACGCCAACTACGTCCCCTCCATAAAATACAAAATATGCGACCCTTCTCCTCAAACTTGTGTTATGTCAGAATAAACCTGAGTTGGGATAATTGTGAGGACCAGCATTGTCAGGGTTTAGTTTCTGTCGTTTTAAGAAACAATCGATAGTATGCGCTTGGCTAAGAAGCTCATAACATTGCCATCCGGAAGTATAAAGGACCAACACACAAAACTGTGTGTATCCATGAACGTTTATAGTCAGGTTAATACAGTTCAGTGAGCATTACTCAAAAACGCGGATGGCAAAAAACAATAACAAAGACCTGAGTGACGTCATCTTCGAACTATCTATATGCATAGTTCTTTGTTTGTTTGTTTATTTGTTTGTTTTTTTTTTTTTTTTGTTTTTTTTTTTTTGTTTTGTTTTTTTAAGGGTTTTGAAGCGCTTGCAACACATTAAGGTCATATCAGCGTCAGTATAAAGGAAGAAAAGTGGACAGTGAAAAGATTCTAGAATGACAACTAAAGCACCCTAGAATAGGTAAGACAAAGGGGAATTGGTTCAAATAGGAAACAGATGTAGATTCCAAGAGCACACTATCAGTGTACTTAGTGTGAGATCACCTAAAAGTCTCATCCAGACCAAAGCACAGGTCCCTACAGGAATACACTCAAATGTTTACAAATCATATATAATATTTGTATAAATCGCTCGTTCGACCAATTCTAGAATACGGAAATTGCATCTGGAGCCCATTATATAAAAGACAATCTATTAGTATTGAAAGTGTACAGAGGAGAGCTACCAAAAAAATTTATTCAATACAGTATTTATCTTATAAGGAAAGGTTAGAATTTCTTGACTTACCCGGTTTGAAATATAGAAGAATTCGTGGGGATTTAATTCAGGTTTATAGATTGGTACATGGTATGTATAGGATAGACTTTTCTTTTTTTTTTTTCATATTCTACTAATATTACTTTTACTAGAGGGGACAAGTTTAAGATTTTTGTCTCTAGATGCAAAACAAACATAAGACAAAACTGGTTCGGTATTCGTATTGTTCAGAAATGGAACAGTTTGAAATTTGAAACAAAGAATGCAAAATCTATGGATTATTTCAAGGTGTTAGAAGACAGGGATTTATATGATGGGAGATTTATATATGACGAATAATACTTGTTTGCACTGCTGTTGACATGGCTTTCAATCTTGTATGTATATATTATGCATTATTATATTATTATGGTTATCTTCTATACAAGTGTGTGTATGTGTGTGTGTGTGTGTGTGTGTGTTTGTGCTTTGCATGTCACGGTTAAAGATATATGTTTGTACACCACATCAGTACATTTAAGGTGAAATACTATCTTTACCACGTGTATCATTATTGTAATCTTTAATCAATAGATTTATGGCATTACTATTAA
>NC_088366.1:28803546-28816046 GCF_034508935.2 Berghia stephanieae
TTTTGTTTATTTTTTGTTTTATACTTTTTTTTGTTGGGTTTTTGTTAATGTTGTTGTCGTTGTTGTTTTTATTTGTTTTTTTTTTTTTTTGGGGGGGGGGGGGGGTGTTGTTTTGTTTTTATCTTTGTTGCGAATATATTTTTTTTCATAATCCCCGACCTTCTTAAATTTAGATTCATTTTTCGGGTTACACTGATTACCCACATCACGTGGTGGGTGCCTATTATACCTTGCTTGGAGAACCATTGAAGAAAATTGGAGTGGCTACAGCGGCGTGGCGTATTGACGGCATGTGGTGGTGCCATGATTAGAAGAAGAAAAAAAATTCTAAAACAGTGAACACGATCAAGAGAAGAGAGCACATGTTAAAAACTCTCTTTTTTTGGAAGGGCGGGGGCAGGGTCGATGGTTTCTACGAGTGGACAAAACTCACAAAAACAAATAATTCATGAAAACAACAAGCCACAGCACTGAGATACAAGTCCCGTGTGATAATGTTTGTATTCAATATTGATACCTGGACCTCGATCCAGCGGCTTAATAAACTGTTTGATGTTGTGCGAATTATATATCCACTACATTCCATTACTTCTCTCGCCACCATGTGCCGGTGTTTACCTGTCTTGGTTATTTATAGCTCGCTCCTCGCCGCATACGCAGTCACCATCCCTCGCTAACATTGTTGTCACCGACGAAGTCGCGTGACTTCCCGCCCGTAAAGCCTCTCTATTATTGGTCAGAATCAGCGTGGGTGCGCAACCGGATGCGCGGGTTGACGGAGGTAGGAAACAATAACAAACCCACATGGTTGCCATTACCTCCACCATCATTCTCGCTCACGGTTTGTGGAAAGCACTTCATTACAGGCACGTAATAGTGAATCTAGTTTTTGTTTTGAACATTTCTATTATTATTCTTTGTAAATTGACCCATATTAAAAGAAACATACAAACAAAACAGGCATGACCAGTCACTAACAATGCCGTGTAGTGTGTAGACAGTAACACAGTACGGTGAACATGACTGACACTGGGATCGGAATGTCGGAACCCATGAGTCGTTCGCAACTCTGCCTCACGTATTCATTTAATCAGTCAATTTAATTTTTATTAAGCTTGCGTAAAACATACAAACAAAAAAGACATGACCAGTCACTAACAATGCAGTGTAGTGTGTAGACAGTAACACGGTACGGTGAACATGAATGACACTGGGATCGGAATGTCGGAACACAGTAGTCGTTCGCAACTCAGCCTCGCGTACTCATTTAATCAGTCAATTTAAATTTCATTTAGCTTGCCTATTCTTCAAGTTTATGATATATTCACTTTTTCTATTTAAAAAGGGTAATCCAAACAGACCATAAAAACGATTTTATAATAAGCCGACTTCAACTTCCATCACTTACGACACGAACTTATTTTGGGTGGGTTTTTTTTAACAAAACCGTTTGACTCAAACTAAAGCTTCGGCATTGGATAAGGAGCGAGGTCCCTGTTGCCATCTTGCTTAGTTTATACAGAGACTGGGTTGCCAGCTTGGCTGTTCTTGATAAATAGTAGTAAATAGCACAACCTTGTGCAATGAGAGATAGAGAGAGAGAGAGATTTTGAACAAAAAACGAATATCTCTCTCTCTCTCTCTTACCCTCTCTCTCTCTCTCTCTTGCCCTCTCTCTCTCTCTCTCACTCTCTCTCTCTCTCTCTCTCTCTCTCTCCCTCTCTCTCTCTCTTCCTTTTTCATCTGTCACACTGTTTGACAATCTTCTTCACCTGGCTCACTTGTACTTGTAATATCGGGTGTAAGGTAAAATTTTGAACAATTATTATTATTTATAAAATGCAGAAACTTTGCAAATAAACCGATAGACTAGATATTAATTCGATTCGAAAAGTGAAACACAAAAGGAGAATTTGCGAATACCCGGTCCAGACATAAGCGTCATGGTCTTATTTATAAAGTGCAGAATCTTTGCAAATAAACGGATAAAATAGAGATTAATTCGATTCGAAAAGTGGAACACAAAAGCAGAATTTGCGAATGCCCGGTCCAGACATAAGTGTTATGGTCTTATTTATAAAATCTAGAAAATTTGAAAATAAACGGACAAGATAGAGATTCATTCGATTCGAAAAGTGGAACACAAAAGCAGAATTTGCGAATGCCCGGTCCAGACATAAGCGTTATGGTCTTATTTATAAAGTGCAGAAACTTTGCAAATAAACAGATAAGATAGAGATTCATTCGATTCGAAAAGTGGAACACAAAAGCAGAATTTGCGAATGCCCGGTCCAGACATAAGCGCTATGGTCCTATTTATAAAGTACAGAATCTTTGCAAATAGACGGATAAAATAGAGATTAATTCGATTCGAAAAGTGGAACACAAAAGCAGAATTTGCGAATGCCCGGTCCAGACATAAGCGCTATGGTCTTATTTATAAAGTGCAGAAACTTTGCAAATAAACGGATAAGATAGAGATTCATTCGATTCGAAAAGTGGAACACAAAAGCAGAATCTGCGAATGCCCGGTCCAGACATAAGCGTTATGGTCTTATTTATAAAGTGCAGAAACTTTGCAAATAAACGGATAGACTAGATGTTATTTCGATTCGAAAAGTGGAACACAAAAGGAAAATTTGCGAATACCCAGTCCAGACATAAGCGTCATAGTCCTATTTATAAAGTACAGAATCTTTGCAAATAGACGGATAAAATAGAGATTAATTCGATTCGAAAAGTGGAACACAAAAGCAGAATTTGCGAATGCCCGGTCCAGACATAAGCGCTATGGTCTTATTTATAAAGTGCAGAAACTTTGCAAATAAACGGAAAAAAACAGATTAATTCTAATCGAACAGTGGAACACAAAGGCAGAATCTGCGAACAACCGGTCCAGACATAAGCGTTATGGTCTTATTTATAAAATCTAGAAACTTTGCAAATAAACGGATAAAATAGAGATTAATTCGATTCGAAAAGTGGAACACAAAAGCAGAATTTGCGAATGCCCGGTCCAGACATAAGCGTTATGGTCTTATTAATAAAATGCAGAAACTTTGCAAATAAACGGATAGACTAGATATTAATTCGATTCGAAAAGTGGAACACAAAAGCAGAATTTGCGAATGCCCGGTCCAGACATAAGCGCTATGGTCTTATTTATAAAGTGCAGAAACTTTGCAAATAAACGGAAAAAAACAGAGATTAATTCTAATCGAACAGTGGAACACAAAGGCAGAATTTGCGAACAACCGGTCCAGACATAAGCGTTATGGTCTTATTTATAAAGTGCAGAAAATTTGCAAATAAACGGATAAGATAGAGATATATTCGATTCGAAAAGTGGAACACAAAAGCAGAATTTGTGAATACCCGGTCCAGGCATAAGCGTCATGGTCTTGTTTAAATGAAACAATGCCATTTAAAAAAATATATGGTCAATGAGTAATTAAGCTAAATATGCGGAGTTCAAATAGATAATTTGATCTGTGAATTATTTGTATAATTAGCTGTTTTTATTCTCCATCATTTAGGTTATGTGATTAAGTTTATAATTGAAATACAAACTTTATCTCACTTATCAATGTTTTGCAATAAAGGAGAGTGTGAGTGAACCTGAGCAAAGGAAATTATTTGAGAGAGTGATATTTATCATGCTTTTCAGTTTGTAGTTGAATTCTAGAATGGATTCTTTATAGTTCTCATTGATTGTATGTCAGTATGTCAGTCTTTAGGACACCGATTACCCTAATGCGGCCACAATTTACAATGTGACGGCCACAAGCCCGTTAAACACAGAGTGGGGTATTGTTGTTTGCAAGTAATGCTATGGTTTTAATAGGATATCTGTCTCCTATTAAAATACATTCCTGTGTTGGATTTTGGATTAAATTCATGTCTTCTTCGGATTTTGGGATATTTAATTTTCATGGATTGTGATTGTGATTTTCAAGACTATTAATGTAAGTAAATGCCCAAATAGATATTTTTATTCATTTATTCTTTATTTATTTTTTTTAGTTTTGTTTTGTTTTGAAGCATTTATTATAAGAAATATTGTACATATGCACTTATACACCAAAGACTATATCCTTTCAACTGCTTATTATTATTATTATTATTATTATTATTATTATTATTATTATTATTATTATTATTATTATTATTATTATTATTATTATTATTATTATTATTATTATTATATGATAATAATAATAATAATAATAATAATAATAATAATAATAATAATAATAATAATAATAATAATAATAATAATAATAATAATAATAATAATAATAATAATTAATAATAATAATAAGTGCATTGAGTGAAATCCCAATCATGGTTGCCCAAATAAAACTGGCGCTAGAATCCCGACTACCTGTCTAAACGAATGTTGTTTGTACGATACATACTAACTACACGTTCAATATCGGGGGCAGAAAATATACGTTTGGTTTTATGAAATTAAAACAGTAGTCCCACATTGTTCTTTGATGTTATTTGTGGTTGCATTTGCTTTGAAACTTACACATTATATTGTGTTACATTGTTTACAAAATATTTCTGGTACTCGTATGCATGTGTAGTCAACGGACCACCGGTCAATCGTGTTCTTTATTATTTTATTATTAATTTTGGCTTGACATCTTACATATGTGAATTTGACAGGTTGTTATGGATGGTAATTATAACATTAAGTGATTTTTAAACATTTTTACGGCGTTTTAAATGTCTTTCTTGCATTCATTGCCGAGCACCTCCACTTTTCTGTTACTATTTTAACGATCAGCTGATTTTCTCTTGCCTCCCCATTAATTTCGCGGACTTTTTTCAGAACGAGGCGTGGGAGTGGCTAATCTACGCTCTCTGGTGGAGCTCTCAGATCCTGGCACAAGTCGAGGGGTTTCCCGCTATTTGAAGATAGTATAATTCGACCCAGTTTCTCGCTCAATCAGCTGTAGCGATACTAATGGATAGAGCATTTAACAGGAGCTTGGATTGCTTTGCACCACGGTGTTTGATTTAGTCACTACTTCGCGGAGTGATGTCACCAACACACGAGTCGGCGCAGTGCGTGATTCGGAATCTTGAATAGAGTGGAGGCTAAAAAGGCAGTATGTTGTTTGCGAGTTGGCGAAAGACATTGGAGTTAAAATTTCTCAGTTTTATTTTTAATTAAATTATTATGCTGTTAATGATCTTTAAAAGATTGGTGCGGTGCCTGGCACCATTCGATCCAATGGCCCCACGCCACTGAGTGGCTATCACATTTTTAAGAAAAAAAAAAAAAAAGATGGAATGGACGCCAGACTTTTCCGTCCATATTATTATAAGTAAAGTATTCATTGAAATCATAAATTACAATTGGTCAAAATCTTAAGGGGGAAAAAATAGAAATCAAAGTGAGAGGAGGAAGAGAGAGAGAGAGAGAGAGAGAGAGAGAGAGAGAGAGAGAGAGAGATAGAGAGAGAGAGAGAGAGAGGAGAGGAGAGGAGAGGAGAGAGGGGGTTATAGATCAATGAAAAGAGAAAAAGAAGTTATAGATAGATAGGTAGATATATATATATATATATATATATATATATATATATATATATATATATATATGTGTGTGTGTGTGTGTGTGTGTGTGTGGATGTGTATTGAGATGTATGTGTACGTGTTTGTGAATGTTCAAGTCACTAATTGATCTTTTGTTTCTATTTACTTTTAATTGTGCTCGGTCAGAGAAGTTCTAGATCTAGTCTAGTTGCCACATCATGCATTTAACCACAACCCCCCCCCCCAAAAAAAAAAAAAAGCGTCAGCCAAATTTTTTTTTCATTGCATCAGTGTTGAACATCTCTAGATTAAATATCTGAATAGAGCATATTGAGAATTTTGAGAAATTAAGGTCATTTTTTAAAATCTTCAAAACTCATTTTATGGTATACAGAATGAAAGATTTAGTCAAATTAAATGCAAAAATACTTCTATTTTTAAAAGTGATCGCATAGTTGACAAATTATTAGCAATTTATATTTCGTAAAAGTCAAGGTCACTGTCAAGGTCGTCTCGTAAAATGACCCAAATGTTGCCGTATTTGGTATCAAATTAAAAGTCTTGACAAGATCAATATAGATTTTATGATGTTTATGCTATTTATTTATATTTAAATTGCCTACGTCGGTAAATGTAAAATTGGAATAATGAAAATTAACAATTATGTGAGAAAGGTGTCAGATCATATAAAAAACTCGGAGAGAGTCTCCATAATGAGAGACCATGTTTTGTATTGAGTATTTAGATTTCCTTTCCGTTGCTTATTTACAATGGTTAATTATTGAAGGACAAAAAGGAGAATGACAATTTTCGGCAGATATCTGACATGTATTTCTTGTAAACTAAATCACTCGTCGCTTGACTCATCGCTTGACACGGAAGCAGCTTGATAAAGGCGAGTTCGACAGTTTTCGTGATCATGGCATTTGCAAACTATTGTGCATGGAAGCTTCGCGGCAACACAGCCACATGTGAATGATCACAAGGTTTTTCACGAGAATAGTCTCTTTCAATTCGGGTGGTACACTTGATGTGTTGCTTTCCACTGTGATTGGAGCAAGTGGCTTTGTTTTTAGTAACTTCATCCATCCGAAATCTGTTGGTTGTAAATCTGAGGGAGTTTTTCGAAGACTATGGTACAAAATTACTGTCTGGATGTGCGCTCTTTTGGTGTTATCGCGGAACGCTTCTGAGGGAGGGGACATAATTTTCAACCCAGGAACCTTTTTTAATGATTTTTTCCCTGTTTTATGCAGCCGAAGTTTTGTACTTGGCGCTAGTCATAGATGCTTCATCGTCAACGCCGTAGCATGCATTTATGAAGAATGTGGCTTCTTAGATAACATCTTCAAAGCTGGCACTGGTGTTTCCAAGCTTGTCCAATCTGTGTCCCGTGTGAAGAACTTTGACGATTGTGTTATTTCCTATACCATACAGTTTAGCCACATCATCACACCTGATAGCACCGCTGCAAGAAGATAAGGCACAATTTCTTGATTTCTCGACACTGTTTTCCCAATGTCAACAAGTCTATGCTCCTCACTTGTAGTTTCCATCATCATCGAGCAGTGGTTGGAGTCCAAGTCAAGCAGTACATAAACATCTGTATCGTCACTAACCGCCTTAACAACAATGGTCAGTAAAGCAGCAAGCATTGCTCGTTGCATCATAATGACATCCACTTCCTGGTGTGTGTCTCCAAGTCTGTTCTTGTGGTGAAATTCCATTTTTAATTTGGAGAGAAACCTTTTCGTTCCTGTGATAAACATGCTTTTTACGTGGTAGGGCTATAACTTTGGACATTAATTCCGCACAGTTTACGCTGATCAACTTCTTTTTGTTTTCAATACAAGCAATAATTGAGGCTTTAGCGGGCAAAGGAATGTGTAACGTAAGTTGGTATGCCGTTCGAATATTTACACTGCGACCTTGCCGAGCAACACTTTTGATGCTGAATTCATGGTATCTCTCAAAAACAAAGAGAACGTCACTTCTGTCCATTTTCGGCAATAAAAGTTCAAAAACTATTGACAAAGTCCTGGATGGTTCTTTTTGATGGCTGGTTTACACAATAAATAAGTGCGTATCCATCCAAGATTACAATCACACAAGACGACAGTTTCTTCAGAGCAGCCTTTGTAGTAGAAGTACGTATGTCTTCATTGTCATTGAATAAAGATGTCGGCAATGGCGCCAGTTCATAATATTTGGAGAGAGAGTCCTTTTCAAAATCTCGACGAGCCATTAATCCCATAGGGCACTAACAGGTTAAACTTGTGTCGCAGCTTAAAAGTTCGAACGGCACATAAACTTACATTACACACTCCTTTGCCAGCTCAGGCTTCCCCCAGATTTACAACCAACAGATTTTGATGGATGAAGTTACTAGCAACCAAGTCACTTGCTCCAATCACAGTGCCAAGCAACACATCAAATGTACCACCCAAGTTGATAGAGACTATTCAATGCGGATTTTTTCCCCATGAAAAATCTTTTAGGTCATCAAAATGTGACTGTGTTGCCGCGCAGCTTCCATGCACAATAGTTTGTAAATGCCATGATCACGAGAACTGTCGAAATCGCCTTTATCAAGCTGTTTCCGTGTCAAGCAAAGAGTCAAGCGACGAAGACATCGTGACGAGTGATTTAGTTTACCAGAGTATACATGTCAGATATGCCGAAAATTGTCATCCCATTTTTTGTAATTCAGTAATCAACAATATAAACAAACAAAGGTGAAGAAACCACTACTACTACTACTACTACTACTACTACTACTACTACTACTACTTCTACTACAACTACTACTACTACTACTACTACTACAACTACTACTACTACTACTACTACTACAACTGCTACGATAGCTCAGTTGGCAGAGCACTCGCTTCACACGCGAAGGAACAGAAATCTATATGTTTTTCTGATTCCTCTGTCCACCCAGCAGTGACTGGATCTGGATGTATTAGATCTGGAGGAAAGTACTTTCCAAAGGGGTAGCTTTTGTTATTTTTCCTTTCACTCCATATAAACCTTGTTGACTCCGGCTTCATGGGTCTAATGACTCTGAAGGAATACTTTATCTATATTTAATCTTTTTCATAAAGTCGGGCTACATAATAACCTTTTCCTCCCTCAGAAACACAGAATGCGCTGGTTTTCACAAATAAGAATGATCTTGAATTCCTATCCATGGATGAGACGTGGTATCCTCACCGTATAATAAATTTAGAAGGAGCAAAGAGGGAACAAAAGTACAGTTTAATCGATTATGATGCAACTACAGGTTTCTTGTACTGGACTGATAACTCAATCAATACAGAACGAATTCATAGAGCTCGACTAAATGGATCAGGTATACCCCATACAATCTATTCTCATTCTACTCTTTCTTCTTCTTCTTCTTCTTCTTCTTCTTCTTCTTCTTCTTCTTCTTCTTCTTCTTCTTCTTCTTCTTCTTCTTCTTCTTCTTCTTCTTCTTCTTCTACTTCTTATTCTTCTTCTCACGATTTGATGACATTAATGGCTGCTTGAGACAATAGTATAGCGCTGATTTCTATTCTTACAAATTGTTAATTATTTTATTTAATATTCGAAGAGATGATAGTACTATTTGATATTTATAAATTATGGTAAATCCTGTAGAATCGTGTATTTATTCTTGTCCTCAAATCAGTCCATATAACTGTACAGTATTCACTTGATTCTAGCACGCACTCGGGAGAAGCCAAATACCGTGCTAGAATCAAAGCGTGCCGAAATCCGATGCTCATGGGAGGTAACGAATACATTTGATCACCCAGCTCCAACGTGTCGAATTGCAGAGTGTGCTGGAATTCGACGTGGTAGAATCCGGCGAGAACTATATCCTGCTCAAACTGGACTCTTTTGCCTTTCTAAAGGAACGACTTACTGCCGATCGCCTCCTAATCTTCGGACTGGGACGCTTTTGCAGCTTTTCTGATTTGTTGAGTGTTCTTTCCACTGATGGCGGTCTGCTGCAATGGATCTCAGGTGTTCTAAATTGAAAAAAAATAATTGAGTTTTATATAGCGCAATATTCACAAAATGTACTCAAAGCGCTTTACAAGGGGTCAACAGCAACATTTAACATGTAGGACGGAACATAAGGCCTGTTAGGCGATATTAGAAATTTTGGACAAAGACATCGCTGTTAACGGCCAGGTACTCATTTACACCTGAGTACGGTGAGAGAAAGTGAGTAAAGAGCCTTTTCCAAGGACTCAACTATGCGTCGAGCGCGAGGCTCGAACCCAGGACCTTAGAAACGAAAGCGAGTGTCATACCACTAGACCACATAGCCGCACTAAATCCTTTTCGCATCTCAGTTCTTGTATGGCTTAAGCTTGAGGTCTTTATTTATCGTTGTGGATCTGCCTTTGTGTTTGTTTTGTCCGTTTGGTGTGAAGAATAACGCCATTACCTTATTAGCTGGAATATTTCTGTCTCTCATTAAGATATGTCCAAATAGTCTCCATCTTGTTTCCAAAATTCGAATCAATAGCGCATTTTATGTACAGCGATGTGTTACTTATCTATTATATAGCATGTTATAGGAAATTAATTTTCTCTAGACTCCTAAACACCATTACTGTGGCACTCAAAAGCTTCTCTACAGGACACAAGGGAAAGGTTCACAACTAGGTACTAATTTCAAGAATATTATTTTTCTAATTGAAGATGACCAGGGGAAAAAATCTAGTATTGCTTAATTAGTCAGTTATCTCTGAATTTCCATTTTTCTTTTTTTTTTTATTGTTGCAAGCATCGATCAAAATTTACACAACCATGATATTAGTTTTATAAGGAAAAAAAATAATTAAAAGAGCTAATGATAAATAGTTCTTACAGATCCGTCCTAGATATATCAATCAACAGAATAGCTTTTTGTTTGTTTTTGTTTTTTGGGGGGCTTTTTTTGAATTTAAATGATGGGCTGAATATAAACTATAGAAATATATTCATGAATTGTTTGGTTTTCTTAAAATCAGATACGAAAATTACTTCAAGTCCGTAACTCAAATCCTGAAAATCTCAGTTTTCAAAATGTTATGGTGCAACCTAAAATGAGTTTTCAAGGCCATAACTTTTGAAGGCAACACTTGATTATTTTTTGCATTTAAAGTTGATTTTATCCGAGTATGTAAAAGACAATTCAGACAGGGAAAGAAAAGGTTTCATCCGACGTGTACATATATGCAGGTCTGACATTGAAACGGGAGAATGATGAACACCACTGGGTAGTGAACCCGGGACTTTGGGAGGTAGACACCAGAGGGGAGTGAGCCTAGGGCTATAAGAGATGGATACCACTGGGCATTGAACCTGTGTCTATGGAAGGTGGTCACCAGTGAGGAATGAACCCAGAAGGTGGACACCAGTGCGGATTATATCCGGAGCAATGAGAAGTTGACACCAAGGGGAAGTGAACCTGGGGCTATGGAGAGTGGACACCAGTGGGGAATTACCCTAGACTACATGAGGTGGATACCAATGGGTAGTGAACCCGGGACTATGAGAGGTGGACACCAATAAGAATAGAAACCGGGTTATGGGAGATGGATACAAGTGGGGAGTGAACCCGGGCCAATGAGAAATCACTGAGGAGTGAACACAGGACTATTGGAGGTAGACACCAGTGGGGATTGAACCCGGGACTATGGGAGGTGTATACCACTGGGGAGTGAATCCGGGGCTACTGACGGTGGACATCAATGGGAATTGAACCCGGCAATATGAGAGGTGGATACCACTAGGGACTAAAAGAGGCACCACGGGATACGAACTCCCGTGGGAAGTGAAGCTGGGACTATTGGAGATGGACCCCAGTGGGGAGTGAACACGGTACCAAGGGATATGGACACCAGTTGGGAGCGAACCCGGGACTTTGGGAGGTAGACACCAGTGAGAGTGAGCCCAGGGCTAAAAGAGATGGATACCACTGGGGATTGAACAAGGGTATATGGAAGGTGGTCACCAGTGAGGAATGGCCCCAGGACTATGGGAGGTGGATACCAGTGTGGATTATAACCGGAGCAGTGAGAGGTGGACACCACTGGGGACTAAACCCCGGTCCATTGATGGTGGACACCAGTGAGGAGTGAATCCGGGACTATGGGAGGTGAGCACCAGTGGCGAGTGAACCCTGGGCTATAGGAGGTGGATACCAGGATTGTACCCGGGCCTATGAGAAATCATTGGGGAGGGAACCTGGGATTATTGGAGTTGGACACCAGTGGGGAGGGAACACGGTACAAAGGGATATGGACACCAGTGAGGAGTGAACCCGGGACTATGGGAAGTGAACACCAGTGGGGAGTGAACCTAAGCCAATAAGAAATCACTGAGGGGTGAACACGTGACAATTGGAGGTAGACACCCGTGGGGATTGCACCCGATTATGGGAGGTGGACACCAGTTGGGAGTGAACTCGACCTATGGAAAGTGGACATCAATGGGAATTGAACCTGGGGCTATAAGAGGTGGATACCAGTGGGGATTTTACCAGGGCTTATGAGAAACCATTGGGGAGTGAACACGGCACTATAGAAAGCGGACACCAATGGCAATTGAACCCAGCGATATGAGAGGTGGACAACAATAGAGACTAAAAGAGGAATAACGGGATATGAACACCAGTGGGGAGTGAACCTGGGACTATTGGAGTTGGACACCAGTGGGGAGTGAACACAGTACAAAGGGATATGGACACCAGTTTGGAGTGAACCCGGGACTTTGAGAGGTTGTGAGTCTAGGTCTATAAAAGATGGATACCAATGGGGATTGGACCTGGGTCTATGGAAGGTGGTCACCAATGAGGAATTAACCCAGGACTATTGGAGGTAGACACCAGTGGGGATTGAACCCGGGACTGCTGGGGGAATAAATGAAACATTGCGAAGATCATGGTAAGTAAACCCGTGGAAATGTTC
>NC_088366.1:28826046-28831046 GCF_034508935.2 Berghia stephanieae
CAGTTCTTAATAAAATAAAATTTAATAAGATAATTGTGAACAACCTTTACTGTGACACCCCCCACCCACGTTTAAAATATACTCTTTAACCATTATGGGAAAGATAGATTTTACAAACGGAAGTAAATTTACTATCATGATACTCTAGCATTAATCCATTGTTATGATTTGTGCTACAATTAAATTATTTATTAACTAGACATGGAAATGTTTATATTAACGTAGGTATATGAATGGGTGACAATAACAATGAAAGATTGTGATTACAAATCATTATGATGAACAACATGATGGCAATGTGATTACAAATCATTGTGATAAACAATAGTGATGGCAATGAAGCATGATTTAAGTCGATGATATGAAGGTAATTTACTGAATGAAATGAATGAAAATGTAAATGGAATATTGACATTTCAATTATTAATCATAAATGAGTGAAAATTCATAACAATGATAGATAAAGAGAAGATTTCCCAAATCATGAATGGGTATGGTATATATATCCAAACAATACTCAATGTTACATTAAGTTGGGTCATCATGTTTACAAATAAAATTATCGAATTTGTGTGTTCTGATTTGGCATAATTTGCGAGGTAACTAACAGTATGCATGGGAGGTTAAGTTATACCCTTCTCACGTCATTACACTAATCGAGAAAGTAGGTCGGCGTGAATATTTTCACAACCTGGTATGTGAGAGATACTGAAAGTGTAATTTTGCAAAAATAGACTCCACCTTAGTACTCTACTATTATTCATTTTGTTATTTCTTATGTACGTGAGTGGTTTATGGTCCGTTTCGACCACAAACTCTTTTAGCAGTAGATATCTGCTGAATGTCTTTAAAGCAAAGACGATGGCCAGTCCTTCACGCTCTATTACAGAGTATCGTGATTCTCTGTCCAATAATTTTCTGCTTGCATATAAGCAAGGCATTAGAGTTCCCTCATGTTCCTGTAATAGTACACCTGCGATGCCCTTATCAGACGCGTCAGTTCTTACAACAAATTCTTTTGACATGTCGGGTAATTTAAGAATTGGTTCTGAACAGAGTAATGCCTTTAATTGGTTAAAGCTATTCTGACACGCTTCTGTCCAAACAATTTTGTTCGGTGACCCATTCTTTGTCAGATTTGTTAGCGGTGTCGCGATGTGCGCGAAGTTGTAAATGTATTTCCTGTAAAAATTTAGGAGCCCAAGTACTTTGCGTACTTCTTTTTTTGTCTTAGGTGGTTGCAATTGTGCGATTTTTGTTTGTTTTTCTGTCTCGGGTGTCTGTGTCCCATGACCAACGGTATGATTAATCCTGCATTTGAAGCTTCGATATTAGTAAACATAGGTTGCGACACTGTGTCTCTATCAAAATATTTTTTTAGCATATTTGCATGGAATGTCTTTGTTGTGTTGTTGATTTTAATCTCGTAATTAACATTAGATTTTACTGCTGTTATTTTGAATGGTCCTTTCCATGTAGCTAAAAGTTTACTCGAGTCATCGGGTAAGAGTATTAGTACTTTGTCACCAATCTCAAATTTTCTTGACTTGCTTTTTCTATCGGAGTATTCCTTGTATTTCTCTGCTTTTTTAGTGACGGATTCCTGTGCTAGCTTACATGTATCCTCTATTCTGTCTTTCAGGTTTCTTACATATTCGTAAGCAAACATAATTTCGTTATTGTCCTCCTCATTCCCTTTACAAATGTCGGCTACTATATTGATCGGGCCGCGAGGTGATCGTCCATACATCAACTCAAATGGGGAGTAGCCTGTAGATTCTTGGGGTATTTCTCTATATGCAAATAGGATTGCTGGTAAGTATCTGTCCCAATCATCTGGTTTTTCTGCTGACACTTTTCTTAACATATTCTTTAGAGTGCCATTAAATCTTTCACAAAGACCATTTGCTTGGGGGTGGTAGGGAGTTGTGAATGAGTGTTGGATTCCCATGAGTTTCATGGTTTCATGCATCATATGTGATGTAATTGGGGTCCATTGTCCGACAGTATCTCATTTGGTATGCCTATTCTAGTAAAAATTGTCATCAATGCTTTCAGCTATGTGATCCGATGTAGTTGATTTCAATGCTATCGCTTCTGGCCACCTGGTTGCGTAATCGACTAGTGTTAGTATGTGTGTATGGTTTCTATCTGATTTTGTTAAAGGGCCTATAATGTCAATTGCAACTTTTTGAAAAACTTTTTCAATAACTGGGGTTGTCTCTAATGGCAATCTCGGTATTCTGCCTTTTGCGACTCTTCTTTGGCATGTGTCACAAGATTTCACATATTCTCGGACGTCTTTAGTAATTCCAGGCCATGTGAAATTCTCGGATATTCTCTTCAATGTGGAAGAGCTCCCAAGATGTCCAGAAGTTATTGAATCGTGCGCTATTCCAAGGATTTTGTTTCTGTAAATACTCGGCGTGACCAGTTGTTTAGCTATTTTGTTTCTTTTCCTATGTAACCTGAACAGAATATCTTTTTCAATGATGTATTCAACTTTTGATTTCGTCCCTTTGTTTGCGATATTGAAATATGAAGTTAAAGTCGGGTCCTTTTTCTGTTCTTCAATGAACGTGTTCCTGTCAAATTGTTGTGGTTCAAGAGAAATAGTCATTGGCTTCTCTGTTGTCTTAGTCATCTTTCTTGTTTCTGCTAGACAAGCTGTTTCTTGGGTTAATGACCATTCTTTTACATCTGTTGGGTTGTCTTTAAGACCTTTTATATTGCCAACAATAACATCAGCGACGGGGTTGGGAAGTATACAGCATTCCACTATTCCTGTATAGTATGGGGTTTCTATGTACACATTAGCTGTTTCAAAGGTTTCGACTGTGCCACTGAATGTGATGCATTGTACCGTTTTTCCAGTTTTGTCTTCGTCATTGATCAAAGATGCTTTTATTCCTACTGTACTGCATCCTGTGTCTCTCAATATTTTGCAATCAGTTCCATTAGCTTTGCCTTCACAAAAAAATAGCGATCCTGATTTGTGAGTTTGTGTTAAAAGTGACATACCTTTCACGCAATACACATTTATATTTTCTCCTGACATTACTCGTGTCTGATTGTTTACACCTGTTTGGAGTGATGCATTTGCAGTTTCTTTTGGATATCCCACGATTTTGTAACATTTGTCTGCTGTGTGGCCTTTCATTCCACAATATTGACATTTAATTATAGGTTTGTTGGTTTTCTTATACTCAGTATTATTGTCAGTGCTATTTCTTGTTTTGTTTTGATAGGGTCGGCTATGGTCTCTATTGAACTGTTTGTTCCATGGTTTGTTACTATGATCCTCCTGTTTCACTTGCGTGTTCCGAGTGATTGATCGGCTCGTTCTATTTGAGTACTGAACTTTAGGTGTACCTGGACTCTGAGCAGCGGCAGCGTAGTATGGTTCCTTCAATGTTCTGCTAAGGGTGTCAATGGATGTGCGCTGTTAAAGTTTTCTGCGTAGATTTTTAATTTGTCCAAGTTTTCTGGCTTTCTCTCTTTAAAGAATGCGACTAAATCTGGGTTGCAAGCTTGATAGATTCGATTCTTCAGCGTGAGATAGTAAAGGCCTGCAAAGTCGTCTTGTTTTACGTTTGCCAACTCAAGCCACCGATTTAGAAATTGAGTAATTCGGTTCACGAATGTATTAAAGTCTTCTCCACTTTCCGGTTTTGCAGTGTGAAACCTTTCCTGGTAACCATCTTCCGTTAATCTAAATCTTTTTAGTAGAGCGTCTTTAATTTTTCCATAGTCATCTGCATCTTCAGTTGTTAAGGTATAGAAAACTTTTAGCGGTTCTCCAGATAAGCAGTTAATCAAGGCTGTGGCCCATTTGCTTTCTGGCCAACGATAACCTTTAGCCTGAACTTCGAATCGGTGTAAGAAGGATTCTAAACATTCTGAGCGTTCATCGTATGTTGGCATGCGTGGAAGTTTCACGAAAAATTCATCACTATTATTATGTTTTCTTTCATGACCGGTTTTTGTTTTTTCAATTTCCAGCATCATTTGGGTCCTTTTGGTTTCTTCTTCTGCTAATGCTATTTGTCTTTTTAGTTCCCTTTCTTGGACTCTTTCTTCTCGTTCTTCTCTACGTATTCTTTCTTCGTGTTCTTTTTCTTCTCTACGAATTCTTTCTTCATTTTCTTCTCTACGAATTCTTTCTTCGTGTTCTTTTTCTTCTTTACGAATTCTTTCTTCATTTTCTTCTCTACGAATTCTTTCTTCATTTTCTTCTCTACGAATTCTTTCTTCATTTTCTTCTCTACGAATTCTTTCTTCATTTTCTTCTCTACGAATTCTTTCTTCATTTTCTTCTCTACGAATTCTTTCTTCATGTTCTTTTTCTTCTTTTACTTTCTCTTCGCACCATGAAAATATTCTTTCCTGGGGTATTTCTAAGTCCTTTGCGAGACTTAAGTATTTTTATATGCTTCCATGTTGTAATAAATTAGTTACGATATTTTATATATATTATATTGACAGGATACTGTTACTGACTGTTTTATTTATTTACACTTACTGGAATGAACTGTTCTATTTTTAGAAATCTCTCTCTCTTATTTCAACTTATTATGTATGTTGAATTTGATGCCTTTTATCGTTATATCTTATAAAGCAATGTGTCAATACAATGCGGAGTTATTATGACTTGTGTCAATAACAATGTGTCAATCGCGTGTACTCTAAACTATGTTACTACGAAAAATGTATCACCAATGTGTGTGACTCGTCGTTAGTTTGTGTACAATTATTCGCAATGACGCTAATATACTAGAGTGTGATAACAATAATAGGATGCCAAAATAATCCCAAGTTATCTATCACTAAATATAACACGACGGCTAGTAGACTCCTTTTATTATTATTTAGTTTTTAAAGACTCACTTTTCAGAACATAATATATAAGTGGTTTTCGGTAACAGTAGTATGCCAAAAATGCATTTAAAACAAATCACTATGCAAAACAAATCACGATGTCTATAGTTACTATGTGATGC
>NC_088366.1:28836046-28838546 GCF_034508935.2 Berghia stephanieae
AACCATACGCAAATTGGACAAATTCACATGACATAAAAGACATCGAAGATCCCACATCATTCCACACATTTTCCACATACAAAACAGCACCGGAAGGAAGGAATGAATGACTGTAATGTAGTGACTGTGCTAATTAGTGTGGTGTGATAGATGTAACTGATTTGTATAAGATTTGTGGTGATGAGCACATTGTGATTTTTGTATCTTATGGACTTTCAACTTGAACTTGAATGATTAGAATTTACAGTTTTTACATCTGGGGCCAACCCCGAGGTCAGTTCCATGTAGGTTACGTTTAAGACAATCACAATACTTTTTTTTCAAATCCGAATGAATAAACCTGTGTTTTATTTAGAGGAGATACATTACTTAACTAGCTAATTTCATTCATTGAACGGAGTTTTTTTTCTTCTTTCACAATTTGACAGTTCATGTTATAGGTACACTATTTATTGACTATAGGTAAAACAATAACTGTGGTAAGCCATTCCAGTTTGAACTTGGAGTTGGATGAATCATCAGATGTTGAGATGAAGATATCCAGAATTTGAGCCTCGGTTTGCTCGTCGGATAAACAGTCACTCAAGATTATGGATCAGCTGGGGTCAAGGGCATTATCCCAGAAAATACCATCAAAATGTGAAAAAAACCACTGCCTTCAAGTAAACGTAATTCATGGGGCTCATCTATATTCTTATTGAAGCACTGTTTTGATGACGTTTTTTTGTTCTGTTGGTGGCTTGTACTTTCCCCCACTGAAGGCGACATCACGCTATCCGTGTTAAACAACAGGTTTTTCACGATAGATGACAACATCGTAGAACATTGACTGCCCCTGTACCTTGTGGATTGTTATGCTGAAACATGACCGTGCGGGGAACTGCTGGTCAGCTGTTAGGAGGGGTGTCGCCAACATTACTTGGGGATATTGACAGGCCGGGAATCAGCACCCGATTATCTTATGGAAGACCCAATTATCATTCTGAATACGAGTATTCTGAAAACGAAGTGGTTATTCAGTATCAGATACCCAATAGTAGTAGCCTTCTAAAAATGCCTGGGAGCCTCGAGACTCACTGCCACTCTTCTTTAGTCTCGCTCTCAATTCGTGCATTCTGAGACAACCTGACAACTACGAGACGCACTCGATCGTTACATGAAAAAAAAAACGTATTTTAAAATTTGGCCAGAAAATTCTTCCTTCAAATATCGATCGATTTAAGTGACCCTCGTCTTGGAAAAAATACAACTCTCAAACCTGGAACTTTGCGAAGTCCCAGGTTTGAGAATTTTTTTTGCCAAGATGAGGGTTATTTAATTGATATTTGAAGGACGCATTTTTGGGCCAAATTTCAAAATATTGTTTTTTCCAGAGTACGGCAGCACAGCCCTCTCAGCCTCCGTTTTGCATTAAATGCGTGCTAACTATGTGAGGCTATGTGGTCTTGTGGTATGACAGTCGCTTTCGGATCGGAAGGTCCTAGATTCGAGCCTCGCTTGGCGCATAGTTCAGTCCCTAGAAAAGACTCTTTACTCACATTCTCTCACCGTACTCAAGTGTAAAATGAGTACCTGGCCGTTAACAGCGTTGTCTCTGTCCGAAAATAATTGTAATATCGCCTAACAGGCGTCATGTTACGTTCTACATGTTAAGTGTTGTTGTTGGTCAGAGACCCCTTGTAAAGCGACTTGAACACGTTTAGTGGATATTGCTCTAAATAAAAGCTAAATTAACTAGGATGACTGTCAGAGACTCTCTGAACACTCACGGCTCTTTTCAAGCATTTCATGCATTCGTCATAAATGTTTTGACAACCTAACATGCATCAAGACGGGTGGCACCGTCAGCTTCTTGTTTCTGCTGTCTTTGTCACTTGTTTCCAGCTCTATAATCAGCTAAACGTCTTTTCATCCTCGGATTCAGGGAGAGAATACTTTTTACCAATCTTTTGACAACGGGAAGGTGGGGGAGGGGGGGGGGGGATTGAGGAGAGTGGATGAACATTTTCAAAATCCATGTGATTTTAACCTGAAAATCCTTTTTATGGCATCTGGTTCACCCCGTAAAACCGTTTTGAGGGTCTATGTCACTTTTTTTTTTTATTCTATTCCTTCCAGGTATATGTGTTGGACTGACTTGGGCAGATCAGTTATTGAAAAAGCATTTCTCGATGGTACAATGCGAGAAGAAATTGTAACCTCTGACCTCGGGCATCCAAATGGATTGGTTGTAGACATACCGGAAGAAAAGCTGTATTGGTGCGATGATAAAACGAAACGTATAGAGTCATCAAATTTGGATGGATCAAATAGAAAAGTCATTGTGTCTGATGGCGGACTTAGTCTATTTGGGCTCACACTGCTAGGTAAGCATTTTTAAAAAGTCTTTCAGAGCCCTAAGACTTGTATTTAATGCCGGAGTTTATCATGATTTTTGTGGCGTTAAACGGGCAACAAAAATTGCGTGCTGCTTTTTGGATATGACACAAAATTTTGAGAC
>NC_088366.1:28843546-28856046 GCF_034508935.2 Berghia stephanieae
TACTCAGAAAACTGGCAGGAACAACATGGGGAGCATCGCAAACTCTTCTCAGAACATCAATCCTGGCCCTTTGCTACAGTGTGGCAGAATATTGTGCTCCTGTTTGGACGAGAAGTGCCCACACAAACCTTGTTGATGTGAAACTAAGAGACTCGATGCGAATAGTTAGTGGATGCCAGAAATCAACCCCAACACAATGGCTGCCAGTCATGAGCGCTATAGCACCACCCCACTTGAGGATGCAACACAGAAATGGATATCCAGAGTTGAAGAAGATAGTGGAGCTCCTCTGCAAGCCATATACAAAACTGCGCCCCCAACATCAAGACTAAAATCTCGTTCACCTTTCTACCTACCAAAGAAAGAAAACTACAACACGCAAGAAGCCTGGTGCGAGGAATGGAAAAGGAATAAGCCAACACGAAGGGAACTAATCGAAGATCCCTGTAATAGTCTCCCAGGTCTAAAGGATCAACCAAGAAAATACTGGGTAGCTGCAAATAGACTACGGTCAAAACATACAAGAACAGCTGCCAACATGTACAAATGGGGGCTCCAAGAATCACCAACATGCCCAAAGTGCAACCAAGCACAAGATGCAAACCACCTCGTAGGTACTAGATTGCCCTGAGACAAAACTGGAAGGGGGATTTGAAACCATCAACAAATGTGTTGTTGATTTCCGAACCTGGATTGATACCTTGAACATAGAAGTGTAGCCGAACAATACTACTACTACGACTACTACTACTACTACCACTACTACTACTACTACTACTACTACTACTACTACTACTACTACTACTACTACTACTACTACTACTACTACTACTACTACTACTACTACTACTACTACTACTACTACTACTACTACTACTACTACTACTATATTGTGGTCTTTGTCATGTGATGCATTGTGTTTAACGTCTAACCATAAACATAGACCGTTGTGTCGATTCCCCCAAAGTCTGATGAGGTGATAACATGTGTATGCAAGAAGAGGAAAAAGAAGAAGAAGAAGAAAAGAATATATATATATATATATATATATATATATATATATATATATATATATATATATGTGTGTGTGTGTGTGTGTGTGTGTGTGTGGGTGTGTTTGTATTGACCCATTAAGATCATCAATGACCCCAGAACTTTTATCTATTTCATTTCCTTTCATTTATTCAATTCCAAGGAACAAATACTTGCAAAATGAACAACGGCGGTTGCAGTCATTTCTGTTTGTATCGACCTCCACCATTTAATCATGTATGCGCATGTCCTGACGGATTTGACCTACTTCGGGATGAGGATGGTAAGGAGATAACTACACTTCATGTTAAGGAGGAATGTATAAGTGTTACGAAGCCAGGAAGATAATCCGAGAAAGAAAACTGTAATTGAAAGGATTCAGAAAAAGTGTGCAGCGGGCACTTGTATAAATAATGATGAGAAAAACAGGGTATGGAGAAGTGCCAAATGAAAACAAAGAATAAAAAGTCACGGGGTCAGTGCCAAACTCGGGATCCAATTGACACGACACCCTCTTCCTGGCCGAGAGAGAGAGGGTAGCGAGCGGTCGCACAGCCGACTGCATTTGTTTCAATTATTATTATTATTATTATTATTATTATTATTATTATTATTATTATTATTATTATTATTATTATTATTATTATTATTATTATTATTATTATTGAACGTATTGATGTTATTACGATTGTTGTATTTTTGTGTGGTGTATCAGTTTATTTTTTGGTTCCATTTACCTTTTTTTTTTTCTTTTTTTTTTTTCCACTTTCATGTATGTTGACATCAAATTGTTGATTTATTGGCGAAAGCCTAAGATTGAATAAACTTTGAAACTTTGAAACTTTCAAACAGAGAATTGCGGACAGCTTAATTTGCTCGCCCAGTATACAGAGTTCGCGGGGTTTGTTAGCCAGCCTCGTTGTGCCCCCCCCCCCCCCCCCCCCCCCCCCCCCCCCCCCACGGTAGTCGGGACAGAGAGAGAGGGGCGTATGATTGGTAGTAAGTTTGAAATCCATATTTTAGTGTGGCTGGATAGCTCGTTGTCCTCTCTCTCTCTCTCTCTCTCTCTCTCTCTCTCTCTCTCTCTCTCTCTCTCTCTCTCTCTCTCTCTCTCTCTCTCTCTCCCTTCCAGGCGGAGGGTGTTGTGTCAATTAGATCCTGAGTTTGGCACTGTTCCCGTGACTTTTTATTCTGGCACTTTTTCATATATATTTTTCTCAACTGAAAGGATTAAATGATTGAAGTGTGCACTTGACATTTTGCAATTAAGGCTATATATCGATTTAACTCTCTCGAGTTCATATGCATGGAAAATCGAACAAATTTGTTCGATTTTCAATGAGGGTGAACTCGAGAGAGTTAACGAAGAAAAAGCAAGACAGGAGACCAGAAGGTGAATATCTAAACTAGCTACTTGGTGTGGCGGTTTGGTGTCTTGTCTTGGCATTGTCTTGACATTTTCTAACATTTTCTAGAGATTCTGAGGATGGGTGTTAATGATAAAAAATATCCGCCTCTGCGTTGTCTTCTTTGTCAAGACACCTTCCACAAATTTCTCAACTAAGATGTAAATAAGTATTTAGACTGCCTAGCAGTGGACACCCTCAGTTGTGAGCAGTGGCGGACATTGGAACAGACATGGTACTTAAAGGATAACATGAACATTTTGTCGCCTAAGGCTAAAAAAAAAATAATTAAAAACTATAATGGTAAAGCTTAATGTGATTTCCAGTGCAATTAACAAAGAGAAAAGATTTCAGCATTTCCGATTTCCTATCATCTGACACTCATCATCCAATCTTCTGTCAATTCCTCTTTTATCCAAAGCTCCAATGAAGGATTAAACACTGAGAAATAAGCCCGTTTGGTAATTTTTCACTTTATTTATTTGAATCAATGGGTGATGTATTTTGTTTCCAAATTTGTTTCTGGGTGAGGATCCTGACCTCCCATAGCGGGCATGGAGGTACATACTGTGTTTTCTATCCCCTTATATATGTTTTCCAACATGATATCTGTCTTTGTTTTGGAATGAGATTACTTGGTTTTGTCCTGGCCCTGGCCGGAGTCCTAGCTGGGAGGGAAACAGTCAAATGCATTGTTATTGTTTTGGGAGATGATATTTTTTTCCTTGTAAATCATCTCTCTGTTATGTATTATTATATTTGTTATTTTGAATGTATAATATAAGCATTTGAGTGTATTCCTCTTTGTTGGATTTTGTGCTTGTGTCCAGATGAGACTTATGGGTGTTCTCAAACTAAGTACATTGGTAGTATGCTCTTGAAATCTACATCTGATCCCTATTTGAATTTGTTCCCAGTTCCCCTATGTCTTACTTTTTCTTGGCTGCTTTAATTGTAATTCTAGAACTTTTTACTATTCCATTTTCTTCCTTTTTACTGGCGCTGATATAACCTAAATGTGTTGCAAGCGCCGTAAAAACCTTAAAAACAAACAAAACAAGCCTAATTTGTTTCACGTTGTATTGTTATTCGCTTACACGGGAATTTATTGGACTTGGGGGGGGGGGGGGTCGTGGGAAGTGACTGACTTGATGTAACATTGCACCATTACTTCGGCGACTTGGGATTGAGTCTTCCTTCAGGAACGGTTTTTTTTTTCTTCTCGAGGAGGATAATATGTAAAACGCTCCAATTTGGATAAATGGTGGTTTTTACTGACACTGTATCTTTTATTCCGATGAGTTATTGACCTACTTTGAAAGATATCAGCCCGAAGTGATTGATCATTAAAATATGCCAGATTTTAAAATTGATTTTTAGAATATAAACCGCCAAACATGACAATGGCTGCCTTGTGCTGCCATGTTGAAGTACTACAATTGTTTCATTAAGCTTTTGTTTTCTAGTGTAGTTCATTTATTTCTTCTAATTCTCAGGTATTGGAGGAACTTGTCTCGAAAAGGATTCAGACCAATGGGTTATAAATACCAAGACAACAAGTCATTCAAAAAGCACGAGTACAACATCAAGTCCTTTAAATAACACAACTACCGATGTGAATGAGAGTCATTCTGGTTTCGGCAACATCAGTTCCGGTTTCAACAGTACACAAGTCGGATTTTTCAACACCAGTGATGGCATAATGACGCAATGTCCAGCCGGCGATTTATTTTACTCTAAGAGAGACACGTGTGTCGAAGTTCTTGAATGTCCCCCGAGTAAATTTAATTGTATCCTGGATGGTCATAACGTATGTATTATCTTAGCATGGCGATGCGATGGTTTTCTTGATTGTGATGATGGCCTGGACGAGGAGAAATGCGATATCAGCACGAAAACCAACGAAACAGAAAGTATTTTCAACGAAACTAGAAAGAACGTCAACATAAGTGTTGCGATATCCAAAATAAGCAGTGGTGGTTTCAATAAAACGGATGCGACCTCAACTATGAAGCCCAAAAATACGAACAAGGAATGTAAGTATTTATTTATGGGTGTCTTTATTTTGAAATAAGTACCGTAGTTTTTTTGTGTGTTATATTTTATTTTGTTTCTTTTCCTTTGGGGGAAGGGAGGGTGGGGGGGGGGGGTGTTGGATTTTTGTTCATTTTTTTTGTTTGTTTTGTTTTATTTGTTTGCTGGGTTGTTTGTCGTTTGATTTTTATTTTATTTTTTTATTGATTCTATATTCTATTTATTTTTTCAAAATATTCTTTGTTGTTGTTGTTGTTGGTTTTTTTTGTTTTTTTTTTTTTGTTTTTTTCTGGGGGGGGGGGTTAGTTATTTACTTTTTTATTGTTTTGTAGCTGTCTTATTTTCGTCTTGCTTTTAGAAAAAAATTAAATAGGCATTTGTGTCTGCCATACTGATATCTCCCGACGATATTTTGATGGGGTTGTTGTCATATGGGCTTTAAAAGTGTCAATCCCGAGTTAAATCATTATTTTATTCATATCTAATATAGACAGTTGTGTCTGCCATAATGATATCTCCAGACAATATTTTGATGGGGTTGTTGTCATCGGGACTTTCAGCTGTCAAACCCGAGTTAAATCATTATTTTATTCAAATCTAATATAGACATTTATTGTGTCTGCCATTATATCTCCCGACGATAGTTTTATGGGGTTGTTGTCATCAGGACTTTCAGGTGTTAAACCCGAGTTAAATCATTATTTTATTCAGATCCTTCTATCTCTACCCAACAGGGAATAAGATGTCGACTTGGTTAGATATGGAGCAAGCAGTTTCCGACATGTGTAATATCCTATCTAAGGAGTATCAAGCTTCTTTGAAGTGTCAGGTTTACGATTTGTTCACCGGTTGAGATCCATCTTATTTCAACAATGTTTTAAGTAAAATTTTCTAATCAAAATAAAGAAGAGGATTCTGACAGTAGAGCCATTAGGTCCATGGAGCTGGTTTATCCCAGTTTCTTAAGCGTGAAACGGATAATAGCAATTGATTGCTACCCTTTGGATAGGACGCTAGTCTATCGCAAAGTACTTTCCGCCAGATCTAACAGACCCAGCTAGCCATTCACTGCAGGAGGATCAGAAAAAATCTCGACTGCACCCATGATTGATCTCGGTCAATTTGCGTGTGAAGCGAGTGTTCTATGAACTCAGCTATCGGACCCCCTTATTCTAACAGTGTACGAAGTATATTATAAGTGTATGTTTGCTAGTTTTAGATTTAGGATAATTAGTTTTTGTTTTTAAAAAGTAAAGATCAAAAACTGCAATGTCCATTAGCTTGAGATCTTACCAACATTGTATGGATTTATTCCCGTCAGCTCTGGATCCTGTGTGCCCCTGTAATCTGCCTCAGACCTCAGATTATATCATCGACCAGTTCTGTCAACAAGGCACTCAGATTGGTTTGTAAATTGATTTCTTTGTTATTGTTAGTAAACATTAATATACATTTTAAAAAAAGTGATTTTAAGTTGTGTTTGTTTTTAAGGGTTTTTCGGCGCTTCCAGCACATTAAGGTCATATCAGCGCCAGTAGAAATGAAGCAAATGGGATATAATATAATAAAAAGTTCTATAATTACATTTAAAGCACCGAAGAAAAGGTAAGACAAAGAGGAATTGGTTCAAATAGGAAACAGATGTAGATTCCAAGAGCACACTATCAAAGTACTTAGCTTGAGATCACTTAAGTCTCATCCAGACACAAGCACATGTCCCCACTAGAGGAATACACTCAAATGTTTACAAATCATATAATACGTAAACAAAACATAATGCAATACATCACAGAGAGATGATATTTATAAAAAGTTTAATAAGGGCATTTCAAGTGTATGAACATGTTCAAAGCAGTTCAGTTGTTCATTCCTCCTCTTTCCTCTCCCCCAATAAACCTGCATGAAGACAATATTTCATGTATTGCAGTACGAGTCGCATTAAGTAAAAAAATTGAGCTTTTATATAGCGCAATATCCACTAAACGTGCTCAAAACGCTTTATAAAGGAGCGCTGACCAACAGCAACACGTAACAAGTAGAATGAGACATGATGCCTGTTAGGCGATTTTATATTTGTTACGACAGGGACAACGCTGTTAATTGCCAGGTATTCATTTTACACCTGAGTACGGTGAGAGAATGTGAGTAAAGAGCCTTTTCCAATGACTCAACTATGCGCCGGGCAAAGCTCGAACCCAAGACCTTCCGATCCGAAAGCGAGTGTCATATCACAAGACCACATAGCCGCACTGTGTTGCCCTCGACCAGATGTTAATAATAGCAACAACAAAAATTGCCCATCTTGGTGCACTAGGAAAACAAATTCAACACACGTTACTCAAATTTGAATCAAGTATGGATGTAACTCTTTTTTAGGTCATAAACCGGTATTAACTACATCAGTGCTGGTACAAAAATTAAGCTTGTAGCCGTCCATCTTTTTGTCAAAACAAATTTACATAATATAAGCGTCTTAACGACTTGAATGCTTGGTAGTTACCTGAATCCGTCAATATTTTGGACATTTCATTCATTCACTAGCTTCTCACCATTAGATGACTAAAAGCAATGTAAAACGCGTTGGAGAGTCGAGGCATAACCAATGATCACTTGAACTTTCATGTTTGATGAGTTTAAGATTTCTCAAATGAAGGTTATCATCATTTCTCATATTTATAGCCTATCATCTGAAAACGCTAAAACATTAGGGTGGGGTGGATTCGTGATTAAAGTTGAATTTTATACTTAGTTATCATAAAATTTGAATCAAAAAATAAATGCCTCCATCGAAGACAGCCATTTTCGTATCATGATTTCCTTATTATGATCATTTTAACTTTAAATTCGATTTTTCTTTCCTTTTTCTTTTTAGTTTATTCCTTCATAAAACCATACTCACACAGGAGCTCACATTTCATTCTTTGAGAAATGACATAAACTTGAATGATGATTGTTTTGTTTTTGTTTTTTTGTTTTTTGTTTTTTTTTTTTTGTTTGTTTTTTCTATTTGTATTTAGAAGGGGTGTTGTTTTTTTTTGTTTTTTTTTTGTTTGTTTGTTTTGATTTTGTTTTTGTTTTTTGTTTTATTTTTCTATGCTTTTATCTGCTTCTCCCTTTCTAATAATATCTCAACGAATATGCAATGTGTAACGTACAAGGTATTGCTATTTATGTTTTAAGGGCATTTAAAGAACACTTGATACATTTTAAAGCTCTATAACTGATATGATAGGATATAACACATGATATCATAATAGGAAATATGACGTATTCTGCATTACATCAGGGATGCCACTCAATAATTATTTAAAAATCCGGGAAATCACGGTAATGTGTCGCAATCTTTTCAGGTGCCCCCCCCCCCCCCCCCTCCCAAAAAAAAAAGGATAATCTTTTTCAATGATAATTGTAACCTCTGTGACGAATAGAAATGAACCCAACTTTAATATTATTTAAATGGATAAATAGTTAATTTCTAGCACCCATTTCATCACGACATTACAACGCTTTAAGACGGTTCTGCCTCCTTCGAAGTTTATCCCTGTTTCTATATCGTGTAAAAGACAATAGCAATTGCTTGCTGTCCTTTGGACAGGACGCTAGTCTATCGCAAAGTACTTTCCGTAAAAAACAACAGACTCAGCTACCCATTCACTGCTGGGGTCAGAAGAAAATCCTCGCTGCACCCGGGTTCGATCTTGATCCCTTGGTGTGTGAAGCGAGTGCTCAACCAACTGAGCTATCCGGACTCCTTTTCAGACTGTGGGTCACCTTTATACTTTTATATTTCTCTGAATAAAAAATATTTCTTCTTCACATAACTTCATCTTGCATACCAATAATCACAATTAGAATTCAACACTCATCATAAAGAGGAAGTAAACAGAGCAACCACGCATGCTCAAATGTCCGGAAATTTGGCCAGCGCTGTCGGCTTAACATTTTCACCAGGTCAAAAAAAAAATTCCGGCTCGCGCCGGAACAATATTAAAATTAATACTATCTTGTGGTAAAAAGAACAAATAAATGGAAAAGTGACACCCCTATATAGTGCGGCTATGTGGTCTTGTGGTATGACACTCGCTTTCGGATCGGAAGGTCCTGGGTTCGAGCCTCGCTCGGCGCATAGTTGAGTCCATGGAAAATGCTCTTTACTCACATTCTCTCACCGTACTCAGGTATAAAATGAGTACCTGGCCGTTAACAGCGTTGTCTTTGTCCGAAAAATTGTAATATCGCCTAACAGGCGGCATGTCCCGTCCTACATGTTAAATGTTACTGTTGACCAGGGACCCCTTGTAAAGCGCTTTGAGCACATTTAGTGGATATTGCGCTATATAAAGCTCAATTTTAAATTATATATATATGTATATATATATATATATATATATATATATATATATATATATATATATATATATATATATATATATATATATATATATAAATTGAATCGTGTTTGATACAAATATGGTCGATGTAGACTGACTCAAACATTGTGGTAAATATTTTTAAAAATAATAATTTGCTCCATTGCTACATGTCGAGCACTTTTCTCGATGTAGACTGACTCAAACATTGTGGTAAATATTTTTAAAAATAATATATATATATATATATATATATATATATATATATATATATATATATATATATATATATAAAATTTCATCTTTTAAAAACAATTTCAGTTTTGCCAGTCAAAGTAAAGCGCTTCTACTACGTGAACGGCCATCTTTTACTTGCTCTGCGAAAGGAGAAGGGATTGTTCAAGGATGAGAATTGAGAATTGGCTGTCAAAGAATCAAAAAAATTATGACGGTCATTATCAAGGGAGGTGACTTGTGTTCTAGTATTGAGGAGAGTATCCAGACAGGTAAACTGTATTTGCTGATGGGGAGAAGGGAGGTTGACGACATTGTAGTGACGTATATGATACCTTCAAGTGCAGAATATCGGAAAGGCATGAGAGACATCCAGAAAAAGGACGCTGTATCGCTCATACTGGTCTAATTTTTATTTTTAAGGCAATAGGGAGAATTTAATCAAATATAACTTGACTTACTTGACTTAGATGCCTTTCGCGTCTCGACCGAAAGATCGGGTCGCCTTGGCTGTTTCCAGTATTTCCTGTGTGAGGTGTCTCCAATATTGCCGGTCCTCTGCTAGGGTTCTCAGATTTTCAAGGTCCCCTGCCGTTATGAGACTAATGCTTTGTCCAAGTGTTGTGAGGTTTTTGTTTAGGATCACAGGGAGTGTTGTGATCGGTCTTCCTCTGAAAAGGTTCCCGTGTTTTTGGAAGTATCCCGACATGGCTTGGTTTGCTGGTATGTTTTTGTCCCTGCGTAGTATGTGACCGAAAAGTTGCCATCGTTGTTGTAAAATGTCAAGGGAGATTGGTCTTTCTTTTGTGATCTTATAGAGTGATTCATTTGAGATCTTTTTGGGGTATTTGATGTCCAGTACCCTTCTTAGCTGTGTGCGATGGAAGGCATCCAGATGTTCTTCTTCGGATTTTGTCAACGCCCAAGTGCCGCAGTTATACAGAAGTACCGGTTTTACAAGAGCATGGTACAGTTTCAGTTTGGTTTTTCTCTTTATTTTGTCACCTCTAATCCATACATTGGTGAGTTTACTGAGTGCGGCGTTTGATAGCTGTTTTCTTCTTTGTACATCCTCGGTGTCTCCAATTAGTGAGCCGACTTTCTTTGTTCTTTTCCATTCCTCTTTGTTCCTCGATATTGTTGTAAATTCGGTTTTATTGGCATTGACTTGGAGGTTATATTTCATGAGGGTATTTTGTATGATGTCTATATTTGCTGGTGTTGATCCAATAAAATCGACATCATCTGCATAGGCGATTTAATCAAATATAAATCTCTCTTTTTTTCGTTTGAAAACTGATTTATTTGTAAATATATCTAGATCTTTTATGGATCTGCTACGTTTAATAATATTAAATGGCCTCTTTGTACCCAAAAGTTTGTAAACACAGATCGATTGACGCCCTATCATGCCAGAATGAATGTTTCGGGTTTGTCATAGAATTGGCTATGGACTTAAAATGAGAAAATCTTTTTCTTTCTTTTTAAATAATAAATTATAGTCAATTTATACTTCCATCTGATGGACAAGATTTGAATAAACGTATGTGTCATATTAACAAATTGCCTGTTGTTGATTTTGTTAGGAAATACTGACATAATGTTGTGAGCTAAAATTATGGGTAAAAAGGTCAATACAAGAGGAAGCACACACACGCATGCACACATACACACACACACACACACACACACACACACACACAAATATTTTATATTCATCCATCCATCCATCCAGGAGGAGGAGAAGGAGGAGGAGAAGGAGGAGAAGGAGGAGTAGAAGTAGCAGTTGTAAAAGTAGTAGTAGTAGTAGTAGTAGTAGTAGTAGTAGTAGTAGTAGTAGTAGTAGTAGTAGTAGTAGTAGTGGTAGTAGTGGCGGTGATGGTAGCGATAGTTGTATTAGTCGTTGTAGTGACAGTGATGATGGTGGAAGTGATGATAATACCTCTGTCCATCCAAACTGACCAGACTGTTCACATATGTTTGTTGGTAGGCCGGTCTAGTGGTCACAAATACCGTATCAGCGACTCGTTCTACGTCCATCACCATCTTGGTTTTTCAAACCTCTCTTAGAGACAGGCAGGTCAATCTGCAGGGGCAAAATAAATAGAGATTGGAGATATCAATTTTGCTCTAACCTACAACCAAGACTTTTTTGGCCTCTCTGCCCAGCAGTTATTGAGTAGCTGGGTCGGTTAAATCTGGCAGAACGTACTTTGCAATAGCCTAGCGGCTTATCCAAAGAATAGAAAGCAATTGCTATTTATATTGCTTAAGAAACCGGGGGAAACGTCGGCTTTATGGGATTAATGGCTCTGAAGGAAAGGTCTGCAAGCCGACTGAATTCATCAAGGCCATAAACCTAAAGGCGACGAAAACTGAAAGTATTTATACTTATAGAGCATCTAAATCTAAGACGAGTCATGTATGCTGCCGTACTCTTGAAAAACACGTAAGACTGAAATTTGGCCAGAAAACTCGTCCTTCAATTATCCGTCGATTTAAATGACCATCGTCTTTGCAAAAACTTTCAAACCTGAGACTTCAAGGGGAAGAAGAAGAAGTTGTATTGTAATAAGGATTATCTTTTGCAAACTTCAAAATATTTCACTCAAACCACTCAAACTAACGGAAAGACGAACAGATTCATAACACGGTTTAGCTGCCTTGACGGACACTATCTGCATTCAAGTTGTTTCGATTATTTTGTTTTATTGTCAAGTTTATATTCAACTACATGCACAAACACACACATACACATACAAATCTATATATATATATATATATATATATATATATATATATATATATATATATTATATATATATATATACATATACATATATATGTGTAGATATATATAATATATATATATATATATATATATATATATATATATATATATATATGTGTGTGTGTGTGTGTGTGTGTGTGTGTGTGTGTGATGAAGTCATGAAGCAAATTAAAGCTTGCAGTTAACTCAGTTTGGAGGAGCGTTTTGTTAAGATGTTAACTTACACGTCCTTATTATTTGTAATTATTTAAATTATTTAGATATAAAACCTAATAAAATCCTTAATGACTTTGAAAGATATCAAAACTAGACGGCACGACAAAAGACAACCCTTTCCCGATTTGCTTTGCTGCTAGGATGGAGCTATAATATTAAGTCTTCATATTGCACTCCCTCATATTGATGTTATGCACTTAGTTATTTTACTGACAACATCCGCTTCATCATCATCATCTTCTTCTTCTTCTTCTTCTTCTTCTTCTTCTTCTTCTTCTTCTTCTTCTTCTTCTTCTTCTTCTTCTTCTTCTTCTTCTTTTCTTCTTCTTCTTCTTCTCCTCTTCTCTCCTTCTTCCCTTCTTCTCTCTCTCTCCATTCCCACTCTTCTTCTACTTCTTCTTCTCTCTTCCTTTCCTT
>NC_088366.1:28861046-28901046 GCF_034508935.2 Berghia stephanieae
TAAAGGAAGATGAACAAACTGAGGTCACAGTAATTGTTATATCAGCTCTATTTCTTTGTGGATATCAATTTATCATCCTCATTATTCATCATCATCATCATCATCATCATATCATCATCATCATCATCATCATCATCACATAATCATCATCATCATCATCATCATCAGTCCCACCACTACCAACATCACCGTCTTTGCAACCATCATTATATTCATCTTCATTCACCACCACTACCTCCCCCACCACCACCACCATCATCATCATTAACATTATCATCATCTTTGTCATTATCTATCAGAATCATTATTGTCAATATATATTAGCATTAGCAATCACCGCAATCACCTTCACTTTCTTCATCATTGTCATTAATATATCAGTATCATCTTTATTGCCCTCACCACCATCAATATCATCATCATCATCATCATCATCATCTTCACCTTCTTCATCATCCTTATCATCATCATTATCATCATCATCATCATTTTCCATCACTACCAGCATAATCGTCTTTGCGGTCATCATCATATCCATCTTTATTCACCACCACTACCACCACCATACCATCCTATTTAAATTATTAGCATCATTATTATCATTATCATCATCCTCATTCGTAGTCTATGTCACTATTTATCAGTGTCATCATTATGTCATTATCTATCAGCATCGTCTTTATTACGTTCACCTTCTTTACCATTGTCATTATCCAACAGCATCATCTTTATTGCCATCACCACTAATATCATCTTCATCTTCATCATATCTCCATTATCTACCAACAACAGCTTTATTGTCGACACCACCATCATTGTCATCACCAACTTCACCTTCATCATAATCGTCATTATCTATCACCATCATCGTTACACCAGTATCATCACCAGCACCATTATCTTCACTACCACAACCATCAACCTCACCAACGTATATTATCATTGTCTTCAACATCGTCACCACCACTATCTTTTTTTATTCATATTGCTATTGAAGCAGCTTTTTGTGTCAATCATATTCTCATATTTCTGCTGTGTCATCTGTAGGGGGCATAAATGAGAATTGTTTTTCAAATGTATGCAATCTTATCTAAAGCAATGTGTTTATATTGTCACTTTAAATGAGTTTTATAAAGAAATGAGCTGGGTCATCATACAAAATCTATTTTGAATATTATCATCATCAATGTCATTCTCCTCTTCCTAATTTTCATCATCATCACATCATCATCATCATCACATCATCATCATCATCATCATCATCCTTATACACCCCTTTCTTGAGTATTAAAATATATTTCTGTAGTTAGTCTTATTTGATGTATTTATAATATTTGTATATAAATATAATGTGTGTGTGTGTGTGTGTGTGGCGCGCGTGCGTGTGTGAGTGTTTTTGTGTGAGTGTTTGTGTGTGTGTCTATTTTGAATATTATCATCATCAATCTCATCCTCCTCTTTATCATCATCCTCATCATCATCATCATCATCATCATCATCATCATCATCATCATCATTATCATCATCCTTATCCACCCCTTTCTTGAGTATTAAAATATATTTGTGTAGTTTGTCTTATTTAATGTATTTATAATATTTGTATATAAATATAATGTGTGTGTTTGTGTGTGTGTGTGTGTGTGTGTCTATTTTAAATATTATCATCATCAATCTCATCCTCCTCTTCCTACTCTTTATCACCAATACCATCATCATCATCCTTTTACGCCCCTTTCTTGAGTATTAAATATATTTGTGTAGTTAGTCTTATTTAATGTATTTATAATATTTGTATATAAATATAATGTGTGTTTGTGTGTGTGTGTGTGTGTGTGTGTGTAATTATTGTATGACTTTTATTTGAAAGAAGTTAAATTCATCATTCTCATTATCATCGTCATCATCGCCATCTTGATATCAAGTAATTATATACTAATTCAATAAATAGTTAAACATCTATTATTAATATTCTCTGTCTGGAACTGAACTAATTATTGGCCTGGCGTTGCCTACGTATTAACTAATTTGAAACATTGTAAAATACAAACTATTATTATTATCATCATCATATTCGTCGCTGATACCATCATTTCTTTTGACCCTCTCTCTCTCTCTCTCTCTTCTCTCTCTCTCTCTCTCTCTCTCTCTCTCTCTCTCTCTCTCTCTCTCCTCTCGTAACAACTAAAAAACAAACTATTATTATTATTATTATTATTATCATCATCATCATCATCATCATCATCATCATCATCATCATCATCATCAATCATCATCGCTAGTACTAGCACTTCCATACAAAAATTATTATCATATATTTTTATAAAATAAACTTCAATTGCACTTTTTGCTTGCAAATCTTATTTTATGTGTTTAACGTTTGATTTTCATTAAATGTAGAAGTTTGAGAGAGAGAGAGAGAGAGAGAGAGAGAGAGAGAGAGAGAGAGAGAGAGAGGAGAGAGGGAGAGGAGAGAGAGGGAGAGGGAGAGAGAGAGAGAGAGAGAGAGAGAGAGAGAGAGAGAGAGAGTTAAGTGCTGTCAGCGGGACTCGTGGGCCTTCTAGTTTTCACGCCAGATTCCCGACGAGTCGGCATGTGTATAGATAGCATTGGTAAGCCCTGATGATGTCAGTTTGGACGACTTATACGAGTTATAGATGTGCTGGGAGTGGGGAGGGTACTCGCTGTTTGGTTAGGAGAAGAAAATGTGGCACAGCCAATTTTGTGACACAGGTAAGACGAATAGATAATCTATATGTCCTATGCTGACGAAACACTTTTTTTTTTCAATACAACTAGGGAACCTTTGCTTCATAATAATATATATCGATAGATGACTGAAACCAAGCGATAGGTGAATGCAGGCAAACTTGGTGCGTAAAACCGATTGAGGAATGAACCTAAACGAAAGTGAATGAAAGCAAACTTGGGAAGTACCTAAACTAAAGTGAATGAAGGCAAACTTGGTACGTACGTATGACCGATAGATGAATGAAGGCAAACTTGGTACGTATGACCGATAGATGAATGAAGGCAAACTTGGTACGTATGACCGATAGATGAATAAAGGCAAACTTGGTACGTATGACCGATAGATGAATGAAGGCAAACTTGGTACGTATGACCGATAGATGAATGAAGGCAAACTTGGTACGTATAGATAGTATGCCCTTGGCTAAGAAGCTCATAACATTGCCATCCGGAAGTATAACGAACCAACACACAAAACTGTGTGTATCCATGAACGCTTATAGACGGGTTAATACAGTTCAGTGAGCATTACTCATAAACGCGGATGGCAAAAAATAATAACAAAGACCTGAGTGACGTCATTTTCGAACTATCTATAACCGATAGATGAATGAACCTAAACGAAAGTGAATGAAGGCAAACTTGAGAAGTAAAACTGATAGATGAATGAATCTAAACGGAAGTGAATGAAGGAAAACTTGGGAAGTAAAACCGATAGATGAATGAACCCAAACTGTTAAAACAGATCGGTATAATGAAACCTAAATTTGTCAAAAGCATACATCGATAGATGAATGAACCGAGATTTGTTAAAATAATATATCGACGGGTGAATGGGCATAAACCTGATAAAACACATATCGATAGATAAATGAATCCAAACTTGTTTAAAACATATGTCGATAGATGAATGAACTTATACTTGTTAAAAAGATATACCGATAGATGAATGAACTTAAATTTGTTAAAACATATGTCGATAAGTGAATGAACCCAACCTTGTTAAAACATATATCGATAGATTACCGAACCTAACCTTGTTAAAATTAAAACATATATCAATAAATGAATGAACTTAAATTTGTTAAAACATACATCGATAGATGAGTGAACATAAGCTTGTTAAAACATAAATCGATATATACTTAGGCCGCCCCTTGGGGCGCCCAACATGAGCCACAAGTCTTCGCCATTCTGTCCTGTCTTCCATAAGCGTACGCGATTGATCGATAGATGAATGAACCTAAACTTATTACAACAGTCAGCCAAAGTGAACAAGTCGTTATATTTTAAAATGTTGTCTGTGGTGTATTAGATACAGCTTCCGATTCATTTTGACCAAGTTCAAACCTTAATCAAGATCTTTTTCAGATCTTTATCTTACAAACCAGTGTCCACTCCTTAATTTGCCACGTCGATATAAATTTTTCAAAGATAAAAATGTAGCTGCTGGACTTCAATGTAATCATCCTTGTTCTCTTGTGTTCACATTGTAAAACGCGTGCCATTCTGAAGAATATAGTATAGGCATTAATAAATCGTCTCAACGATCGGGTAACCTCTTTGGTGAAATAATAGGACGTCTTACTTGTAATCAGGAGGTCTGCGGTTCGATTCACAGTCGACGCAGGCTGATTTTTTCTTTCTTGAATTTCTCTTTCTTGCTTGTCTGACACTGTTTCATACACACTTTTTCAGATCTTTAGACCTCATCAAGGAGTCTTCGCGATCTTCATTGAGAATGATTCTTTATGCATTTTCATTTTCATCGTTCTATCAGATAAGGCATAGAATTCGGTGGTGACGGATTAATAAGGCCATTATGGTTTAGTTTTGCATATTGTACACGTATAGCTTCTAACAGGCTGCAGCAGAAAACACACCGTTGGATCTGCATGCGATTCTTTCATTGAGCTAGATTATGATATTGATGCTGTGTGTTTAGCCTAAGTACTCACAAAACAAAAGCTTGATATTGATATAACATACCAATACACAAAATTATGTGTCACCTTGAGCGCTTAGTTTGATTATATGGTTAGTGGGAACTACTCATAAAAATGTCTGGCTAAAAACAATAACACAGAGCTGAGTGACGTCAATATCGTTCTTTCTGTAGCATGTGGATGGTGTCCATAAAACTCATTCACACGGCCAGATTTATCCGTTAAACGGGTAGAAACGATGGGAACATATATGCAGGTCTGACATCCGAATCCACATATGGGCCTAGTTTGACATAGTTGTAATGAACAATATTTTGGGTCTTTTTTTTTTTCTTTATTTTTTTTTTTAATTTTCCATTACAACATTGAGCCCATGAGGAAATGGGTTATCAGACCTACAAATAAGAGCACGTCGGGTAGAAACAATCAATTGCTATTCGGGGCGGTCCTTGGCAAGCTTAAGGACCACGGTCCTACGGTCCCTGGGAAATGAAAACCGCAAGGACCGGTCCTTTTCGACATTGAACATTCCGGAGAGACTGTTGGAAGTTCGAACCGTTTTGACCTTTGGGACCGTGGGATCGTTCATTCTTGAACCGTTAAAGACCGCTACACGATGAAAACCGTGGTCTACAGGAGTAAAACACACGGAGTAGTCACACTCATTTCAAATTGTAACCTAATTAGAGAAGAGGGGTGATGCCTTCTTTATTTGCTCACCGTACTTCATTGTTACTTCGATAATTTAATAAAATTTGAAATTTATCCCCATTAACGGAGATAATGGCATCGCCCAAGGCGTTGATCGAGTTGTTCGTGGCGTTGATACACACACACACAACTCCTACCCCCCCCCCCCTCCCCCACACACACATTAGAGGGTAGCGAGCATTGAAGAGTAAGAGAGAGACGTGTAGTTATAATAAGAGGGGGTGGATGCGGTAATAAGTTAATAAGTAATAAGTGGGGTCCATGGTGACTTTTCGCCAGATCTAACAAACCCAGCTACCCATTCACTGCTGAGTAGACAGGGATTCAGAAAAAACTCGACTGCACCCGGGATCGATCTCTGGCCCTTTGCGTATAAAGAGAGTGCTCTATCAACTGAGCTATCGGGGTCCCCAAATATTCTATTGGACTTTTTAAAAATACAGACGTTATAACTGGGTTTTTTGGAAGGAAGAAACTAATGAAACTCATATTATTTGATTAGTTAAAACACCAAACGAAATTTTAATATTATTGTATTATTTTAAATGACAACAATGCGATAGAAAGGAGTGGTGACAAGAGATGGACAAAAGAAAACAAAAAATCGGACTTGCTACTTGCTAGGTTCAACACACACACACACACACACACACACACACACAAACACACACATCTTTAGTAGTCACATGCATTTCAAACAATAACCCATTAGAGAAGAGGGGTCATGCCTTCATCATAGATCATTGTCATTGCGATCATTATGGTGTAGTAAATTTTGAAATTTACCCCGTATAATGGAATCGTCCAAGGCGTGCGCCTCCTGTTCCCCCCATCTCACACACGAAAGGGCGGTTTGCGAAGTGGAGGGAGGTGGTCGTCTGCCTCTATGGTCGTCTGTGTCGTTTAGTGTATGGCAAATGGGGGTGGCTGCGATTAATTAAGTGGGATGGGTGGTGATTGGTGGAAGATAGGCAACCGAGGCAACGAATCGCTGGGGAAGTAGTATGGCGCGAGACCGTTGAAAGGTGATAAGAAGTCTTCCACTATGGGACCGGTCCCCGAGACCGTGGGACCGGTCTCAGCGCGGCCCTACTATCCAGTGGATAGGAAGCTTGTCTATGACTGACAAATAACTTTCTTCCAGATCTAACCGTCCCAGCGAACCAGTGAATTGGCGAATGGACAAAAGGTCAGGAAAATACCTCAAATGACATAATAGTTTGGTTGTGAATGAAAGTTAGGATAATAAAATTTGAAAACACGACTAAACTGAGGAAAATACCCTCTGTTCAGGTACCTGGGGGAAGGGGAGGGGAGGAGGTCCTATTTGACAATTAAGCTAGGTTTGGGATTATTCTACGTCCAGAAAACATGTGGAACTTAAACCCTAAGTAATCGTATTTGTCTAAAGCTTACATACAATTATCCTGAACGGGGCGAACGGCAGCATATAAATCTTCAATTTTCGGCAACAAGAATGTCCATCCGCACGTATGTGTGCCTTTTTTTACGAAGAAGAATGTCTTAAGTGGAATGTCACTTAAAAGCCAGATCTGGTTTATGAGTAAAGTATTTATATATAGATATGTTTGACTGTTTTTTGTTTTTTTTTGTTTTGTTTTTTTTTTTTTGTTTTGTTTTTTTTTGGTTTTTGCTTTATGTTTTGCTATTTTTTATTATTTGTATTTGGAAAAAAAAGGGGGAGGGGTGTTTGTTGTTGTTTGTTTGTTTTTTTTTTTGTGATTTTTTTTTTATTTGGGGGGGTTGGTTATTGGCTGAAGAATGGTTTTGGGTCCAAAACGTTCTGTCTTTCGTATTTTGTTCTCTTTTGAAGCTGTTATATTAATTCTTTGTCACTTTTTTACAGTCCAAAGCTCCTCGCAGCTTATTAATACCATAAGTAGAGAGAGAAGTATATAAAAAGTCAAGTAACACTCGGCAAAAGTTCGCTGACTTTTGTTCGGGTCATCGCACGGGCTACAAGCAGCGCGTTAAAACAGATTACGTAAATGCCGCATGTCACTGACTGCCGCGCTCTGAAAAAAACAAAGAAAAACAAACACGTATTTACAATTTTGGTCATAAAACTTTTCCTTCAAATATCGATTGATAAAAACGCCCTTCACCTTGGCAAAAAAAAAACCATCTAAAATCTGAGACTTCGCAAATTCCCAGGTTTAAGAGTGTTTGACAAGATGAGGGTTATTTTAATCAATCGATATAATTTGAATGACGAGTTTTCTGGCCAAAATTTTTGATACGTGCTTTCTTTTTCAGAGTTCGAATTAGCCATGACATAGTTCAAGATTGCTAGCTGTCCACATTCTAATTTAAAGTCGGGTAGCCCATACGAGCAAGAATGACTCAAGCCAAACAGGCCTTTATGGAACTCGGAAACATTTTGAAAAACAGATGTCGTTCGGGATTAGATTCCGAGTCTTGAAGGGCTACGTGTGGCCAATCTTGTTATACGGATGCGAAAGCTGGACTACAAATGCAGAAACACAAAAGAACATTGAAGCTTTTGAAATGTGGTGTTTGAGAAGGATGCAGAGAATATCGTATACTGCACACAAAACGAACGAAGAAGTGCTAAAACAAACATACCAACAAAGGAAACTAATGCCCTTAATAGCGGATCGACAACTATCCTTTTTCGGACACATAGTAAGGAAAGATAAGAATGAATACCTGGCAAGTTGTGGAAAAATACCTGGTAAACGCGCCCGGGGGAGACAAAGAAAAACACTCATAGTCATAGACCAACTGAAGGGCTTCACCAACCTAACAATCCAAGAGCTGTTTGAAAAAGCAAGAGACAGGGAGGAATGGAGAGAGATAATTCATGCAGTATCCGAAGCCTGGACCAGGCATGGAACCTAGAAGAAGAAGAAGCCCTATTCGTCCTTAAAGTCGAATAGCATCAACCGTCATTGCCGTACGTAAGGACAAATAGTGTTGCTTGCACTATTCGTACTTCACACTTAAGCTGGGCAATATTCCGTTTTTGTTTTTACTGAGCTAGATTCGAATCCATATAATTACATGACATATCCGTACCGTCTTAAATGTTTGACAAACCCCACCTCCTCTGTGAGTCAAATAAACAGTTGAGTGTGTATGTGTGTTGGTTGTATGTATGTGTGTGTATGTGTTTGTGTATGTGTTAATTTCATGTTTTTATTTATTTTTTCTGGGATATGATTTTTATTCCAGAATGGTGATTGATTTCTTATTAGGAACTATTTTCGTGTTCTCCTATTGGCAAGTATCCCATCCAAATGCCTGCTCGAGAGTTTGGGTTGGCTGGGCACAGAGGAAGATTCGCCAGGTTTTCTTTGGGTTTTTTTTTTTTTTTTGGTATTTGGGGGGGGGGGGGGGTTGTTCGTTGTATTTTTTTGTTTTTTTTTGTTGTATTTTTTCTTATTTTGGTTCTTGTTTGATTTGTGTTTGTTTGCGTATGTGTGTATGTGTATGTGTGTGTGTGTTTTGCCTTTATTATATTTTTTTCAATCTGTGATAATGGGTTAGCACTCAGTAACTATTTGTTTTAAATGACTAGGATTGAATTTGTCAAAAATATCATATTAGTCAAAATAGTATAAACAGCGTAAAAGACATCACAGTGTCGTATCTCTTAAGAAGCCGTTAAAAAAATTTATAATCTTGATAATTCAGTGAGTGCCATCAATAATGGCTTGAATTTAGCCAAATTTTTTCATTTATTTGAACGATGCCGATACCTGTCCTTAAACTTCAGAAAATGTTGTTATAAGTTGTACCGTCTTGACTAGACTAGCTGTATTACATAATGATAGATTTAATTCATGGAGAATTCAATGCGTTATCAAATTGGCAGTAAATGAGATAATTGTATAGACGGGATGGAATTTGGCGGCTTTACAACACGCAAAGTAATTCCAAAACCGATAGAACAACTTTGCATTTAATCTAATCTCCATATACGATGTCAATATATGAAAGATTAATAAAGGACACTCATACCAAGTCCTCAATATTTTCAGTACTTCGTTCGTTAGCTAATACTATTAAGTATTTGGTATCCACTTTTGCCCTGACGAGAAGTTAGAATGTCTACGGGCTGGGATTTAAAATGTCTCCGGGTTGAAACTGGGTGAAATAGAATGATACAGAACATAAAAGCCCAGTTCGGCCTAAGAACAATAACTTACATATGTTCTTAAATTCAGAACAAGGGGTAATGTTGTCAGGGGTGTTTGGGTTGTCATTTTGATCTGGGTAGGGGTCTATAGTCTATGGATAACATCAATATTAGAAATTGCTCTAAGTCTGATAAAACTACGATTATTGGCCAAAAACAAATTCCTAACTTTAGTTAAAAATAAAAAAATAAAAACACGGAAATATATACATAATAAGCTTGATATATTTTAAACGATGGTTACAAGAAAAAAAATCCACGATTTTTCTCAATAATTCTTTACTCAAACAACTTTGTATGCAAATGTTGTATTCTAGATGTGTAATTTGGCTTATTACCACTTAAGGTGGTAATTCAATAGATATTACTACAACTACAGTGTGTCTCTGTACGCAGTGATACAGACCTGCCAAGCATTCGACTTATTGTATAAGAGTGGAATACTAGAATACCATTTCGAAAGTGATTTGTGCTGCATTGTAGGTTAACAAAGCACCCACATCGATGTGTACAAACACGCAGGTCTGACATCTGAACCCACTTATGGGCCTAGTTTAACATTGTTGTATAATGGACAATATTTTGCGTCATTATTTAAAGATTTCCATTACAACAATGAGCCCATAAGGAAATGGGTTATCAGACCTGAAAATAAGTGCACGTCGATCCACATCAATTTAAAAACATCACCATCGAACCCAGGATTTTCCAATCCGAAGGCGAGTGTCATCACACAAGGCCACATAGCGGCACATTCTTCTTTCTTATTTCACACTTTTCTTTGTTTCCTCTGTCAGGTTGTCTCTATCTCCGTCTCTGTCTATTCCTCTCTTTCGTGGTACTCTCTCTCTCTCTCTCTACCTCCATGATTTCCACACCCACCACCACCCCTTCTAGATCTCTAATCATTACCATAATTGCAAAGCAAGCTCACTACGAAAACTTTTTAGGTCTTCCGAATGTATTTTAATTCTTCGGTAGTTGGCAGCTCTGAGGTGTACAGGCGGCCAGGAAGTGTTTTTTTAAGGGGGTGGTGGTGGTGGTGGGAGAGAGATTGGTTATAATTTATGATGTTGCAGTCGCGGGCTGCGCTATCTGTGTCGTTGTCCCCTTTTGTTATTTTTTCTTTTCATTTCCTTTTTTAAAACAATAATGGGTCAGAGAAGGTGCAATGCAAGGAGATGGAGTATTTGACACCATATCCCAGATGAAACGCGTTTGAGACCACTCAGGCATAGAGAAAGATAGACAAGTATAAAGATATATAGATAATAGATAGATAGATGGAGAGAGAGAGAGAGAGAGAGAGAGAGAGAGAGAGAGAGAGAGAGGGGAGGGAGAGAGAGAGAGAGAGAGAGAGAGAGAGAGAGAGAGAGAGAGAGAGAGCGTGAAGAAAAATAAAGAAAAGAGAGATGAGGAACGATGAAGAGAGAGATCGAGAAAGGGGGGGGGGGGGGGGGAGACAATGGGAGAAAGAGAGGGTGATGGAATGAAAGAGAAGAGGAAGATAGAGAGATAAAGAGAGGAAAATATAGAAAAAGGAAGAGACAGGAGTGAGAGAGAAAATCAGTTTAATTAATTAAAATTAATTAATTCCTAAAGGAAAAACGATATATTATATATATTATATTATATATATATATATATTATATATATATATTATATATATAATATATATATAATATATATATATTATTTATTATTATATATATATATATATATATATAATAATAATTAATATCCTTTCTTTAAAAAATATAGCCTTATATGGAGAACATATTGCCATTTGAGTCAACAACAAAAATTATACGGCGCACAACTCTTTTGAAAGATTTGAAAATTAGAAATGTATTTTTTACAGATAGATAAACAGATAACTTGATTTCCTTTTATAATTTAAAGCCAGTTTGAAAGTTCGTTGAGTCAAAAGGATATCATAAAATATGTACCGACGACACCAACACTCTCAAAAACGATTCAATTTCGACACACTAAAAAGTTGTCAGTTTGGCATTTTTACGCAAATCGTTGCATTCGAAATAATGTATTCACTTAATTACTTCAGATCTTGATCTACACTAAGTTTTCAAGTTTTCATCTATTTATGACATCAAGTACATATTAGTATTGCCCCTCTGATACTTTCAATGTGATGGTTTCGGGTGGATAACAACCAGGTTTTAACTTCTTTGGAAATAAATTAAAAAAAAAAAATAATAATAATCTAAAAAATCGAAATTTAAAACTAGAAAATAGAAGTTGCATTGAAGGTAAAATAAGGTTTTAGAAAGAGCTTATTAAATGTTATGAACAGTCAGGTGGCTCCGTGCATAGCGCAGTGGATAAGCTGCCAGACTCTTACCTTGAAAGTACTGGGTTCAATCCCATTATGGATAATTTTTTTTAAAGTTTACTTTATTATTGAGAAAGACATCATTTTTGTTGCTTTGCTATAGTTACTGGAGATATATCTAAAACCTTAAATTAATCTGTTATTATTATTATATTTGTTAAAAAAAAAACAACATCCGTACCATTCAATGTGTTATCGACATGCATTTATATGTAAACTTCGATTGTAATCATTTAATATTTTATTATTATCATCAGTGAAATCAGTGTATTCGTTTATCGCGTCTTTGTCATTTTATTGGGTTTTTTTTATTTTTTAAATTTTTTTTTTTGTTTTTTCAAAAACTTACTGTCCCGTCATTGTTTATGTCTATTTAACTTATCACATCTCTCATTCGTCCTTAGTGTCTTATTCGTCGTGTTTTGTTGATAAAGGGGAAATCAGAAACGCCCACAGTATGTCTTCGTCTATGAAATTGAGGCTTAGAATTCAACACTTATCGTTATTTTTTCCTTCGAGCTTCATTCAAGCAGCAACATTTTCATTAATCAACCAGCACCGCCAACGGTGCGTTTTTTTACACCGTCAACGGAGGTGCATAAAAACGCCACCAAACATGATCACCAGAGTAATGTACTGTAAGGTAAGTTCTCGATCCCAGGATCTTCTTCTTCTTCTTCTTCTTCGTTCCTCTGATGGACATCTATGGCTGCAGTCCGATATCTGCTATGAAGTCTGTGGTCCGCAGCCTCACCATAGAGCTTTGTGTTGAGTGTTGTAGGGATGACCCAGTGGTTCGAACGTTGCACGTTGTATAATGGGCAATCCATAAGCACATGTAAAGTGGTTTCATGGTCGGTTCCACATGGGCAATAAGGAGTTGTTCCAATACCTAGCTTTGTAAACATATGTCCTCTTAGTCTATTGTGTCCTGATCGGAGGCGGAATAGAGTGACTTGGCTACGTCGCTGAATGGCATGGATTGGATCCTCCTTGTTGTGTTCCAGGTGTGTGTCATTCCTTTCTTTGTCTATTTTTAGCTTTATTATTTTCTTTTGCTGATGGTAAGTGATTGACGACTTCGGTTGTTCCTTTTGGGCTCCTTCTTTGGCCAGTTGATCGGCAATTTCATTGCCATATATACCTACATGACTTGGAATCCACTGCAGCACAATTTTTCCTGTTTTATCAGATAAGCCCTCAAGGGCCTCCACAGTGTGTGCGGCTTCAGAGTCCTGGTAATTTTCAATAGACCGGAGAGCATCATCAGAGTCTGTCAAGTAAACCACATTTTTCCCGTATATTCTGTGATCTCTGGATAGTTCTTTTGTTGCATTGAGGATGGCTTTTTCTTCAGTTTTAGTACTTGTGCACATTGAACCCACTGATACAGATATTTTTGTTTCTGTTTTGTCTGTCCAGTGTATGAGTGCACCAGCACCTCCATTCATGAGGGGGCCGGAAACTGAGCCATCTGAATAAACTCTTATCCAGTTGGTCATTGGGTATTTTTTAGCGATCATCTTTAGGGTTTGAGCATTGTCATTATTGCTTCGAATGTTTTTCTTGTTGATGATTATGGATTTTTGTTTCTTTTTCCACGGTGGTGGTTTAAGATTTGGGACATTGATTTGGGCAATATCTTCCTTTGGTGTCACTTTGTATTTGCTCTCTAGTCTTTCAACTCTGCTCACGTCTGCTACTTCATGTTTATTTTCTTACCACAACCTGTTTTCACACACGGACAACTCTCTCTCTATAAATATATATATTTATATCTAGAGAGAGAGATTGTTTGTTTTTAAGGGTTTTACGGCGCTTGCAACACATTTAGGTTATATCAGCGCCAGTAAAAAGGAAGAAAATGGGATAGTAAAAAGTTATAGAATTACAATTAAAATAGGGGAACTGGGAACAAATAGGGATCAGATGTAGATTCCAAGAGCACACTATCAAAGTACTTAGTTTGAGATCACCTACAAGTCTCATCCGGACACAAGCACATAATCCAACAAAGAGGAATACACTCAAATGCTTACATTATACATTGAAAATAAGAAATATAATAATACATAACAGAGAGATGATTTACAAGGAAAAAAATATCATCTCCCAAAATAATAACTATGCATTTGACTGTTTCCCTCTCAGCGAGGACTCCGGCCAGGGACAGGACAAAACAAGTAATCTTATTCCAAGACAAAGACAGAAAGCAATTGGAAAACAGGTACAGGGGGAAGGAAGACACCGCAAGTACCTCCTTGCCCATTTTGGGAGGTAGGAACCCCACCCGGGGGGGGGGGGGGGGGAGAGAGAGAGAGAGAGAGAGAGAGAGAGAGAGAGAGAGAGAAAAGACGAAAGAGAGGAATGGACAGAGAAGTAGCGAGAGACAACCCGACATAAGGAACAAAGAAAAGTGAAATAAGGAAGACGAATGTGAAATCACAAGATAAAGAATGGAAAAGAAGTCACTAAAGAAAGAAAGAATGAGGGGAAGAAGGAATAAGATTGAAAGATTGATATAAGGGAGAGAAAATTAATTTTTTAAAAACTAGAGAGAGAGAAATTATGTTTTGTTTGTTTTTAAGGGTTTTACGGCGCTTGCAACACATTTAGGTTATATCAGCGCCAGTAAAAAGGAAGAAAATGGGAAAGTAAAAAGTTCTAGAATTACAGTTAAAGCACCCAAGAGAAAGTAAGACAAAGGGGAACTGGGAACAAATAGGGATCAGATGTAGATTCCAAGAGCATACCACCAATGTATTTAGTTTGAATTCACCTTTTCAAGCACAAAATCCAACAAAGAGGAATACACGCAAATTATACATTCAAAATAAATATAATAATACATAACAAAGAGATGATTTACAAGGAAAAAAATATCATCTCCCAAAACAATAACTATGCATTTGACTGTTTCCCTCCCAGCTAGGACTCCGGCCAGGGCCAGGACAAAACCAAGTAATCTCATTCCAAGACAAAGTCAGAAAGCATGATGGAAAACAGATATAAGGGGATAGAAGACACAGTATGGGAGGTCAGGAACCCCACCCAGTGTATTTATTTGTTACCCATCATATAATGTAATAAAAATTAATGTCCAGTATAAGGTTTCATTATGAAAATACCCTTTCATTTATCGATTATTAAATATATATAACGAAAAAAAAATTAAAATAACAATCCAAAGCAACACAGAAATGCAATATCAATTCAAACAGGTACAAATTATTTCTCCAGGTGTCCCAGCTGCTCATGGTTGTAGAACAGGTGAAGTTGATAAATGGCATGGAAAGGGCTTCACAGAAATTTCGATTGATGGTAATTATTCCTTTGTTATGGTTAACAAAAACAAAGCAAAGTCACCTTTGTTACAGTTAACAATAACAAAGCAAAGTCACCTTTGTTACAGTTAACAAAAACAAAGCAAAGTCACCTTTGTTACAGTTAATCAAAACAAATCAATGTCCAAGTTTGCTTGTAACTGTTCACTATCATATTGACTGTTACTTCAAATGACTTCTAAAAACATATCCCTTAGGAAATTTTTTCCTGTAATGTTGTAATGTAATAATCGGTAATCAATAAACATTCTTATGTAGAGATTAGAATAAATATTATCATGTTCATAATTATTATTATCATTACTATTATTATCATCGTTATCATGATTGTTATTGTTATTAGTATCATTATTATGAGTATGATTATTCTCATAATATTTTAAAGTTATGAAATATCATTCAGAAAACGTAAATGCCATATGTTTTGTTTGTTTTTAGGTGTTTTACGGAGCTTTCGACACTATTTAGGTCATTTAAGCGCCCGTTTCTGTTTTTTATCAATTTTTATCGGCCTTGAGGGGTCATAGCTGCTCAAAACGTGTACTATTGTAATAAAATCTTTATAAAATCATAATAGTTACATGTTTGTTATGTAAAAATTTTTATTTACAATTTCTGCAGGAGTTCACATTCCTGCAGATACTTTAAAATTGTAAGCGGATCGACCGACTGGAACAGAGACTTCAAGTCCCTGTTTTCATAATGTTGTGACCTTATCGTTGTGCAGAGGGGTTTTTCATCCCTCTCCAGAATGAAACGGTGAGTGAGGGCAGTATGTCCGATCCGGAGTCGCGTTATTTTGACCTCGTCTCTTCATTTTAGCCCCGAGTTGGGTCTGGGGCCGAGGTCACTTTTAATTTGTTATGTACGTCTCAACTCCAGGATCGTTCCCATTCCTTTCGGTCGTGTCATGTTTTCAACTCTTCATCTCACCGTGGTTGTTGCGGCACCTGAAACAGCAAACAAATAAGTATGCTGCTGACATGAAGGCTGTCAATCGTGAGCGCCTGAGTGAGGAAGGTCGAAACATTCTTAAAGATTGGAAGACAGTCACTCTACTGGAGATGAAGGGGTTCATACTTATACACATGGGAGTAGTGAGGAAGAAGTGCATCAATGACTACTGATCGCAGGAATTGTTCATCACCACACCATTCGCACCAATGATAATGGCTCGGGATCGTTTCAAGGCCATATTATCAATGTTCCATATGAATGACAACGATATCTATATACCTGTCGGGGCTGATGGACACGATCCACCTCATAAAGTTCATCCGGTGTATGAGTACCTGCAGCGTCGATTTGAGGAAGTCTACGTCCCGGCGCAAAATATTGCCATCGATGAGGCTATATGTGCTCGTGGAGAGGGCGTCTTCGCTTTAAAGTCTACCTAAAAGACAAGCCCAATCCATGGGGCATAAAATTCTACCAGCTATGTGAAAGTGGCTCAGGATACGTGTTCCGTTTCGAAATCTACGCTGCTCAGAAGGATGTCAGTAATAAACCAACAAACGCCGTTCTCTGCCTTCTCCATCCTCTTCTTGACAAGGGCTATCACCGACAACTACTACACATGCCCTGCTTTATATGAAACCCTTGTCAACAGAAGTACCTCCTGCACTGGCACAGTCACAGCAAATCGTGTGGGCATGCCCAAGGATCTGGCTGTTGAAAAACTCAAAACTGACGAAATTTCATTTCGTCGAAAGGATCGTCTGTGTGCTGTAAAATGGAGCGACAAGCGTGATGTCATCATCCTGACTTCTGCACATGAGCCCACCACCACCGTTACAACAACAAGCAGAAACTTTCGGGGGAGAAATCAAAACCAACGGCTGTTGTTTCGTACACAAAAAACATGTGTGGTGTCGACCAAAGTGACCAGCTGATGTCGTACGTGCCCCTTGCCCGCCGGACCCTCAAATGGTCCAAAAAAGTTTTTCTTCATTTTTTGACACTCACTATTGTTCAGGCCAATATTCTGCACAAAAAAGTACAGCAAAAGAGAGGTCTCAAACCCCTTACACTTCCGATTTTCATAAAGTCTCTTGGAAAACAGCTCACTGATGAGTTCATGGCCGAGAGACCATCGCAGACTCCAACTCGCACAAAGCCGCAGCTTCTTATTCGGCTGAATCACCAACAATTTCATCATCTTGTGAGTCTTCCTGCCACAGCCTCCAAATCCAAGCCGAGACGAGAATGCAAAGTATGCAGGGATGTTGCTGCCAGTAAGCCTGGTAAGACGCCACGCGTCAAGGAGGTTTAGAATATGTGCAAAATTTGTGAAACCCCCTGTGTATGGAACCATGTTTTTTATTATTTCATACCAAAGTGAACTATATTGAAGCATCACAGGACACATAAGGTATAAATACAGGTTATATATTTCTATTAATACATTCTTTTCAACATATCAATGGTTTTCTGTATTTATTGGTGTTCATATATGTTTTTTCAAAATTTTCCGAAAATAGGAAAATTGGCATATTTTCATATATTCATTGCACAAAAAGTTTTTAACATATTTACATTGTTTGCTTTAAAACAGACTGCAGGGGTTGTTTATTATCCATGCCAAATTTGATATCAGTGTGTTAAATACTTTTTGTGTCATGAGCATTTGAAAATTGCCCAAAATTGTCAGTCCGGGGGGAATTGATCGCTAAAAATAGCTCAGTCTCAAGTGAGTTAAGTACGGACAGCGAGTCAGACAAGATCAAGAATGTGTTTTTATTCGATCTCTCAGCCAAACGGAGAGCATTTAGGATTACTCTCGATTCCGCTGTAAAGATCAAAACATTTTTATCCAGGCAAAGTGATCCTGTGCCTTCCGATGAGTAATAGGCACATCCTACTGCATCTGCGCTCTTTGAACCATCCGTGAAGATGCGAGTATAGTTTTTGTATTTTTGTAATATTGCTTTTAGTGTCTGTTTGTAAATATGTGGGTCTGTGATTTTTCGAGTTTTTTTCATGGTGCGATGCTTTTGATTTTGTTTACTTTTAACTCAACTCCTATCCATGATATTTATATTATGTCATTAAATTCTCCCAAAGGTCTTGACGTGGTTTATGAAGATTTTTCCGGATGAAAGAATAACTGAAGCGCAGTTACAGTACAGGATTCAAAAGACAGTCTCGTCTTATGATAGTCTGCTCGACAACATTGAGGAACTTACTAAATTCTTATCCATGTCTGCCCAGGAAAGTATTGTCCTCGATCACCTGACCAACATTGGACTTAACAAATCTATTCTCCTCGATGAAGTGTCTAAATATTCTCCACCTGTTGGATTTACACCAACTGTAAACACTATTCTTTCCTTAGAAGTTGTTAAAAACAAAACAGGATTAGGTGATTCGTTTTTGATAAGATGGATTCAGGCACTTTGCTGTGATTCAAATCCAACTCCATCACAAGTAAAACAACAGCTTGTGAAAGCAAAAAAGGATAAATTAAAGCTAAAACATAAGCCGGATAAACTTGCTGACCTTTTTGCCAGACGACTGTTTGACAGTGGAACTTCTAATACTACTTCTACTACAAAATCTTTACCTGTTACTGTTGTTGAATTGATGAATTGATTGACACAATGATGATCCTGACCATGTTTTGACTGATGTTATATCTTCCTCCATGAAATGTGATAATAGTTTGTTGAAGTCAACGTACATTGAAATTTTAAAAGTCTGAAATTGTTCTTATGCGTCAGCTTGATGACTTTCTAGAGGATGGCATTTATGGGGGTGAATTGGACCAAGAGACCCAGATGCTTTTAAACTTTAACAAATTTAGTTGGGGAGAGAATATTTGGAGATTTTGATTTTGATTTATACAAACGTAGGCATGCTTCTCTTCATCTCAGGAGTACTTTAAATATGTTAAAGAGGAACAAAACATGTTTGGTTGGGTCGACAGACGACGTCTCAAGTTACAAATTTATTGATTACTGCTAGACGAAATGCCCCTGCTCTTAAGTTACAGAGTAAAATTAGACAGCAACGGGTACAGCCAGATATCATAGAGAAGATGCAGGATTGCAAGAGGCTTAAAAGAGGAAAAGAATTAAAGAAAATGCAGGATAAAACTTCCAGTTTAGAGAGTATAATTGGGCAGGGAGGCATTGTATCTACTAAAGAGGAATTAGATAGACTTGTAGCATCCCCTAAAGCTTTAGAAAACCTTAGATGTCAATTAAAATATTGTAAAGTTGTTTTACTTGAACAAATTAATTATGGTGGCAATTTCAGCACTTTGTATTTTCGCATCTGTCAGCATTTAGATTTTGAACCATCACCGCTACCAAAGAAAATCAAACTTGATGAGAGTTAGGGACCATATGTATATTCATAACATCTGTATCACTCATACTCATACCATTGTTTATTATTCATTATTACACCATAGAATGCTGTGTTTTATGTTGTATGTCATTTAGTAGAGACTTAATAATTGCATTGCCAAGTATTGTTTTCTGAGGTCGGAAGGAATTTCTCTTTAAAATTCCTTTGTTTTATTATATATTTGTAGTATGTTGCTTTTAATTGTAGTTAGCATTGACACAGAATGTCAGAAACCAATGAACAGTTTCATACAGAATTCTCCAAGTACTCTAGATAATAACACAAGTGGTTGAAATCATCTCTTTCAAAGCAAGCATTTTAAGCCTAAAAACCAACCTCAATTCTTCATACAGATAAGGTTATTCTTTAGAATCACTGTAAATGTTTCAAACCACTGATTTCAGAGAGTTCTCTGATATTTGAGAGCCATGTAAATTGTCTTGAGAATGGTGATGATTATTTGAATGTACTATGTCTATATTACTTTGTATTTTATGACATGATTGAAATTTTGTCTGGATATTTTTCTTACTTTTGTCAATGTAATATTCTAACCAACTCTCTTGTACTTGGTCATATTATAAAAGGTATTTGTAGTATGATACTTTTAATTGTAGCATTACAAAGAGATGTTGATTGCCTTTACAGTGGTGTTTGTTTGAATGCTCTATGTCTATTACTTACAATTTTAAGAATATTTTGCTCTTCGAGTTCATAAGTAATCTTTCTTACTTTCGTCAACATATTATTCTTCCCTGACCTCTTTACCTTGGTCATATCATAAAATAAATTTGTAGTATCTTGCTTTTAATTGTAGTATTACAAAGAGATGTTGATTGCCTTTACAGTGGTGTTTGTTTGAATGCTCTATGTCTATTACTTACAATTTTAATAATATTTTGTATTCTTCCCTAGCCTCTTTTAATTGGCCATATCATAAAATATATTTGTAGTATCTTGCTTTTAATTGTAGTATTACAAAGAGATGTTGATTGCCTTTACAGTGGTGTTTGTTTGAATGTTCTATATCTATAAGTTACAATTTTATGAAGGTTTTGCTCTTAGTTCACAAGTAATTTTTCGTACTTTCGTCGACATATTATTCTTCCCTAACCTCTTTTAATTGGTCATATCGTAAAATATATTTGTAGTATCTTGCTTTAATTGTAGCATTACAAAGAGATGTTGATTGCCTTTACAGTGGTGTTTGTTTGAATGTTCTATGTCTATTACAATTTTAAGAATATTTTGCTCTTATGAGTTCACAAGTAATTTTTCTTACTTTCGTCGACATCATTCTAACCTAAGGTCTTATAATTCGTCATATCATAAAATGTAATTGTAGTATGTTGCTTTTAATTGTAGCATTAGAATGAGCTTTTAATTGCCTTTATAATGGTGTTTATTTGAGTATTATATCTCTATTATTTTAATTTTTATAGCATTTTTGTTTCCAAGAATGTTCAAATTTTAGTGTAAATTGCATATTACGCGGGTTTTTCTTGTTTTTGGCTTTCGCAGCACATTGTCCAACCTATTGTGAGAAATATATGATCATTATCTTCTCAAAAAAATTCGGCATGTACAATATGTTAATTGTTTCTGAAGTTTATAGCTCCCTCATGCATCCCATTTAAATTTTGTGATCATGTGAATTTGCCACTTTTGCCTACTTTTCATGTAAATTCTGTTTTTTTTCTAAGTCCCGTGTTATTTTTTCCGATTTGTATCAGCTATATCTTTGTCAATGTCCATGCTAGAGGGAAATGATCCATTTTTTAATATAAATTGATGTAATGTATTTCTGTAAAATGTATTGCATTCATCGATATCTCTTCCGATTTTGTTTTGCTATGACCTTGAAAAGAGCCCATAAATGTGGTTTCTCGGATTAATTGCAAATATTTGAATTTGAATAAATTTGAAAAGCCATAACTTTTTCGTTTGTTGTCCGATTTTGTTGAATTAAAGTTTGCTTTTAATGGTTTTTTAAGAACTATTCAAAAAACTACATGAATTGTTTGTTGCTCTCAAACTAAAAATCACTTTGTGGTACCCACTCACAGCAATCAGTTTTTAAAAAAATAGTTATTGTTCAATGTAACTATAATTCAATGAAATAGGAGAGGTTTGATTTATCTTGTTTGTAATATTTTGGGTGGCAGGAGTATTGTTATGATGATGAATCCATTCGTATTGTTGGATTAACTTATCTGTTCGTGACATAGGTATTTTTCAAGCTGTGTCATTGAATTCATTAATCCACGTTTGACAATAAATTTGAGACTATCCAAGAGCGATAACTTCTATAAACTGTCCCCACAGGAATATGCGGCCGCATCGCACCCGATGCGGCCGCATCCTGAGGCCTTCCGCATCCGTTAGCAAAAGAAAAAAAAAATTGGCTCTTTTTTGCCGAAAATTTTGGCCCTGTATTTTCGTTTTCAAAGAAAACCGGCGTTTGGTTATCCTCGACACTCCTAGGTAGCCCACTCTAAAGTGCCATATTGTGACTCATTCCAATACCTGGCCGGCCTGTCTGCAGATATCAGAATACAAATTAAAGCAGAAATGGACTTCATCTCTGAAAAGTGCAAAGTCTTTGTGCACGCAACAGACTTGTTTCAAAGTCAATCAACAGTTGCTGTCAAGGTAAGACGCCTTCATTTCAGCAGGTCTATTTTGCCTATAACACATAATTATGCATGTATTGCTTTTTTAAGACTTTTTTTTGTACTTCCTCTGTTGTATAGTATCAACTCAGTTCCAGTCTAAGATTTAACACATCACTCCTCCCTCTTTGAGTTAAAAAAAAATAATCGTTACTCTAGTCATAATGGTCGTCATTGCCTTAATCACAGGAAACTATATTTAACACATAAGTCTGATAAAAGTTGCCTGTGTTCTTACCACCAATAAAATCATCACTTTCATTCTATTTTTTATACTTCTTGTAAGCCAGCCAACAAATCATACTCATGATTCCGTTTTTCTCTCTCTCTTTCTTCTATTTTTCAAATCCAGGCATGGTCCAAACTTGAAAGTTTGCAGTACTCCTTTAGAAGCTGTGGAGTCAGCATGAGGGAAGCATCTAAGCATTTCCCAGAAGACCTGCCCTCAAAGGACAAATTGGCTCTGCAGGACCGATACCGCCAAGCTGTCTCTGCAGTGTCAGAAAAGGTTGATAAGTATATGACCCCAGATGGCCAACCAGCAGTTGAATTTTTACAGCAAATTCAATTTTTTGATCCAACTCGACTGGTGACATTTGACTTTAACAAAGACCGTTTACAGAGTGCTCTGCCTGGTTTGTCTGCTGTTCCAGAGAGTGAGTTTCACTGGTACAGGGAAACTGTGGGACCACAAGCGGTTAAAGTGTCTGGGGGGTTGCCAGTGGACCTCACTAGATTCTGGAACAGCAAGGCAGATGAGTTGCCTCAGCTGTCAAAATGTGCACGAAAGTATATTTATGCTCTTGTGAATTCAGCTGATGCAGAGCGAAGTTTTTCATTGTACACCCTGGTCTTTTCAGACCGCAGACGATCTTTGAGTGAGGATAACCTCAAGGGTCTTGTTTTCATGTTTTATAACAATTTTATTGATTCTCTGTTGTAAGTGGTGCATGTAATATTTCTTAAATTTCTTTTTAGCTTTAGACAACCATTTAATAAATTACAAAATGACATCCAACTCAAAATACAATTTTATGTCTGAGTTATTCTCACCACCCTGTTGCATGCCTAAACGTTATCACCAGTGCTGTGATTAGATTTAGTTAGTCATTAATATTGTTGTCATCGTATTGTGAATTAATGTTGATTTGATTTACTTGTTCTCTCAGCTTATAAATTTACATTACCACGTTACAAAATGTCGGATGTTTGGCATAATTTATGGCATAATGTTGGATTTTTGGCATAATTTATGACATAATTTGCCCTTTTTTGGTATAATATTGGCATAATTTTGCTCCAAAAATGGCATAATTCCGCGGGGACAGTATAAAGAGTAGCATAAATTTCATCTTATATATATTTATAATGAAGTCATCTGATATACAGTTAGTTTATCCTTAGCATATTTTTTGTCATACTCAGTTCTGCAACTTACATGTGAATGATGAAGCAATTCACCTGGACTCAGATCGGTGCACCAAAAATTACCAGGGTTCCTCTGGTGGGATGGAGGTGGAGGGTGCATTGGTCATTTGGAGAAGGTCGCTGGACCATGGCATGCATTACCTCCAGATGGTCAGAGATGGGGATTCAAAAGCTTTTAATGCTGTCCGAGATGCCCAGCTCTACGGTAGCCAGCAAGTCACCAAAGAGGACTACGTGAATCACGTCGCTAAAAGACTAAACACTGCTCTGAGGAACGTGGTTGCTGACTGTTGAAAGAAATCAGTAACTCTTGGTGGGAGACTGAAGGGCAGTCTAACCCAGGTGAGATTAACAGATTTGTGCAATCTTTATAGCTTTTTAGACTTATTTTCAGACAATAATGGGCATGAAGCTTCAGTTCATACTTATGTTTGACGAACCCATTGTTGGAATCAAGAAATCATCCTGTGACATCCTCAAATCTTGAGGATGACACGGGTGATGGTAGGTATTTCTAAGGAGTTTTGTATATTTATTTTTCCGACAAATCATGCTGGGGTTTCTGGGATATAGCTAGAGTTATCGTCGAACATGTATTCCACAAAACCACGCTTTTGACTTCCAGATATTATCTCAATTAGAATGTCCTTTCTCATAATTTTTTTTTTATTATTTAAAATTTCCATTGATTATTTCCTCTGAATCTTTCTTTGAGAAGTTTTAAACGGTAGAATTATCATTCTCTCTCTCTCAAAGTTGTTTTTTTTGGGTTTGTTTTTTTTTAATAATAAAAGTTAAATATGAGACATTGAGTCTCATTTTTACTTTTTTTTTTGTAATGTTTAATTATTTTTATTCAGGCGAAGATTGCACTTTTGCAGAAGTACTATACCAGATCAGTGAGGGCCACCTTCAAGCACTCCACTTCTGCACCAGATAATCCTCAGAAGGAGGATCATGAGGATTGCCCCACCGGTGCAGACAGCGGGTGTGCTTACCAGAAAGAATGTGCTCTTGGTCGGTCACCGGTCAAGATGAAAGAACCGGCCACTAACCTCAACTCGAAGGTGGCTGATTATGTTAGGCCAGTATACAAACGCCTGACGGACCCCTTCCTGCTCAGTCGTTGCTTGCTGGGGAAGACTCAGAATAGTAATGAGTCTTTCCACAGTGTTATTTGGGCCAAGTGCCCAAAACATTTGTTCGCTGGCTACAAGCGGGTATTTGTTGCTTGCAGCTGGGGAGTTCAACACGGGCTCCACAGCCTCCCATGACTTTATCACTCAGCTTGGTGTGCCATACATTGTTCAGTGTACAAGTTTAGGCTGCAGGTGGGACCTCAAACGGATTCGAGCCGCGGATGCTGCTGTGAATGTTGTGGCCAAGAAACGGCGAGAGGTCCGAAGACTAGCCCAACAGAAGTCACAGGAGGAGTTCGTCCGCAGTGAGGGTGACCCTTCATACGTCCCTGGGGGTTTTGAGTAGTTGATACTTCGCTCACCCCCCCCCCCCCCCCCCCCCCCGCCCCTCCATGTATTTTTCTTTTCATACTAGATTTAACTTTATTTCTTTTCCCCTAAGTTTTCAGTATGGATAGATCAAATTGCAGGGAGATGAATTGCAGGGTGTTTACTTTTCAATTTCTAATGTGTGTGTCTTTTCTATTATTATTTTTTAAAATCATTATTATATATTTCTCTTCAGGGCTCAGTCATTGCACCAACATTATTTAATGTCTACATCAGTGACATGCAAAAACAAGATCACACCAACGTCACTGGTCCATACATGGCTCTGTTCTTTTCAGGGGAGGCGAAACGTGGTCATCTTGCTGCCTGTCGAGATGTTCAGAAAATTGAAACGAAACCTCACATTGCTCACTCTCTTCAACGCGATGCATTTGGAAGGCAATTTCTGCACGATGATACCGTCCTCGTTGCCTTCAAGACCCTGTACATCTGGCTGAACAAAGCTTGATTTCAACAAGTTGATTTCACTGTTGCTCCGGCTACAAGGGAGGTTATGGACCGCCAGCTAGGAAGATATTTCACAGGTCCTCTGTCAAAAGTATCCGAAGAGCTAAGGAGATCAACGCTCTCTACACCACTCCACAACATTTGGGCAGAGCGTGCTCTTGATTCTCAAGTCAGGAGGGCTCCTAATGCCGATTTAACCTTTCTTGATTCAAAGGTTAAAGTAAATGTTAATCACACCATGGCATGGCTTGATAAAAAGAATGCAAAGGAGCAACAAAGCATCATTACTTTCGCAATTCACTGAGGAGCTCTCGTTCGAAAGCAGGGGAAAGACAGGATGAAACTGAAAGAAGAAGTCCAGGCAAAATGGCAAGGACAAAAGATTCAAAAGCTGGATATGTCCAATACGAAATAAGACAGCCAAAGATGTGGACAATATACAATCATTGGATAATACCTTCTTCGACAATCTGTCAGATTCTGTATGGGGGAAAGTCAACTTAACTCTTAATCTGGATCCTCTTTTAGTTGGAATATACCTCGAACACATCTGGTTAGAAGAGTGAAAGGATGTGAGATATATGGAACATATATATCATCAAAGTGTGTAGTGCCTACTGGCAACCCGAATGGAGAAGGAGGCAGTAGATGACAATTAATTCAAACGACATAACTGTGGACGTGATTCTTGGTGATTTACTCTTTTTGTGTTTTCACCCAATATTTGCTGTTCTAGATCTATTTCATTGTGTCATGGTGGTAAAATATAGAGAAAGTTTGAAAAAAATATTTCATTTGATACCTAATTTATCAAAATTGGACAAATCTATGCAAAGTTATAAAAGAATAACTGATGTGCGACGAGGTCGTGATTGGTTTATTACGCCATTATTATGCACCATTATGTAATATTTTAAGCTTTTCCCCTGATAAGATTGTTATTTCATTCTAAAATATCATTGTATAGGATCCTGGTATGAGTATTTGGGATTTTGGCATGATATGATCTGTTGGGTTTTTTTTCTCATTGTGGTCTAAGACAGTTTATTGAATTTTGATTTGTGCATTTTGATTGGACATGCATTTGAGTTCATTTCTGTGATTATCTTTTATCTTTTCTCTTTTCCAGCTTTGTCTACAAAATAATTATAATTACAAATGAGGGTTCAGTCGTGGCCTCACCCATAGTCTTGATAAATTTTATCTGGGGTACCACCAGGGATAATAATACAAAGGAAGCAACCCTATCACTTTACTTTCTTCTTGTCATCATTTCAACATCTTTCTTATAAATAACACCACTTGCTCTGAAACAAAGCCATACAATGTTAATTATGGACCTTGAATTGACTAATGGTCCAGTTTGAGCAGCGTGCGTGATGCAAAGACATGATTACCACTATTTTTCATGTCAACAGCTAAAGGGAAACAACTCTTTGATTGAGCAGTTGTATGATGATAAGCCCTTCTTTAACAGTAGAAGTATTCCAAAATAACATTTAAAACTATTCAGCACTTCTTTTGTTTTTGCTTTTGCTACGGACCCCATTCATTAACATTTCTAGGTTTCAGTAAACGCACACCTACCAGGAAACTTAGACCTGTAAATGAGCTCTATAAAAATTGACTAAAACTGAAACTCTTGGTACCAGAAAAATCCAAAGAATCGAAATGAATAGTGAACAGCTAACTCGCTTGAGCAAAACAATGGCAGAAAACTAATTTGCGTGGGAATTAATTAAGCTACTCACCATTGTTTCTTATAATTAGGTACCCAATCAGTGAAGAAACGATCAACCAGTTTGTTTACAACATGAGGCAATCGAGATGTGCTTGTAGCAATCATATAACTTTAAACTTGAAGGTGTCTACATAACGCACTTGCGGCGTTCGCCTCTTACCTTTTCATACTTTTACTTCCAGCCAGGTAAATGTGGTCAAATTTGACTTCGACGAAACAGTGAAATTTATCGCTTAGGCGACTAAATTAAAATTGGCTACCATGGAGATCACGACAGGTTTGGAAACTGAAAAAATAATTTCACGAAGGCTGTGTGAAAATACACTGGGATGTGTTCAGACAAGGCAATTCTAAAAAGACCAAATCAAGCTTAGCCTTGGCAATATATCCATTGTTAATATACATGGCCCTTGAGCTATGCGTAGCACTGTAGAACACTCCTAATTACTTTATGGTCATTTGACTACGATTATGAATTCTTTCTTTCCTTTTTAAAAATATTTGAATTTGACAAAGTGACTGATTTCAGTTCATTGACTGAGAATTTACAGGTCTGGAAACTGGACTATTGTTACACATTATTCCAACCATGGCAAATATGTCACCTCAAAATAGTATTATTATATCAAGTTGATATATAGATTCTGAAAATCAAATTCATAGCCCAGAGTATGAGACTTGGGTTAAAATCGTATGCTTCATTTAGGAAAATGAATATAAATTGTTAAACTGACACAAGCAAAAAGTTAACATGTCTGGTCATTTCAATTTTAAAACCCCCTTTTGACATCTGGTTTACTCAAGCATAATACGTGTCACATACAATAAATCACATACAATAAATAAACAAGAGCAAATTTTACCTAAAATACCTCAAAAGAAAAACTGTTGTCTACCATCCCATAAAACTACAAGTAATCAACAATCTTTGTGGAAAATGGTTGACTGTATAAGCAAATTTCTCCATGGCAACATGTTCATATTATATGATACAAAATGGTTAGCATATGATCCAGACTGTTTAGTGAATCAAAGAACAGGAAACCTGCAAAAGACATGAAGAAATATTATAGCAGATACAACCCAAAAAGCGTGGTATGCAGTAAATGGTAAAACAGAGTTATGAGCCTTAGCTTTTTTCTCAAAATTGTGACAAAACATGAATGGACAGTATAATTTAGCAGAGTTTTGACAGAAAAGAGAAAAATAACATACAGGGTGGACCTAGATGCATTCTTCTGTTAATTTATAAATTTTGGTAAAAAATCTTTAAAGAGCAAATTCATAATTATCTGACTGACCCAACATTGTGTTTATCTTTTTGCTATGGGTTTTACAGTTTAAGCAACAGTACATATTTCATTTCCTAATCAATAGTTTTAAATTGTGCAATTCTATAATACCTTATGACTTTTGTATAAATCACATCTATTTCAAAAATGAAAGAAAGCCATATGTATTGAATTTAATTGACATAAGTAACTGAGATTTCATATATCACAATTCCACAGCACTTCTGTATATCATCACTTGTTACCTGTGCTAATTCCTACACTTTTGATTTTGGAAATCCTCCCAAAAGTGAGGGGGGCACATCTTACAGCTCTCATTCATTGCTAGATGCTAGCCACTGAAGTCGATCGCCTGAAAAATAAAAATGATATTCTGGTTAAAACTTTTAAATATGACAAGTTTTCAACATATATATATATATTTACAGATGTCTGAATGTAAAATTTTTCATTTGTCTTGACCCCCAGCAACCCATTTGGTAAAATGATAGAAGTTTAATGATGCAATATTAAATATTATCTGCCCCTTGTCCCCTGTCTAGCAAAAGTACATACACAGCTCTTGGTTGGAACTTGTGGTGTGAAAAAAAAAATAATGGAATAAACCAGTGTACCACCTGGAAGGTATTGAGCAACCATAACTTTTTCCTTTACTTATGGTCATTACACCAAATAGTCTTTGGATTATCTCACCTGGGCAGCCTAGCCTAGTACATCATTTCTGATTTCTCGAAAATTCATCAAAATGGGTGGGAGCTAATATATATAGACTCTCAAATGAAATCTGTGGGTCTTTTTTTTATCACTACCTTGTAGATGAAAATTGATTAATTTCTGGTGACCTAAACAATGATGCCTGAGGATTTAATAAAATTCATATACTTAAAACATACATACATTTAGGTACACTTTTGGTTGAAGCGTCTTAATAACGATGTATAATACTATGCATAAGAGAACCAAGTTTAAGTGATACTAAGCTGCTAGAAGTTATGGACTAAAAAGTAATTAATAAAAATAAATATACAGCTTCGAAAAAGAACAAAACACCAAACACAGCGTTTCGTGTTTTGTTCTTTTTTGAAGACGGATCCATTTTTGTCCAATAAAAGACTCAAGGCTGTTGATGAAAAATCTCCAAAAAAAATAAATAATTGAATCATATATTCTCCCTCTCTCTTCTGAAGGTTTGTGTTCTTAATCTCATTAAATCATATCAGACACAGAAGCATGCTATTATTATGCATCATAATCATAATACAAGATGTGGAATTAGAAGAAAGAAGAAATCACTCATTGGAATGTTGACAGTATTTCATTAAAATATTTTTTCACGATCTCTGGTTCAGCTTCATTATGGATTCCATTAACCACAATCCTAACAGCATTTGCGAAAAAAAAATAACGACGATACTGGTATTGATCAAGATGTGAATGTCAACGTAAAAACGACAAAAGCATCAAAACCAACTTTTCTACCTCAACCAAATCCTCACTAACAACTCCCCCTTGCTAAAATGTGAATCTTATGCCTGATTGAGAATTGAGATGATCCCCCCCCCCCCCCCTAGGAATAAGAAAACAAGCAGACCATATATAGAACTCGGAGAAGACGGTTAGAAAAGAAATGAAAGTAATTGGCAAGACCGGGAATGAGTAAAACTGGCTGGCCACAGTTATAGATACTTGGAAAAACCTTATTGACTCTAGAAGAGGCAAAGGGATTTAAGTAAGTAACACTTGGAGTCACTTTGTCTCAACACCAGAAGGTGGAAATTAAGCTTATACATATTTGTTATCTACATACTGGTTTGAAATGATAATTTTTTTGATAGTGACTTCATAATCAAGGATAATGTACTTGAAAGATGAAGGAGCAATATCTCCAAGTCATTTCATTGTATGTCACTAATCATTCTGTCTATTGAATATTGTCAATAAATCCCATCAGACATGCTCAGGTAATCAATAGGCAGAAAACAAGAACAACCATCTCTCCTAATACTAATACCTCCTGTCAATACAGAGATTTCTTACTTACCTGATGTATTTGCTCCGCGTAAAGAGAAGATGAACAGCTTCTCTAGATACTAAGGCAGAACATTCACCAGGTTGATCCTTTTGATAACTTGTGGTTCAATCAATAGCCAATTCAACTGTGGTTCAAGCGGTTCACTTGTGATACTAACACCTGTGAACTGTTGACAAAAAGCATGAAAAAAAAGCACATCACAGATTTTAATTCACGATCCTCTAACCATGTGCAAGATTCTTTTACAGTGGAATCCGTTTTAAGTCAACAGTCTTGTTGGTCTCCAATTTTGTGACCATCTAAAATTGTTGGGTTTTTGTTTGTTTTGTTTTTTTGATAATGGACAAAGTCAACCAATCTTTATGGTTTGCCTGTGATGGGTTTATCAGGATTCCACTGTGATGTTAAAAATGAATAAAGAATTGCATTTGCTCGTGCCAAATTCTGCATAAAATAAATAACATGAATGAAAATTTGTTTGATGGTTTTAACAGACCTGCCAACCTTCCCAGGATAAAAAGTGTATTCTATGACCCTAAAAATTGTATGTTTTAGCAAAAAAGTGTATTTTGTCCGCACATGTGGAAAAAAGTGCGCACTATACAAATATTAATATAAAAGCTAACACCAAATCCAAATCAAAATAAACCCTGATAAAATATTTGGGTGAGTGGTCTTCAATTCAATAGATGACATTTTGCAACAGTAGCAAGATATTTTTCATATATGTTATCTAATGATCCATCTCTCTCTTTTTTTTCTTTGAGCATTCACTACTACTACTACTTCTACTACTACTATTACTACTATCACTACTACATACCACTTATACTATTACTGTTGAAAATACTCAAACCAATCTAATTGTTACCTCCCTTATTTGGTGCCTTGCGCATGACTGTAGAGTAGTGGGCGGAAGGGTAGACCGGCTATCGGCCATTGTTGTTTTTTTTGGATGGAACGTTGATTATTATCAAGCAATAAAATTCTGAAACTAGCTGACTCGTTGTTGTTTTATGTGTTGTAACACATTTATTATAATTACTTTGGTCAAATGATGGGAAATTCGCAAGGATGTAATATGCTAAACAAGTTAAATACTTCTAAAATGGTTCTAGAGGCGAACTGGACTTCTCACGAAGTTGGCACGCCTCTCTAACTTTAAATGTTGTTTCCACTGGCTCACCTCTACTCTTCTTCTGTCGCATCAACCGTATAATGTTAAGGCACTGTCTACGTAAACGGTGGTAACTCCGGTAACGTTACCGCTACAATACAAGCAATGGATGGACCTCGCTCTGTATGTGTGTGTGTGTTATTTTTAAAAATCAATAATATAACCCATAATAAAAGGCGAGATTCAAGGTTACCGTTACTATTACAAGAGAGCCTCGCCTTTGGCTTACCGACCTCCGCTGACTGTCCAATTCGCCTTGAGCACGCATTCACGTAAAAGATAAATAATTTTTTTCAAAACCTACCTCTGTTTCAAAAACTAGCATCTTTCAACTTTCTAAGAAACATTGTGATTTTTCAGAACTTTAGTTCGTTAAAAAATACCGGCCAATCTGACCCGTTGAGTCGAATGAAAACGAAATTTTGTTGTTTACACGGTTTAAAGCGTAAATAAGCATTCATGGACTTCCTGTGTTGTTTTTACAGTGTCACGTGACCGTTTTGAGAAATTTGTCATCTGCTACAAATAATTAGACCGGTGGGGGGTAGATATTTTCATTGGAGCAGAAAAAAAGTGAGTATTATTTCTTGTACTTGTAGAAAGTACTAGGGTCCAACAGCAGTCAAGTTGATTGAATGAAAGAAAAAAGGCCTTTTTTATCCGCCGCCACCACCCCCGTGAGAGTGGAGGTGGGGGGGGATTTGCATGAAGACGAAAGGGAGATGTGTCGCTTGGTGACGTAGAACATGTCAAGGATGCTCGCAGGTGTTCTTAACCCCTTAACAGCGAAGCTAATTTTTTGCTTCCAGATAATAGCTTGCTTTTATCTTTATTATTGTTAACGGAGAATACAGCGTTTCCACCAAGAGAGCAGTCAGACTATCGCAACTCGGACTTCAATTGTCTATAATCGTTTTGCCGTTACTTGTCTTTTGATGAAAGAAGATTTGGTGTTAGGTCAAAGATCAAATTTCGCCGCTAAAAGGTTGCATTGCTACTGGGTTTGCTCTCCCCCCCCCCCCTCCTTTTTTTCTTCAACTTAGTATTGTTGATTGCTATTTCCTTTTTTATGATTAGCAAGTGCCGTAAGAGTCTCACAGGATGCAGGAGTACTGCAATTAACCCTTTGCCAGTGACACTGATTTCTTTTGTTTTCAAATAATAGTCTTCATTTATATTATTTTTTAATGCAGAAAAAAAAAAACGTTTCCACCATAAGAGCAGTAAGAATATTGATAAAAAGCTCTTTGAGCGCGTTGGGTGGATATTGCCCTATATAAAAGCTCAAGTTTTTAAATTGTAATTTGTATTTTGTCTTTTGATGAAAACGGTAAGATTTTATTTTTGGTCCAAGTAAGATTGATATTCGCCTTTAAAAGGTTAAGTTGTTTTGTTTTTTCAGGGTTTTTTTTTTTTTCAAATGCGGATATGCTGCTTCTTCCTTTTTTTTCCTCAACTGGCAAGCTATCGCTGTACTTACCCGCATGGTTTGCACACACAAAAGGATACATCTTGGTCACAAAACCTTACATCCAGGTCACAAAATCAGACAACTAAGTCACACATCAAGACATTTCTGTTTCGTTTGTTCCAAGATAGCAAAACAAACCAGGCGTCTTGGAATTCGAAAGAGCTTTCCATCAAATATTTGGTATTTGCAAGACCCCCAGAAACCAATTCCCGATACAACTCTTGTGCATGGTTACTTATGACCTTGATTTCTTTCGTACCCACTCCCAAAATCCCACTTATTGTGTGTTATAGGCAGAACATAATAAATAGCTGGGCTGCCACATGCATGACTAAATTGGCCAAAGAGAGAATCTATACTTTGGCATTAGACACTCATTACCTGATGTCTTGGTTTTTAAAAAAGTAGGAGGTGACAACATAAATAATATAAGATACGCAGACGATACGGTACTCATTGCAACATCAGAAATCCAACTTCAAAAGATTGTTGACAAAGTGGTAGTAGATAGTGAAGCCAAGGGAATGGAAGTGAATATCACCAAAACGGAATGCATGGTAATACAGAAAAACCCCGAAAACAACAACACCTGCAATATAACGATTCACGGCGAGCAACTTACCAACGTAGAAAGTTTTAAATACCTAGGTTCAATAGTGACAACAGATGGAAGATGTAACCGAGACATACGAGCAAGAATAACCCAAGCCAACAGGCCTTCATGGACCTGGGAAACATTTTGAAAAACAAACAGATGTCGTTCGGGATTAGATTCCGAGTCTTGAAGTGCTACGTGTGACCAATCTTGTTATACGGATGCGAAAGCTGGACTACAAATGCAGAAACACAAAAGAACATTGAAGCTTTTGAAATGTGGTGCTTGAGAAGGATGCAGAGAATATCGTATACTGCACACAAAACGAACGAAGAAGTGCTAAAACAAACATACCAACAAAGGAAACTAATGCCCTTAATAGTGGATCGACAACTATCCTTTTTCGGACACATAGTAAGGAAAGATAAGAATGAATACCTGGCAAGTTGTGGAAAAATACCTGGTAAACGCGCCCGGGGGAGACAAAGAAAAACACTCATAGACCAACTGAAGGGCTTCACCAACCTAACAATCCAAGAGCTGTTTGAAAAAGCAAGAGACAGGGAGGAATGGAGAGAGATAATTCATGCAGTATCCGAAGCCTGGACCAGGCATGGAACCTAGAAGAAGAAGAAGAAGAAGTGAGAGAGAAAAACAAAACAATCATACATGTATCTGCAAACAGCAGAATGTTTTCATTTTACAATGAGATGGGAAGGGGAAGGGATAACACTATGATAAGAGAGAGAGAGAGAGAGAGAGAGAGAGAGAGAGAGAGAGAGAGAGAGAGAGAGAGAGAGAGAGAGAGAGAGAGAGAGAGAGATGGGCGGGGGGATGGGGGGATAGTAAGGGGGAATGGGAAAAGATGAAAGAAACAATGGGTTGCCTGATGACGTAGATCAAAGGATTGTTACAGCGTTGTTCACGGTGCGTACTTCGTGAAATTTTAACCTTTTACAGTGACACTGATTTTTTTCTCCAGATTGCTTATGCAGAATAAATCGTTTCCACCAAGAGAGCAGTAGTAAGAGTATATTTCGACTCGGGCTTCAATTAAACTATGAATCGTAAAGCTTGTCTTTGATAACATTAAGACTAAGATCTGGAGTTTGGGGAGTGTAAGATGGAATCTCACCATTAATGGTTAAAATTGTTTTGATTTTTTTTTAAATAACACACACACACACGAGCGCACCAGGTCACGACAGCGAGGACCATCTATTGCTTGTGTTGCAACGGTAAACCAGTTTACGTGTACGTAGATCCTGATGCTAGATGCCCCGTTACCGTGTACGTAGGCACTCCCAAAAAAAAAAAAAAAAAGACACACAGAGTCTCGCATCCGCTACGAACTAATTTTGCGCACCAATTTTTTCTGCACTTATGCACTAAATTGCATACCTATCTAGGGATACTTTTTTCCGTATCTTTTTCTCAATAAACTGTTTTAAAAACCTTTGTTTTTTGTTTTTTTTTTGCGACGGCACCATTGAAACAGACGTAAGCCTCCACGATTTCGCGAGGAATAATTAATCATGAAAAAATTTACAATATAATTTCAAACACAATTTTTGAAATTCATCAAGTTCAAGGATTGTCTACTAACCAGTACCGAATGTTTTTTGATAGAAAACAAATGCATCTTCAAATCTTAACTGCTTTTGACGGTAAGCCAAACGAAGGCTTGGTAAGGATAAAGAAGCTAAGTCGTATTGGTAACCCTGGCGCAGTTACTTGAGGCTACGGTACCCGGTTGGTAACGAAAATAATGATACCAAGATATCTGCGATATTCCACTTTATAACGAAGTTATGCATCTTTAATTGAACCCCCCTCAAATTTCGTAAAAGCGAACGGCAATTTCCAGTCATAACTTTCTTAACTTATTATGTAGGCACTTGCAAGAATTTTTCAAAATAGTGATATCGGTATTAATTTAGCGTAGAAAAATAAAGGGGAGTGAAACATTTACTAAAGTGAAAAAATTATCGCTCTATCTCAACTAGTTAAAAAGTTATGACCTTTTATGTGGTGAAAAATCTCTATAGAAGCTTATAGGAAAAGATGTGACCAAAACACAGCAACCCAATGGATAATCAAGTATAATTCAGAAACAGCTTCCGATACAACTTTGAAATTTTTACATGTGGTAATTCAACATCTCTGTAATACATTGCAAACAGAAAAATAATTATTTATTGAGAGAGAAAGGTATAGTTTAGAGCTGAAACAGCTGAAATCAAGGAAAAATAGATCACGACATGCAAATGAATGACCTATTGGAATTTTGGAAAAGTCGACAATTAAATATTTATTCACATGTAGATAGACCAAATACACCATTGAATCGGCGTCATTTAGTTATTCACTTTGAACTTTTGAAAATGAAAATAGACCTCATAAAAGCAGAGATATGGACTGATAAATGTTTGAGGTGGTGTATCAGTGTTTAAAATGATCGAAAATAGGTGATTTTAAAAACTTCCGCTCCCCCGTTCCCCTAAATTGGACAGACGTCCGTCAAAGGATGAAAAACGTCAAAATCAACAGTGAAAAATCAATCGGAAAAAAAAGGAGAGAATTGTAAATTATAAAATGAATGCATGGACATGAAAACGCAATTAATTGAATAATTTAAAACAAAATAAAATAACTTCCATAAATGGAATATATTGTAAGATATAAAGATGTAAAGTTTTGATGTGGATTGACGAAGTTATCTCTCAAACGCAGCAGACGACAGGAAGTGAATCAGTATAAGAAAATGGCAGCTTCTGTAAACAATCGTGGCCAATTACTGTATTTTGGGGAGCTCTAACTTTTGAGTGCAAACATATTTTGCTCTGAAATTTTTAGAGAAGCTACTTTAATATGTATCTCAGATGGACTTTTTTTTATTAAGAAGGACCATCTCTGGTTTAAAAGTTATAAGCGTTTAAACACATATACTCTCTTTACACAAAGATTTCTCAAAATCATGATATAAGAAGATAATAATATTAGAGAGCCTCGCCTTTGGCCTACCAACCTCCGCTGCACGTCCAACTCGCCTTGAGCATGCATTCACGTAAAATATAGATTTTTTAAAAAAACCTACCTCTGTTTCAAAAACTAGCATCTTTCACCTTTCTAAGAAACATTTTGATTTTTCAGAACTTTAGTTCGTTAAAAAATACCGGCCAATCTGACCCGTTGAGTCGAATGAAAACGAAATTTTGTTGTTTACACGGTTCAAAGGAAATGCCGTAAATAAGCTTTCATGGACTTCCTGTGTTGTTTTTACAGTGTCACGTGACCGTTTGAGAAATTTGACGTCTGCTACAAATAATTAGACCGGTAGGGTGTAGATATTTTCGTTGGAGCAGAGAAAAAGTGAGTATTATTTCTTGGACTTGTAGAGAGGCCTAGGGTCCACCAGCAGTCAAGTTGATTGAATAAAAGAAAAAAAGGCCTTTTTTATCCGCCGCCACCACCACCATGAGAGTGGAGGGTGAGGGGGGGGGGGGGTGTTGCATGAAGACGAAAGGGAGACGTGGTGACCTTGGGTGACGTAGAGGATCTCAAGGATGCTGGCAGCAGTTGCAGGTGTTCTTAACCCCTTAACGGCGAAGCTAATTTTTTGCTTTTAGATAATAGTTTGCTTTTATCTTTATTATTGTTAACGGGGAATACAGCGTTTCCACCAAGAGAGCAGTCAGACTATCGCAACTCGGACTTCAATTGTCTATAATCGTTTTGCCGTTACTTGTCTTTTGATGATAGAAGATTTGGTGTTAGGTCAAAGATCGAATTTCGCCGCTAAAAGGTTGCATTGCTACTGGATTTGCTCCCCCCCCCACCTTTTTTTTTTCTTCTTTTTTTTTTTCACCTTAGTATTGTTGATTGCTATTTCCTTTTTTATGATTAGCAAGTGCCGTAGGAGTCTCACAGGATGCAGGAGTACTGCAATTAACCCTTTGCCAGTGACACTGATTTTTTTTGTTTTTAAATAATAGTCTTCATTTATATTATTTTTTAACGCAGAAAAACAAAAACGTTTCCACCATAAGAGCAGTAAGAATATTGATAAAAAGCGCTTTGAGCACGTTGGGTGGATATTGCCCTATATAAAAGCTCATGTTTTTAAATTGTATTTTGTTTTTTGTCTTTTGATGAAAACGGTAAGATTTTATTTTTGGTCCAAGTAAGATTGATATTCACCTTTAAAAGGTTAAGTTGTTTTGTTTTTTTTTCAAATGACTAGTGAGAGAGAAAAAACAAAACAATCATACATGTATCTGCAAACAGCAGAACGTTTTCATTTTACAATGAGATGGGAAGGGGAAGGGATAACATTATGACAAAAGAGAGAGAGAGGGAGAGAGAGAGAGAGAGAGAGAGAGAGAGAGAGAGAGAGAGAGAGAGAGAGAGAGAGAGAGAGAGAGATGGGCGGGGGAATGAGGGGGAATGGGAAAAGATGAAAGAAACAATGGGTTGCCTGATGATGTAGATCAAAGGAATGTTACAGCGGTGTTCACGGAGCGTACTTCGTGAAACTTTAACCTTTTACAGTGACAGTTTTTTTTCTGCAGATTGCTTATGCAGAATAAATCGTTTCCACCAAGAGAGCAGTAGTAAGAGTATATTTCGACTCGGGCTTCAATTAAACTATAAATCGCAAAGCTTGTCTTTTAATGATAACATTAAGACTAAGATCTGGAGTTTGGGGAGTGTAAGATGGAATCTCGCCAATAATGGTTAAAATTGTTTTGATTTTTAAAAATATAACACACACACACACACACGAGCGCGCGCGGTCACGACAGCGAGGACCATCTATTGCATGTGTTGCAACGGTAAATCAGTTTACGTGTACGTAGATCCTGAGGCGAGATGCCCCGTTACCGTGTACGCACCCCCCCCCCCCCCAAAAAAAAAAAAAAAAAGAAAGAGACACACACACACACGCACATACACACACGCACGCAGTCTCGCATCCGCTACGAACTAATTTTGCGCACCAATTTTTACTGCACTAATGCACCAAATTGCATTTGGTTTGGCCACTTGGCCTCCTGTAACCAACTTTTTGCCTTCCTCTGACTTTCCCCGTTATATCGTTTTACTCTGGTACCGGTAAAACATTTTATTTGGCAATCTAAATATCTAAATGCAACACGTGCTAACGCCACAGATTGCATTTGCTAATGCTTCTATATATACGAATTTTCCTTATCCTATCTAAATTGTTTAACAAATCTAAAGAGTTTTCGCGAGGCTAAGGTGGGTTTGGTGGTATTTGGGCTCCTGCCGAGGAATCTGGCCTCTTGCTATAGCTAGTTTGGTCTCTTACTCAAAAATGATCTGGCAACCCTGCCTGGCTAGGCGGAACCTTGATAACAGAAACGGGACCCACACGATTTCGCGAGGAATTAATTATGAAAACAATTAGGATATAATTTCAACACAACTTTTGAAATTCATCAAGGATTGTCCATTACCGAATGTTTTTTTATAGAAAACAAATGCATCTTCAAATCTAAACTGCTTTTGACGGTAAGCGGTAAGTTTTTATTTATTTTTCTGTCCAAACGAATGATTTGTCCTGGTTATAGAAGCTAAGTATTGGTAACACCGGCTCAGCTCTCTAGCATCATTGTATGTAGAATTTTATGCCCTTCCCAATGATATATAATAGATGCCACTTCATTCCACTGAGAAAGAAGAATGAACATTTTAAAATCACTCCTAAATTTTTTCCCCTCAAAAACGGAAACAGAAATCCTCGCCTGTTTTCAACTTGCGAGAGCTAGACTTCTTGCAAGTGCCTATATTATGGGGGTGAGTTGGGTCACAATTTGTTTGTTGACTCCTGCCCCTGCTGCACTGCTCACTCACTAAACTGCCTAAAGTTACCGTGTACGTAGACACTCAGTAATGAAAAACCAACAAACGTCTGCAATTCTGCGGAATGATAGACCGTATGGGAAATCTCACCCAAT
>NC_088366.1:28906046-28976046 GCF_034508935.2 Berghia stephanieae
ATGCTTTATTGTAATTCTATAACTTTTTACTATCCCATTTTCTTTCTTTTTACTGGCGCTGATATGACCTTAATGTGTTGCAAGCTCCGTAAAACTCTTAAAAACAAAAACAAAACAAACAGAGCTACAAGGGGGGGGGGGGGGGGGGGGGGTTGTTTCTTACTCTTTAGCATGTTATGGGTATGTGTGATTTGAGATGGGTGGAGCCTACTTGACTTACTATGCTGATGACTGACTGTTGGACAATTAAAGTTGTCTTTTTCAGCAGCCATAAGGGACATTGTTGTAAGAAGCTGATTGTGCACTACATGGAGAGAAAGCAGTTTGAGTTTGAGAGGTATAGGATGAGAATGCTGGGGAGAGCAACGGTGGAGCAAATATGAACTGAATTGACAATAATTTGGGGTGGTGTTATTAGTATTAGATGTCAAATAAAAGCTTTCGCAAACAAGATGAATCGATTCCATAAATGGTACAGTTGAATTCTTTCTTTTTTTTCAGAGCAGGCATTTAGGCGATTTCCATTGTGTACAGCGGGCATTTAGAGTTATGTTTAAAGAGAAATAATTCCGTTTCACTTAATTAGCAGGCATTTAGTTTATTTATCTATTGAGCTTGGATGTATACTTATAAGTGGGAATCTTGTTCTTCTCAAACTAGAAATGGTTGCATTGCTTCCGGGATCTATTTCTTTCCACCCCCCTTCTCCGCATTCTTTGGTGTTTGCAGGTGTGGTGTGGAAATCTAGATATGAATCACAAATTCTCTTAACATCCCATCATCTTCCTTTTTATGGCAGTTATATGGCCACTGTAACATTTAACCGAAACGACAAATGGCAAATTATTTTGGTTGCACCGCAGGTCTGTTTTAAATGGAGGTCAATAAATCTCTTTATTAATGCAGGTTCCAACCTTTGTTTATTTCACTTTCTATTTCTTGATTAATAATCAGTCATCAAAACCATAATTAGAAATGAGTAATGGTTAAAATTGGGCAGTATAATCTGATCATTCACCGATGGAATTTGAAATGGATTGGTCCATTATATGCAGATCTGCCTACTATTACATAAAATGTGTAAGATTACGAAATCTTGCCTCCAATTTCAGAAGATCATGAGCATCTCTCAGTCTTAATGAAAATGAAAGTTGATGCCAGACAACATAATTTTAAGGTTTTTTAAGTGAGAGTAAGTTTTTGACTTTTTAAATTAACTATATGGACTACATTTTTTTATCTCCTAAGAATTACGAATTTTTAAATTTTCAAGTAGACAGGTTTATATATGGTGAATAATTTCTACTCCATTGTAATATGAAGGGGGTGTTGGTAGCAAAAATTTAAGGAATGTTTACAGTGGAAGTCTCTTCCCTTGTGTCACATTACCCATAATCTTTTACAGATAGTAATGTAACTTTTTTTTTTTTTTTACATTTCAGGACTTGGACCACTGACATTAACAAGAGTTGACCATAAAGATAAAAGTAATAACTAAATAAAAGGTAATTTTGATTATTTGTATCTGTTTTTCATTAATATATTGAAGATCACTTTTGTATTTGTCCCTCAATTTGCAAATAGTTTAGATGCCAAAATGATGAGCTGTTCAGGTTGACTTGTTCTATATAGTTCTTTCGCACCCATTAGGTGATCGACCCAAATTATATTGAATTGAATAGCTAAGACCAGTTGCACTCTTTATATAGATGTCATAGATTGACTCAATGTGGTGAGTCATATTGGCATAGTTAATGTACTTTTTGCCCAGACTTATAAATTTGATTTCATCCATAGACAACATGTTTGCTCATTGACCATTTAAAACATAAATACAACCTCACACATATGCAGATAAAAAATTTGTCATTCTTTTAAGTAGGAGCTCACAGAAACATGAGAGCTGAATCTTCAATTTATTTGTGTTTCCAGGGATGGTGATTCTCTTATTTCAAGGCAATTTATTCCATATTCCAGGACTGGACCAAGCTAAACTTTTCTCCAAGGCTTTAAGTAGTTTTAGGGATCTTTAGAGTTTTGAGTTGAAAGAGGAGCATAGACATCTTTGCGGTTATATCAATGAACTCCATCAGATAAGGGACACTCTTATCTTGACATTAACAAATTAATATTGAAGTTAACATTTTTTGTCCAAAATTTTAAGAGAAAAATAAAAGCAAGTTTTGCCAGTGCATGGACTGTTGCCTGGCTTACCCTGCTTACTGTTATTGATCAAGGATCTTGAACTATTATTTGTGATTGGAGTATAATGGATTCTCAATATCTTCCACAGTGTTATCTCTATATAATCTCTCAGGATTGGCAGACTACTATAGTGTTAGCTATGAGTCTGTCAGCTGAGCAGTTTGTCGATCAACAAACTTTTCTGCAAACGGGCAGACACTCAGGCTGAACAGATATGTCAGAAAAGAAATCACCGCCTCACAAGGTAAGTTTTTTTTGTTTTATTTATTGTTGGCATACAAATACAAGGGTAGATAGATTTCTAGTTTGTGTTCAAGTTACTACTTGTCATTTTAATTTGTGTTGTGTGGTCTTCATAATTGTAGTTAGGGGAGCAATCTAGTTACACATAATTTATTTCAAAATCATATTCTGTTTTAATGAGATGGAGTGCTATACTTTTAATGAATGTTATATATTGTTATATCCTAATTCTGTCTCCTGTATTGAGTTCTTTATATTTATATCAAAGAATGTAAAGATGAGTCGTATTCAAGAAAATTTATATTGTGATGTATATTTTTGCACCATCTTGGAAAGTGTTAGTATTTTAAATTAATCTTCTTGTTGTCTCCACTATTTATCAGATTTTCTCAAGTGGTATCTTAAGCATTTATACAGTAAAAAGTTGTTCTCTATGGACTACACTCATGGAGTTTGATAGATTATCTAGATTTCTGCAATTTAAAGTGAACTGTATCAATAGCTTGCTAACCTTCGGATGAAATGTTTCTCTTTAGCAAAAAGCCTTCCATTGATTTAAGATATCTAGCTGCCTCATAACTGCTGAATGGACGGAGAACTCAAAAAAAATAAAAATTGACTGTACCATGGACATGTGCCACTGGTCCTTTTGTTTGTGAGGGGAGTGCTCTACCATACCAGGCAGTTGGGATCCTGTATTTTCACAAAATGAACCAAATCCTACTGTGTATTATGCAACTTTACCTTTAGTCAACATCACATTACCATACAAAAGTTTGGACTTTAAACACTGTTGTCTTCATTTATTTTTAAAGAAATCGATATACGCAGTATCCAATATAATAAGATATAGTATATGATATTTTAATCATCATTTTGGTATTTAGCATGGATGACTTTGTAATAATTAATTGATACTTTTACTAACAAGGTAAACTATATTTATGAAATTTATGAATTATTACTGGAACTGGCTTTAACTTTTGTCTCATTTTTCTATCAGGATAAAATTAGTGTCGGTAAAACATCTGTTGGAGATGGCAAATCAAACAAGAGAAAATTGATTGGACCTGGTTCTCCATCGGAGGATGAAGGTGATATTTTTTATTCAAGTTTGCAGATTTTTACTCCAGTTATATTGGGAACTCTTAAAAAGATAAAAAGTATGGATCTGTATTGTTTCAATCCCGTTTATTTATTTTTTTTTATTTTTTTTTGGGGGGGGGGGGGGGGTAGTTTATTTATCTTTTTATTTCGAAGATGAGATTTACTATATATTTTTGTTTTTCATCTCAAATGATGAATGAATTTATATAGCGCCTAGATCCACAAGGTGCTCAGAGGCGCTTTACAATGCAAATAAAACACAACAATAAATTGATAATTTAAGCAAAAAATCTATCATATTGGAATAGCAAATGATAAGATGCTTATTTTTCTGTGGGCTTCATTTACCAATTCACCAATGCCACTTTTACTCTCCTGCAGACAAAAAGAATTCACAAAAGCGTAAGAGGCCAAACATAGTAGATGGGTCATCTCCAGAGCACATTGGAATGGGATCCCCACGTGGGGCTGGCACTGTGTCTCGGCTGAGTGTACCTTTGTCAGAGAGGCAACAAATGGCAATCTTGATGAAGATGGCTGATGAATCTGGAGTTGGGGGTAAGATAGTGATGGTGTTAGGTATTTTGTCTACAGAAAAAAGATGAACACAGCTTACATTGATGTCCATGAGTTGTTGCTTTGAAAAAAAAATATAATAATTTCAAAATGATCAGTTACTTATGAAAAATCACAACTCAACGCTTTTCTGTAGTCGAAAAATAATATCTTCTTTGCCTTTGGAATTTGTCAAAGTAATCTTAAAGTGAAAAGGACAGAACTGGCGCTGGAAGTGTATAGTCTAAAATGTTCTTTTTTATTTTCTTTTTTTTTATGTTCTCAAAAATTGTTCTTAAGCTCCTGACTCTATACCATTGCAAACATCCTAAAACTTTCTTTCATGGTCAAAAATTAGTCCTTATATGGTCCTTAGTTTTATATGCTAGAAATTGCATTGCCCAATACTGATAATTAGTATTCACAAAACAAAAACAAAAATAGATAAAACACCATTTCAATGCAAAGTGTAGTTACTGTGTATAATTCATTTATCTCTAGAATTTGAGCAAAAGGGTCTAAATTTCGGGCAGAAGGAACATAATAAATATATGCCAACAGGGAACTTAGTAATAAGAGAACTATGATAGTCAAATGAATGATCAATAGTGTCTGTTCATTTTTAGTCATGATCCTTGTATCAGAATTTTCAGGAGATATACTGGGTCCCTTAAATCTCGGTTTCACTAGATTTACTCTACAGCTATAATGAAACTTTTATTAGTTGAATGACTCGTTCATATCATTCATTTCATTTCCACAGACACATCTCCAAAATCTCCATCTTCTGGAAATCAAGTAAGTTCAACAACCAAGAGAACACCAGCTGATAAGAAAGTCAACAAAAGGAATGAAAGGGGAGAGGCACCCCTCCATATGGCGGCGAAGAGGGGTGATTATCGTCAGACCAAACATCTATTAAAGGCTGGTGCAAGTGTCAACATGGAAGACTATGCAGGTACAAATTACTGAATACAATATGTATTGGAACTCCTTGTATGGGCTTCTAAGTTCAATCTTGGCCATTATTGTCTTTTTGATTTGTTTCAGTGAAATTCAGTTTTGTTTTTTTAGAGAGGGGGTTTATCTGTCTTCTTTAATAATAATCAGAAGTATACATTTCTTGTTTGCCATTACTTAAATTCAGTTTGAATTATGAAGCAACAGATGAGGGTGTGCTTCAGATGCTTCAGCAATTAATTAAAGATATATAAGAAATATTCAGATGAAGAAAGGGGAAAGGCATAGCTGCCAACCGTTCCGTTAATAACGGATTTGTTCCGTATGTGACTTCCTGAGTCTGTAAGTCCCTATTTTTACTTCAAAATCCGTATTTTGTAATTTTTGACTAATTTGTGGTAAACAAGGCATGTGAGCCTAATGAATTATTATTATTGATCCATTATTATTACTATTACTTCTACTATTATTATTATTATTATTATTATAGGTGTCCAGTGAGAGCATAATCTCCATTTGTGTAGCTCTTTATATGAATTATGCCTCTATCATAAATGATTTTCAACAATTAAAAAGTTCCATTCGTTTATATGACGCCTGTTTTTTACTCAAACCTTTCATAATGTATTGGAGATTTGCATAGAATGTGGATGTTAGCCTCGATATACTTTGAATATTCGAAGACAGTATTGATACTTTCACTATTTGTTACAAATATTATTTTAATTAAGAATAAAATTAAATCCACATCTTTGATTGGAAGGTATTCAATCAGAAAATCAATTGCTTATATAGATTAAACATGACAATGATTATTTCCCTTATTAATTTATGACATATAAATTTAATCCCTTTAAAAAAACATCATCTGATTTTAATTATTTTGTTTTTCAAGCAAGCTTTTGTAACGGTTTAGGTTCAATAAAAATAAGTATACTCCATTTTTAGGTGTGTTTATCTTGTCAAAGTAAAGAAGTAGGAATTCTTCAATATTTAGAGGTGCATTTTACTACAACTACTATTATTGTGTACTACTTAAAGAGCATTATGTTGCATGAAAGAAAACATATATGCAATCGCCTACTTTTTATCTGAACTCACCTAATTTCCCAAAACACCCTCTCGATGTACCAGGTTGGCTGCAGCTTCTTATGGTTCACACTATTATGTTATGACGATCGACCCAATCAGCAAAGTCCGGTCCGCATTCGTGCACCGTCGCGAACCCGCCCGGTAGCATCGTCACAACACACCTTTCGACTAGATGCTCTGCCGTTTCGGGTTCTTGCCCACAGCGTGGACATAAAGGACAGGAAGTTAGACCCCACTGATGTAACGCACCGGCCGTTAGGCAGCTCCTCGACCGAAGCCGATTCGCAGCTCCTCGACCGAAGCCGATTCGCAGCTACCCAGTGTCTCCTCTTACTGGTATCAAAGCCTGGCAACTTCTCACCAAGCTTAGAGGAGTGTAGGTCCCCGCCCCCACGAGGGATTGAATTCGTCCAAACCGACTTCCATCTCGTATGTGCAGCTCTGTCCGTAGTCAGGGATTCTGCGTACAAGGATTGCCGGGACTTATTTCGGCTCGAAACGGGGGCACCGTTCATTATGCGCATGAGAGGGGTATCCCCATTCCCTCTCTCTTTGATCTTACTCAGCCAGTTTCCCGTAATGGTCTCCCTCCGGACATCGGGGGGCTGGATCGCTGCCATTACCGGGCCCCATTCTCTAGGGGTTGTTGCTAGCGTTCCCGACACTATGTGCATCGACTTGCGAAGTTTTACATCCACCTTCTCAACGTTTCTGCTTCTACCCCACACTGGAGCGCAATACTCCGCGGTGGAATAGCATAGTGCCAGGTTGGCAGTTATGCATTTCTAACCATCCTAAGTTATTTCATGTATTTTACAATTGTGCTTCTTGTGTATTGGTCCTTATCAAAGTTGAGGCAGTTGAATTCTTTCTTTATTTTGTCTGTTCTGAAATTTTGATCTCATTGTGGAAAGTGTCATTTTAACGATTCAAATTTGCTGGTACTAAACCTGATAATTTAGCAACATTTGGACTGGCCTCTGTTATCTCAAACTTGTTAGTGTTAGTAATAGTAATTAAAAAGGCTGACTTTTATATGTTGCGATTCGATGAAGGGGGGGGGGGGGGGGGTTGGCATACGTCGTCCCCTCATCCCGGGCCAAATGAGCGTTCCTTATTTTATTTTTGAAAAGTTGGCAGCTATGGAAAGGTATATCTTCTCTCTCCATGAAATTCAATATGAACACATGTTAAAGACTTAACATTTCAATCCTTTTTACGTTGTTTTATATTAATCTCTCTCTGGTGGCAATTTATTTTGTTGAATTGAACCATATGTCTTACATAATTTTTGATATGAAGTTAAATATTGTCATCAGGTTGGACAGCCCTACATGAAGCTTGCAACTCAGGCAATATCCGTGTCGCCCGATATCTTCTCAAGGCTGGTGCGGATGTGAATGTGCAAGGATTTGATGACGATACTCCACTACATGATGCTTCGAGCAATGGGCATAGAAAGGTTTGCTTAAGCACTGGTTAAGTAAGAATGTTTAAACAATTTAAAATGGCACATTTATCACAAGGAAGTGATCAGCCAGTCATTATGAGATGAAATCCTCCTTGCAGTAACATTTTGATAATCTTGTCCATTATGTCAATAACCAATTATTCAGTCCCGATTGGGGTTAAAGGTGTGTGAAGTGATTCCTCCGGGGACACAACACTCTGGCCAGAGCTTGTTACCAGTGTTAGGAGACATTGTAATGACTGCCATCGTCACAAATAGACAAAATTATTTTTTATTTCTGTTTCTATTTTCCTGATTTCGTAGTGATACAAGTTACCATACCTGTCTCAGTGATGCCAAAACTCCGGTCTGGAGCAAAAAATTCCTGGCTCCGGGCAACTTCCGTCAAATTCCGGTTAGGTCAATTTGTTCCAAGGATACCCCCCACCCCACCCCTTTAGAACTACCAATCATCATCATTGCCACTAGTATTACAACCATATTCACTACCACTACTACTGCAACCACCACAACATCATCATTACTGCCACTACTACTACAACCACCACCACATCATCATCAGTACCACAACTACTACTGCAACAACCACCACCACATCATCATCATCATCACTACCACTACCTTCACCATTACAATCACCACCACCACATCATCATCACTACCACAACTACTACAACCACCATCACGACATCATCACCACTACTACTACACCACCACCGCCACATCATCATCACTACCACTACTACCACAACCACCACCACCACATCGTCATCATCACTACCACTACTACAACAACCACCAGCATCACATCATCACTACCACTACTGCTACAACCAAAACTACCACATAATCATCACTACCACTACTACTACAACCACCACCACCACTACATCATTACCACTACTACTACAACCACCACCACCACATCATCATTACCACTACTACTACAACCACCACATCATTACTACCATTACTTCTACAACCACCACAACCACATCATCATTACTACCACTACTACTACAACCACCACAACCACATCATCATTACTGCTACTACTGCAACCACCACCACCACATCATCATCACTACCACTAATACTACTATAACCACCACCACATCATCATCACTACCACTACTACCACCACTACAACATCATCATCAACTCTACTACTACAACCATCACCACATCATCATCACTACTAAAACCACCACCACCACTACATCGTCATTACCACTACTACTACAACAAACACCACCACTACATCGTCATTACCACTACTACTACAACCACCACCATCACATCATTACTACCACTACTACTACAACCACCACCACCACATCATCATTACCACTACTACTACAACCACCACCATCACATCATTACTACCACTACTACTACAACCACCACCACCACATCATCATTAGCACTACTACTACAACCACCACCATCACATCATTACTACCACTCCTACTACAACCACCACCACCACCACCACATCATCATCACTACAACCACCACCACATTATCATCACTACTACTACTACTACAACCACCACTACAACATCATCATCACTACCATTTGTACTACAACCACCATCATCACTCCACCACTACTACTACAACCACCACCACATCATCATCACTACCACCACCACTACAACCACCATCACCACCACATCATCATCACTACCACCACTACTACAACCACCACCATATCATCATCACTACCACTACAACCACCACCACCACATCATCATCACTACCACTGCTACTACAACCACCACCACCACCACATCATCACTACCACTACTACTATAACCACCACAACTACATCGTCATCACTTCTACTACTACTACTACTACTACTATACAAAAACAACCACTACAACATTATCATCACTACCACTACTAATACAACCACCAACACCACATCATCATCACGACCAGTACTACTACAACCACCACCACCACATCATCACTACCACTACAACCACCACCACATCATCATTACCACTACTACTACAACTACCACCACATCATCACTACCACTACTACTACAACCATCACTACCATTTGTACTACAACCACCATCACCACCACGACTACTACAACCACCACCACATCATTATCATCACGACCACAACTACTACAACCACTATACCACCACCACATCATCATCACTACCACAACTACTTCAACCACCACCATATCATCACTGCGACTAACAACAACCATTATCACATCTTCATCATCACTACCATTATTCCTACAACCACCAACACCACATCATCCTCACTACCACCAGTACTACAATCTCTACCATTAGGTTTTGGCGTTTTACTTCATTTGAAATAAGTAAACTTTGGGATTGTATTTGGCAATGTGTTTATGTATCATAATATAATTCTTATCAGTTATCTATTTAGAACTATACAATATGTAAACACAATACCATTCCAATTCCATTTTCTTGTGTGCGGAAATTCCTCTTTCGGCATTGAAATTCCTACGAGTGGTGTCTGAAACTTCTGTGAGCCAAATTTAAAGTTGGCGTCTCTGCTGTCTTCTTTCACTGATCATCCATAATTGTTACAGATGTTCGGTGACAATTTTTGACTTACAGAAATGGAAGAAGTATTGGGGATTTTGCTTTCACAGCAATTTGATCACAGTGTTTGATAAAAAAATTTTTTTTTTTTTTTTGTTGGCAAGTTACTGCAGTGTTAAGAGAGAATTTATTTCATTTAAAGTTGTGGAAAGGGTGCCGCTCAGTTCCAGGCCTATGATAGATCAGTTGATCATTAATTTGTAGTTTGGTACAGAATTACTCTTTTACCATTTGATACTGATGAATTTTATATTTTTTAATACTTTTGAATTTTCAAATAGGCGGGTAAAAGTTTCTGAAATTTAACTGATTGTGCTGTTTGTTTTACTTGATATTTTGTAATTAACTCGTGCTTTTATCCTTTGATGGCTTGTAAGCATCAGTCATTACTACTGTAACTAAATAATAAACTTATTTCACTCATCATATAGCTTGTACAGCTACTGCTTCGCCATGGTGCAAATCCTCATCAAGCCAATCTCAAAGGCAAGACTGCTATTGATGTTGCAGCAACCAGTCAAGTTGAAGCCATTCTGAGAGGCAGTAGTGCTAATTACAGCAGCGATAGTGGGAGTAATAGTGAGCTGTCATCATGTGACAGCATTATTTCGACCAAGGAAGAAGACCGTAATTTAGAAGAAGGTATTTTATGTTTATCCTAAATTAACAAATTGATGCCTAGTTCATTTGAAGTCTCACTCATGTGTGGTATTTTTCAGAGTCATTTATTCAGGGTTGCTTTATATGAAATTTACCATAGCAATTATCATTATTATTGTTATCAATGAAAGTCCCATTATCCTGGACCTCTTTATTGTAAAAGTTTTATCATAATTATCTTTTTTTTAATTCAGCCAGAACCTTTTAAAATTTCTTTTTTTTTTTTTTTTGTTGTTGTTTTTTTGCTCCTTTTTTTCTGGGTACGAATCTTGAATGTATGGATACAATTTTGATTTTATGGCATTGCAGAGTGACAGGTCTGATAAAATTGATTGTTTGCTGGTTTTTAAAAAGTTTGATATGATTATAATTTATTTTCTTTATTTTATTCTTACCAGAATTGAGACTGCACGGTTCACATTCTAAAGGAGATCTGGTTGGTTCATCAAGTGCTGTGACTTCTGTTAGGCGACAGTCTGTTCCAGCCTCTCCTGATAAAACAGCATCTTCACCACGGCTCTTCATGAAATTGCAGCATAAAAAATCTTCCTCGTCATCTTCTTCTACGAATGAAGAGCAGCAGAGAGTATCAGAATGGAATGTTCTCACTATGGAGACTGGCAGTTGTGATGTATTATCTGATGCTGACAGTAGTAATTCCCGTCCATTGGATTCTCGTTCTAGTGCATCTGTTTGCTCCAGTCGTCTACCTAAACAGGATGACAGCTGGAACACTAGAGTGGCTCAGTCCAATTTAGCGAGATCCAATCGTGGTGGTGTAGATTCTGATGGATTTCCAGATTCAACGATATCGTCAACGCCAATACTTTATCCCCCCTCAGGTCCGTTGGAGCGGACGGCCACCGAGCCTTTCACTCCTAGAACTATGCTTCCCAGTATAGGAGATGGGGACGCAGGAGAAGAACATGGCGATGTCTTTCCAAATTCAATAAGTAGCAGCGCTAGTGGTTGCATCAATACTAAAAGCAACACATCCACCTCAAAATCTTTCAATGTTATCCCCATTTGCTCAAACTCAAGTACCTCTTCCTCCAGTGTAAATAAACAGTTATCACCTCAGCCTCAGCATCATACGTTACTTCATCTGCATCAACATAATTCTCCTTTGCGTCCATCCATTCATCCATCTCATCACCATCATAAAACTCAGCAACAACAACAACAACAACAATCACCTGTTCAGGGGTCTAGTTTATATCCTAAAGATCAATTCAATCCTCATCAAGGGCATTCTCAGCCGTATTCTAATTCGTCAATTATTTCTAAGGAATCTGTTGTGGTATCATCTTCTCCATTAACTTCACTACCGTCTTTACCATTACCATTGTCTCATCGTTCGCATGTAGCCAGTCATCATTCAACAACTATAATAGCCTCAACTACCATGTCATCTATGCCATTATCATCGCAGTCGTCATCCATAGTTTCAACAGTCACAGGTATTCCTCAGTCATACCAACAATTAACAACAGCGGTAGCCATTTCTTCAACTATGGCTGCTTCTTCCAATTCTTCACTCAGTAACAATACGACTACAACTACCTTCACGACAGACAGTCGACCATCTCCTCATCCACTCCCATTCACCCCATTCTCAACAAGGGCTCCAAAGGCAGGGGGAAGTATAGTAACTGGTCTCAGTGACCGAGCCTTGGCAGCCTGCAACTCTGTCGGGGCCCCTCCTTCTAATTTAACATCTGCACCAACATCTGTAACAAATATACCTTTGCAATCTCCCAACTCATCCTCACGACGAGAGTCAACCTCGCCTCGTATTCCTTTACCTCAGAGAGTAGAGGAATTGAGTTTGTCTCATCCAAAATCTGATACAAGTAGTTGTGATTCTCCTTTGTGCATGGATATGGATGACTCTAATAATACTCCGTCTGAATATGACAGTCGACCATCAACGCCAAAAGTTCCTCCTCTTAAAATTATCATGCCTGGAAAGGTGGTAGTACCGTCAGCTGATGATTTTTCAAAGCCTCCGAACAAACCTGCTTTGCCATATGTTCTGAACCCGACTCAGGAAGGAGGTGAAGCTGTAGATAATGCAGAGGAGAGTCAGTCAGCAAACACAACTTCAGATATGGAGGGTGGGGAGAATGCAATGTCATGTCTTCCTTCTGCATCCCCTGGTCCTATCTCTTCAAACAGAGGGAGTGGGTCCAATGCTGGGGATATTCAGGTGGATAAAGAAGGCAACATGCTGCAGAACTGGGATGCAGAGGAGTCTGCGTCGAGGGAAAGTGACTCAAGGAATGAACAAGGCGATGCTGGCTCAAATGACAAATCAGAGGATGGAAAGGAGAAAAGGTCAACAAGGACATTGCGATCTCACACTGCTATGCTGCAACAGCAACAGGGAAAGACCACAGACAGGAATGGTACTTCTACCAGCGATAAAAACAGTAAGTTTTGCTTCTTTCTCTCTCTCTCTCTCTCTCTCTCTCTCTCTCTCTCTCTCTCTCTCTCTCTCTCTCTCTCTCTCTCTCTCTCTCTCTCTCTCTCTCTCTCTCTCTCTCTCTCTTCTCTCTCTCTCTCCTCTCTCTCTCTCTCTCTCTCTCTCTCTCTCTCTCTCTCTCAAATTAAAACCCTCATTTTTCGTGTTTTGATATGTTATACTGCAACTCCTGCTTAGGTTATAAAATTGTGATTTTTCACCAGTCATTAGAATGTGGAATATTGGATGTTTGTATTTTTTAGATATTATTTTTCAACCATCTAACAATGTTAGACATTTCTCAGTTCACAAGCTAGAATAACAAACCAATCTCATGACGTCTGCTTCGATCATCTGTCTTTCTATAGTTATAACCCTCAAAGACAAATTTTATTTTGTAGACCTCATCAAACTGTTCACAAAAATTAGTGCACCAAGGTCTATATTCTTTTTCTTTTGTTAGTCCAATAATCAATGTCAATCCCTAAATTGATGAGAGGTGGCGGATGAGAGTTCCATACCTGCCGAATCTTACGAATTTTAGACAAATTTCATGGCCAAATATGAAATTTTATGGAAAATAAAGAATTTTTATTTCTTAGTAATACTTAGATGATTATAATGATGATAATAATAATAATAATAATAATAATAATGATGATAAGAAGAAGAAGAACAACTACTACTATAATAATAATTTTGTAATTGTTCGTACACAATTTCAGAAATTACGAATTGAATTTCCTTGTCAAATTACTAAAAATTGACATAAAAATTACTAAATTTGAAGTTTTCAATTTGGCAGGTCTGGAGTTCTGATAATGGATGTAGGAACTAAATATATTTTGTACTGACTTCTCTCAAAGTCTCGAAAAAATTCTCTCTCAATAATAATAAAATAACTCTTAACAAGATACGACTATACATAGAAACATACTTATCACTCAGTCAAAGTGGATTTTGCCAAGAATGAAGCACCGTAGATGTGTGAACACATAAATGGCTAGCTGCGGAAACTCAATCCTAGAAATTTAATTTCACCAAGATCGTCATGCCTTGCTATACATATAATGAAAACAGTAACAATAGATGATGAAATTAAGACTAGTGTGCATCCTTTTTTGTGAGACATGGGTAAACACCAAGGTGAATGGAGCAACAACCCAAATACTGTTCTTAAGTTATATTGGAACACCCCCATGCTCTAAAGGAAGTACCAGTGATGATAATCTTCTGCAGAATTCAGGGATTAGGGGATTTTCGCAGAAATTTTCCGCTGATTTTGAAACAATTTCCTCTGATTAAAGTCAGGTCAAATGGTGGATCAGTAGAAAATCACCAACATGCCTTGTGTCATATTTTGACACCTGTGCTCAGTTGCATGAATGTGACATTCCCATTTTCATGGCGTCAGTCTAGACAAACTGGTGCCAGATGTCAAAAGTAAGACACTGCAATTGATGGTCGAAAAGGAAGGGGGTGGGGGAAGGGGTAAATGAGTCTTGATTTTATTTGTAAGTAGGTCAAGAATGGTAATACAGTAGTTATAGTCCGTTTAAAAAGATAATTATTACAACTAAACCCCTAATTAGAAAAAAAGCCCCATCAATTAGACTACTCTCTCTCTCTCTCTCTCTCTCTCTCTCTCTCTCTCTCTCTCTCTCTCTCTCTCTCTCTCTCTCTCTCTCTCTCTCTCTCTCTCTCTCTCTCTCTCTCTCTCTCTCTCTCTCTCTCTGTTCCTCTCTTTTTTTTTCATTCTCCCTTTCTTTCTCTCTTTCTCTATCTTTCCATTATCATCTGTCTCAACCATTCTTCTAAAAATCTTCATGATAGCTTTATAAACGCCATCTGGTTATAGAAAGATAATATTAATCTGTTATAATTATAAGGGGTGCTCAACTTTTTACCTTTGATTTTACAGCATTTTACAATTTTAAATTATTAAAGATACTTGAGTCTTGTTTGTAAGATCTATAACCTCTGGGCTACAATAACAATGATAAAACAAGTAAAAACATAGTTTCATGCCTTTTCACCAAAAGATAATTCTAAATCTCTTGAATAGAAGAAGGTATTTTTTAAAAATCGTTTTAAGGAAAGGACAATTCATTTTAAATTTGCATATAGTAAGTTATATCTCTACTAATAATAGATTCGAAACTATGATATTAGCGGTTATAATAGATTCTAAACTATGATATTATATTTTAAGATTTTGTTTGAGTTTGACTGATGGACCGATACATTTTCCTCCTTTTTGACAAATTGCCATTTTTATTATCACTGAAGTACCCACCGTTTTGCCCCTCAAACTGTATTTAAATCCCACCTTCTATCAGAAATAGCATATGCAGACGATATTAATTTTGTCACTTGAAAAAGTCTGGACGTAAAAGTCGTACATGAAGCATTAAAATTAGAGAAACACAATCTTTTCGTAAATGCCGATAAAACTGACATTACGAAACTTAACAAAGATGAACAAGATTGGAAAAAAGGTGTTTTTTTTTTTAAAAGGTGGGATTGTTAATTGGAGACAAAGAAGATGTGGAAAGATGAAAACATCTGTCCACAGCCGCTCTCAAATTTTGGAAACAAGATGAAGACTATTTGGACAGCAACTTCTCCACTACCACTAAATCATCACTCCAGCATGTATTACCACATCACTCTACCACTGCTTGAGCAATATCTTTTTTTACTACAACTACAATCTCCGCCTAGATCTACCAGGGAAATAATTTTTTCTTACCCAGATTTAATATTTTATTATAGTATATTCATTATTAATACAAGCAAAATGGATCAATTTTGCTTTATCAGTAATTCATAATAGAACTCAGAAAATAAAGGGAATGGAACTAGACTGATAAGTATAATAAAAATATTTTGCAGTTTTTGGCCAAGTGGTTGTTTATGCCCAGGCTTTCTGTTTTTGCTCTCTACAATGATGGCCATTATGTAATTAGCCACTTGTCAAAGATTTCTGGAGTGTATATGGAGACATAATCGCCATTTTTCATCTGTTTTCAGCCACAGGAATTAAATTATTTTAATTTTTGCGACTTCTGTAGTTTTTGGCAGCTTCAGTATAATCGGGTGGTATTACTATTAAGCATCACTCTATTTTGTCCAAGCCAAGTTTTATTCATCACACATTGTGAAAAGATGTGTATATGAAGGATTGCTGGACAAAGCAGAAAGAATAATACAAGAGAAAAGTCAGCCTCGTACTGTTTCATACACTTTTTCAGATTTTTGTATTGTACTTGTATTTCATTTTCAAGTTAACCCATTTAATCTTAATCAATAAATGATATATGAGTGGCCTGGTATACTTTTTATTAATATAATAATGTTGTCCAAGTGCCCTTTTGAAAACTTTTATTTACTGCAGAATGGCCCACTTGTTCTTTAAACAGACCAATTAAGAATAATAATTCAATTAATTCATCCATTTCATTAGGTGTTATTGAGCCAAAGGACGAGGGTGATAACAATAGTACAACTCGATCACAAAAGGGAGATGACTCAGCTACAGATGATTCCAGTTTTCCGCCAAGGAAGAGGAAGTTAAGGAACAAGAATGAGGTCCAATCAACTCCTGCACTGATTACGAATACCCCTACTACTACTACTACAACAACAACAACAACAATTGTGCCCAAGTTGCATCAGCCAATAGAAAAGCCTCCTAATCCTTATGAAACCTACCTCAATCTTCGGAGACAGGTCAGTGAGAATTTGATGCTGTCATTGAATCGTTGAATTTATTCTGACAATGCTATTTGCTTTTTTCTTGATATCTCATATGTGTCACCCTTATATCTAGGATGTATCAATATGCCATTTTTATTTCTGTGAGCTTCCCTCTTCCCTTTGTAAGCATTTGAGTGAGTTCCTTTTAGATCCTTTGATTATGTCTAGATGGGACTTTTATGTGATAGTTTGCTTTTGACGTCTACTTCTGTTCTTTATTTTATCCATTCTGTTTTTCTTAATTTTCCCAGAATTGTTTGACCGTCTTATCTTTTTGTATTTGCTGGTGCTGAAATTACAAGTTTCGTCAACTCTTATCTCTCTCTCACTCACATACACCCCAAAGGTTTTTGTGTATTAATTATCATTGAACAATCTCCCCTTGAGCATAAAATCTGAGAAGGAGAATTCTAAAGAAAAGTTTACAACTTTTACTGTGATAGATATATATGCAAATCAAATAATCATAAAAACCCTTTATTTATTGTCATATCCTTTTCTTCTTTTTTTTTTCAGATTGCCAACAGACATCGCTCGTTGTGCAATGTGCCTCCCAAACCACCCAGTGGCTTTAAAGATTACCTTATGGTTAATTGTACTTATGTTTTACAAGGAAACCCAATCAGCACCCTCTCTGTACCCATGGTAAGACGTGACAATATGTCACCTCTGTTTTATTTTTAATGCTAATTTGTCAGTATTCCTGGAATAAGCAAGAGTATTTCTGGGATAATAGATATTGTTGCATGACAATGTTTCAGATACATGCTATTTTTGATTTAGTTAACTCAGAAGTAACATGTTTCTCTTTATTTGATGTGCAACCGAGGACTGATTAACTATACAGTCATGTCTCTCCAATCCGAACACCTCCATGTCCATCATTTTGTCAGGATTACAGAGACATCAGGATAATGGAATCAGTCTCAAAAGTACATATATAAAGAAGAAAATCCGTCCCCAGGAAACCTGTTTGGATAACATCTGGATTTTGAAGTTCCAGATTAGAGAGATGCGACTGTATATGTATAACATTGCACCAAAACAGGGGAATTTTACACTCTCTTGGCTTTTGTATGCCTGAGCGCTTTTCCACAATGGCCGTGTATAGTCTGATTGTTAGAATTTAGTGAGAATCAATTATTAGAATGGTTGTCTAAAATTAATAACAAAGAGCTGACTGACGTCAATTTCATTCCTTCTATTGAGATTGGCAGCTCTGATTTAAGGGATTTGATTGCTTCTTTTGCAAGCCATTGTTCTTTTGGATCAGAGGGTTGCAGATTGAATCCATGTGGAGACAAGAGATTATAGGTACATTCAACACTTAATCCAATTAAGATCCCATGGCTCAAAATCTGTGTAAACAATGTCTAGTTGTTTTTTAGCGCTTTGAGGTTTCGATGAAAGGCGCAATTTTATTATTATTATTATTCCATAGTTTCATATGCTCTTAGCTTGAAGACTGGGATGTTGCAGTCCTCCTGGGTGGGGATCCTGACCTCCCATAGTGGGCAAGGAGGTACATGCTGTGTCTTCTATCCCCCCATACCCGTTTTCCAATTGTTTCCTGTCATTGTCTTGGAATGAGATTACTTAGTTTTGTCCTGATCCTTGCCGGAGTTCCTTGGCTGGGAGGGAAACTGTCGATTGTATAGTTATAGTTTTGGGAGATGATATTTTTTTCCTTGTAAATCATCTCTCTGTGATGCATTGTATTATGTTTAGTTTACATATTATATTATATGATTGGTAAACATTTGAGTGTATTCCTCTTAGTTGGGACCTGTGCTTGTGTCTGGATGAGACTTTTAGGTGATCTCAAACTAAGTACTTTAACGGTGTGCTCTTGGAATCTACATCTGTTCCCTATTTGAACCAATTCCCCTTTGTCTTACTTTTTCTTTTGTGCTTCAATTGTAATTCTATAACTTTTTACTATCCCATTTTCTTCCTTTTTTACTGGCGCTGATATGACCTTAATGTGTTGCAAGCGCCGTAAAACTCTTTTTTTTTAAAAACAACAACAAAAACCACGCTGCAGTCCTCCTTCCTACTATGAAAAATTTGTATTGTTACGAAATTTTGGCTCCAATTTCAGAACTTCACGAAGTCATTAAGACTTGTGAAAATTAAAGTTGATGCTGGAGTACATGATTTTAAGGATTTTGAGGTGCTATTTACTCATTATCGGGGTAAATTGTTGGTCTATAAAGTTAACTTAAGTGACAATTTTTAACTTCTAAAAATAACAAATTTTTTAATTTTCAAGTACACTGGTCTGGTGCTGTTTAGATTACTTTAGAACGATCAAAATTATTGTTCTTTGTTGCCTGTTTCAGATTTTGTAGTTCTTGTTAAGATTGACGCGCACAACAATAAAACTAAAGACAACCATAATTAGTCCAACAATACTTTTTAATGTGGAATGAAATTCGTTTAAGTTAAAGTGATAAAAATGAGGAAACAGAAGATCCACATGTTTGAATTGATGTCCATGATTGTCAGTTTGCTGTTTTCCACAACTTACTGTTCTGGGTGGGGTCTTTTGACCGCCCGTGGGCAGGAGGTCACTTGCTTTGTCTTCTACCCCCCTATATCTGTTTTCTGAGTTACTGTCTGTCTTTGTCTTGGAAAAGGATTACTTGGTTTTGTCCTGGCCCTTGCCAGAGTCCTTGACTGAGATTTAAACAGTCAAATATGTAGCATTAGTTTTGGAAAATTATATTTTTTTCCTTGAAAATCATCCCTCTGTAATGTACTGTTATATTTATTTTTTGTTGTGACTATCATGATTTGTAATCATTTGAGTGTATTCCTCTTAGAGGGATCTTTGTGTCTGGATGAGACTTGTAGTCTCAAACTAAGAACACTGATGGTGTGCCCTAATAATCTACTTCTGTTCCCTATTTGAAGCAGTCCCCATTTCTTCCTTTTTGGTGACGCTGAAAGGATCTAATCTGTCGCAAGGGCCATAAAATCTTTAAAAACGAAAAGCAAAACAACTTACTGTTTTTATTTAAAATAGTACAGAATGTAACATCTGTAGGATTATTATTGTTATGAATTATAATTTATTATGAAATTATTAACGTCCTCTACAGCTACCGCCCCCAAACCTGGTGAAGGAACCGATGCGAGAATTCTTCATACAGCAGGAAAAGGCTCGCTACAGATTACGGTTGCAGCATGTCATTGAAAGGGTAAAAGAATCGCATGCATCCTTTAAATAGAAGTGAAATGAAAATGATAGTTTGGTTGTGTTACTGTTAATAAGGCAATCCTCTCCTGAAATCATTGCATTAGTTGGTATATGAATCATATACCAACTAAGGCAATGAATTTAGATATCATATGATAAGGGGAAATTTGCCCAAGCAAACCCAGGGCCCATATTATCTGAACATTCTTACATCTTTGGATATTTTTTTTTTTATTTGGTAATTTGACTATGACTACAGACCTGGTTGTATTTTAAGATATTAAATGTTGTAGGTGCATGTGTCAGGGAGGCTATGATTTGTGTTTCCTCTGCTGCCACTAATGATTATGATTCAAGAGGGGAAAAATTATCCTGCATTCAAACTAATGGCATGGTAAATTATTCATCTTTTGGATCACTGTTCAAATTCATGGTGCCTAATGATTTTAAAATCCTGTCCGACATTTTTACATTGGTTTTCTACAATCTACATTAGATTTTCAGGTTCACCCTGACATCTCTTTTGCCTTTGAAATCTTATTTTCATAGTCTTAATTTCAATGCCAGAAGATTTTCTCAATCGCTCTGATGACCTTAAGGCTATTGAATTGAGAGTGATGTAAAATTTAATTTTGAGGTTGCAGAAATTTCCAACTGTTCTGTTTTCCAGAATTTACTGGTCTATCTTTTAAATAGTCTTAATTTTGTGTTATTTTCAATTCTCTATTTTTTAAATTTTTCAATTCAATCATAGGAAAAGTTGATGCTATCCATTGAGCAGGAAATATTGCGGGAGCATGGTAGAGCAGCCCGGGCTATAGCCAACCAGACTTTACCTTTCAGTGTATGTACAATCTTAAGGGAAGAGGAAATCTACAATCAACAAGAACTTGAGCAGGTAGGGAGGTGTTTTAAAATTTTGTTACTAACAATTTGGCCTATTGGTAATTTGCCTCATGGCTCAAGTAAAGAAAATTAGGTAAATTATTCTTATGTCGGCATTTAACAAATCATGTTGTATTCTTAGTAGAGTAGTTAGCCGTCTATTACTTCAGATGATACTAATAGCCTTCTGTTTTAATACAATATGTTTTTCGTTTATTTTTATTCTTTTTAGGGCTAATGACATTGTCTTTAGTTGCAAAGGTTATCTGTAAGGTGTTATTTCATTTATTTCTTTTTTTTTTTTTCAATCTTCCTCTTACATTTTTCATTGGTTCTTGAATTTTAAAACTTTTTTTCCCCTTTTTTTATGATTTACTTTTAGGATGAGAGCAGAGATAAAAATGTAAGATCTCGTTATAACGGACGACAATTCTTGTCCTGGTTACAAGATGTTGACGACAAATATGAAAAAATCAAGGTAATCATTTCATTTCATTATTTCTTTTTTGTACATCATAGGATTGACGCTTAACCCCTTAATTACCAGTTAATAGGTTATCTCTGCACCTTGACCCCGATTTATCCCCCCTCCATCACCCATCATTTTAATAATTGTAATTGTTTCACTCTATGAGTCCTATTCTTCTTTACCCATTGCCATTTGTCACACAGAGACAAAATCATCCCTTTGCCATGTGACAGTGAGTGTCACTGCTTCTGGCATGGAGTCATGCCACAGCTCTCACACATGTCATGCCCCTAGCCTGCTTGCTCCTCTCATGGAAATATTCAATGGATTTATATACACATTTTCACGTCTCGAAAGTTATTTCAGAAAAACAAATTCAGAATATGAAACACTCGCGTAAAAGCAGTCCTTCTGTATGGCTCAGAAACGTGGAGAGTGACCAACACTCTTTTTTAAAAACTTCAGAAATAGATGTCTTTGAACCATACTCAGTACCAGATCACCTGAGGAAATCAATAATAAAGAGGTTAAAAGCTGGACCAGAAGAAATTAGCAAACAAATCTCAACAAGAAAATAGAAATAGATTGGTCACACTTTCAAAAAAAAAAACAACAGATATGAGTCAAGTTGTGGACTGGAACAGAAAACCACCATCAGACATTACGAGACAAGTAGTGGACTAGAATCCTCAGGGAAAAAGGAAAGTGGGAGAAAGAAAACATGGACAAGGTCATGTGAGGAAGAGATGAAGTTGGCTGGAATGTCCTGGGGAGAGATGAAGAAAGACAAAGAACAGAATGCGGTGGAGGTGCAGTGTTGAAGCCCTATGTTCCACAAGGAATGTAAAGGATTAAATGATGAAATAATTGCACAGAATTCCAAGAAGTTTGCATTTACAGATTGCAGTATAAATGATTTCTGATCTGAAAAATGTTTTGTTAAAATGAAAGGGATTTTCAGTATGATGTAAAATATTTTAATTAATTTTTTTTTTCCCCGTCTTTATTTATTTATTTATTGAATCTATTTTTTCCCCCTCCTCTACTCACAATATTTTTTTTTATTGTCTTTCAGAGCCTTTTATTGTTGCGGCACCATCATGAAGCCGAATCTTTATACGCCGTTCAGAAATTAGACTGGGAGTGGAAGATGAAAGAGTTTGGTTTGTGTGATAATAAAAACACCCCTGTTATAGATGATCTTCATGTCCCAATGGTTACTGTCTCTGATGAATTTGACCTCCTACCCTCATCATAACCCAAGCTTATGAGGACGAGAAGATTACTTCGCATTGCATCTCGTCTTCAAAAGCATCATTAGTCTTTTGTTTGTTTTTAATCTTATGAAAGAAGTATTTTTTCTCTTTTTTTTTTTTTTTTTTAATAAAATTTTTTCGCTTATCTTATAGTTTTGAACTTTGTCAACATTGAAGCCATACCATGGTCCATCAAAGTGAGTTTCTGAGAGGCTTATGAATGGTTCAATATTTTGATGTGTTTGTTTAGAAAATGGACTTTTTTTTTTATGTTCGATTTGACTTGTTTGATTAGAAACTGTGCTTTTCTTGTGTTTTTTAAATGCAGGATAGTAAAATGTGTGATAACAAAACATAATTCTCACTTCAGCACTCCATGATTGCTGAATGCAATCATGTGATTGCAAGGACCAATCAAGAGAGGTTTGACCTCTATCTCTGATCTAGGAGCAGGAGATAAAATCACTTTTTTTTCTTCTTCTTCTTCAAATAACAAAAAAGAAAAAAAAGATTCTGTTGATGTGATAACTCATTATTATTATTTTTTGGGGAAATAATCGCTTTTCTGTGTTTTATTTTATTTTTTCAAATTGTTGATGTTTTGATCACTTTCATTTCATTTCAATTGTTGCCAAAGTAGTTGATTTGTAATTGTATTTATTCGACACTGAACTAGATGAAAAATTGAAATATAAATTGTGGGAGAATAAGAGAAAGTGGCATCAGTAGATCTGACCATATTTCTCGTAACCTGAAGAACAATCAGGAGGTTGAAATTACAAATGTTTTACAATTCTGTCAGATGGTTTAAACCCTCGACTTCTTGTTTCCAAATATCAATCTTTCGAAGCTTACATGTCATTTTAAAAAAATTATTTTATTGTTAATATTTTTAATATTATCATTATTACTACTATTATTATTATTGTTATTATAATTATTATTCCAATGTTGATTTAAAACAAATTTTTTTAATGTAGTACCACAGTTGGTTATACTGATCTAATTATTGTCGAGCAAGCATTTTTAATGATTGTTTATTAATTGTTTAGGACACACTATGATGGTATAATTGTTCAGTGTTGGATGTGTCAGAATTGTCATGGTTTTTTAAAAGTTTTGTAAGGTGTTGTGATCGTAACGTCATTTTAAGCTGTTGTCGTGGATCTACTAAATGCAATAAATTTAGAATGAGTATCATATCAATAACTTGTGATTAAGGCTCTAAAAGATTTTATCCACTAAGTGGATCTTGGCCTCCCATAGTGGGCAGGGAAGTCACTTGCTGTGTCTTCTATCCCCCTATGTCTGTTTTCCAGATTGCTTCCTGTCTTTGTCTTGGATTGAAATTACTTGGTTTTGTCCTGGCCTTGGCAGGACTCCTTGGTTGAGAGGGAAACAGTCAAATGTATAGTTATAGTTTTGGGAGATGATTTTTTTTTTTCCTTGTACGTTATCTCTCTGTTACTTAGTTATATTTTTGTTTTGAACATGTATTGAAACATTTGAATGTATTCCCTTCAGTGGTGGAATTTTGTGCTTGTGCCTGGTTGAGACTTTTTGGTGATCTAAGTACACTGATAGTGTGATCTTGAAATCTACATCTGCTCATTATGTGAACCTGTCCCCCTTTGTCTTACTTTTTCTCGTGCACTTTTAATTGTAAATCTAGAAGTTTTGACGATCCTATTTTCTTCCATTTTACTGGCGCTGAAATGACCTAAATGAGTTTGCTATAAAACCCTTGAAAGCAAATCAAACAATAGAATTTATCCACAGGGTCAATTTTTACAGTTGCTGTGAGTGTCCTCCTAAATAATTTTGAAATATCAGCATCACACACACGCACGTCTCATTATTCATCGCAGTCCTCTCGTGACCACCATTATTATGCAGTTGCAAACATTTCTTCAATATATGGCGGTATAAATGAGTTATGTAAAGTTTTGCCCTTGTTCATTACTTATTCTTCTGATCTGGATACTGTTCATGCACAGATAAATGCAGTCTTGACTGACCCTTGGGTTTGAGTCAACTTATTAACTACCGATTAATTCCTCCCACCTATCCCAAACACACCAACATTGTTCGATCTACAAAGAAAGATTGCCTCATCACAATAAATGAATAATTGAATATTCCTTTTGTGTTCCTCCCATCTCAAAAAAAAAACAGAGATGGAGAGGTAACCTAAGTGTCATAAGCAGTGCAGTTCCAGTGCTCGAAGTAAGCAGAAAGAAAAAGTTTGGGTTTTTTTTTTTTTTACTCCGGGAAAGAAATTATGCCAACATCTGGGCTCGAGCCTGGTCCTTACGTGCTTGTGCAATGTCTTAGTCACTTAGCCATCTCGCAAGCTTTCAAGTATGCCATAATATAATAATTAGTTACTGAGTCTCTATTTTTTATTTAAAAAGCTGAAAATGGGGAGTCCAAAACCACGTCTTTGTCGCACAAATTATAAAAATATATCAATGCTTTCGAAATTGACCAGAAATTTATTGCTAATACAAGAAAAAAAATTTTAAGTTTAATTTAATTTTGAGATTCTTTCCAAATCTTGTTCAATGTATTCGAGATTTACTTGCTGCATAGTGTGTAGGATAGAGAGAGAGATAGAGAATTACAGGATTTAAATTCTTTGCTGATCTCCTCTTCCTTTTCTTTTAATTCACACCTTATGTTTGATTCTTCCGTTTAAAGATGGGGTCCATTCCATAGAAAGGGTTACAGTTTATAAAAGAAGGACTGAGGAAATGATTCTTATGTGTTGATTTACTAATAACTTGTGCACCAATAAATGAAGAATAAATTTAATTATTTGTTTTAACACCTGAAAGAATTCACAAATATCTGTGTTTGGGCCATGGAACATAAGGGCTTTGTTTTATCATAGAAAGATATCAACAGTTTTCAGCTACAAATATTGAATAATTTGTCTTGATACAAAATACTTTTTTTTTTTTTTTCAATCCTTTCTTAAAATACTTATTTTTGATCACAGTGGTTGGCTGCTAAGACACTTATACGATGAAAGGTGAATTATGTAGATGATTATTTCAATGTAGTCGTGTGATTTAAGGAGAATTGTTTTTAATGGGCACAATGATTTTTTTTTTTAATTCTTTCAAATCACCAGCCTAGAATTAGAAGAATGAAAAGTAAAACATGGTCAGTTCTAGATTGGAAACACAAAAAATATGGCTAACAAGTTTATTAGTTTTTACAATAATATTATCGTCACCTTCCTAGCTTCTTTTTACTATCAAACTGAGCGTACAGAATTGTTGAAAATTATATTTTTTAATGAGTCTATTTATTTTACAATTTTCTTCAATTATTTTTCCTCTTTACTTTTTGTCTCAATGTTAAGTGTTTGTAACAACATGATGAATTATTTTTCTCTCATCAGACGTTCTAATATTATTATTGAATATAGTTTGTAAGCTGATGTAGCTGATGAACAAATTATTATCATTTTATATAATTATGTTTGTAAAGTATAGAGGTGAGCAAAAGTGGCCTGCTTTGTGTCTGAAGGCATATTGATCATGATTGTGTATTCTCTTTGTTATGTTTGATATGATTCTATGAGGTGTAATAATAAACAAATAGAACAAAATTAATTTATCTCTCAAGTTTTGTTTTCTTTTTCTTCTTCTTGAAGTTGGACTGAAGTCTTCAGTCACTCGCTTTACAAATATTTTTTTTATGTTCACCCTTTTATCAAGTCCTCTCGTCTTACTTTTTCCTTGGTGCTTTTATGACCTAAATTATGTGACAAGCCCTGTTAAAATGAAACACTAAAAAAGAAACAATTCAGAATCTAGTGCAAATCGGGGAGATTGCTATTTTGAAATCAGGTGTATCCGGTCTTTTGATGCTCTGAGGAGATCATGTTTGCTGTCTCTTCTATTGCCTTACGTTTCCCTTTCCACGTTGCTTTCTATCCTTAGCCTAGATTGAGATTGTTTGGTTTTGTCCTTACTTTGGCTGGGATCCTTAACAGAACAGGAAGGTCAAATGTAGAGTTTAGATTTTGGGAGATTATTGGTTTCATTTTTTCCTGTTTTCTCTTTTGTTTGTTTTTTGGGGTTTTTTTTTTCCCCTTGCCGTTGCTTTATTTTTCTTTTGCCAGCCTTTGAGTATATCCTGTTAGTGTGATGCCGTATTTTGTCTGATAGGGACTTATGGCTTGTCTCAAACTAGATATCGATTGCTCTTGAAATCTACATTTGTTGCCACTTTGAACAAGACCTTTTCATCTTACTCTTTTTCTTTGTTGGGAAATGACGTTCTTTGTCTTGTAAATCATCTCTATTATACACTGTGTTTTTGTTTTACATATATATTTATGATTTGAGTGTACACTCCAGCACGGTTTCCTCGAACTCGGGACACGCAAAAAAGATCCGAGGAAACCGTGCCTTGCCAAAGATGACTTGATGGAGAGGAGGGGGGGGGGAGGGGGGGGGGGTATTTGCTTCGTTCCCGAAAGATACCTAGTTCGAATATTAGCCGCGTTATGTGGCCTGAAGCAAGCCATCTCCATCTAGCTCAATTTGCGATGATGAGCTACGGCTGACAACTGGATTATTCCATTCTCTTTTTGGAATAGACCCTAAGACAGATTCCGATTGAGGATGAATAAAGGGAACTTTATCATTTATTTACTTTATTGATATGTTGATGGAAATAACTTTATACATGACATGTTATAAAGGGTTGGTGGGTGCTGTATCACAATATTCATTTATTTATCGTCGTAGCCAACCGTGAGCAATTCGTGGCGTCTGGCATTGGAATTTGAACGAATGGCGAAGTGATAATAAGCAGGGAGATGTCGGTTATGCGAAACAGCGATAGAGTCTTTGAGTGGCTGTGTAACTGCGCGTAACTTTCAATGTCACAGTAAATCATCAGTGGCCAAAATCACCGATTGCATTAAAAAAAAAAAAAACTTTAATTAATCTTTTATCTTCTTTTTGTTTTGTTTTTTAACTGGCTGGGTGAAATTAGTTCGTGGAAACCGTGTTCGAGGTAAAAGACATTTAGGTGATCTCAAACTAAGTACACTGTGTAAGTGTTTCTCTTGGAATCTACATCTGTTCCCTATTTGAACCAATTCCCCTTTGTCTTCTTTTTTTCTTGGGAACTTTAATTGTAATTCTAGAACTTTTTCACTATCCCATTTTCTCCCTTTTTACTAGCGCTGATATGACTTATATGTGTTGCAAGTGCTGTAAAAAATCATTAAAAACAAACATTCCTTTTCACTGGTCCTGAAATAACCCACAAGTATCACAAGCAGGGAATTTATTTAAAAAAAACTAAAATCACCCTCGGGATTAGCTGTGATGCAAGATGAATGATTGTTGATCACTGAGATTGGCTGTATTGATTGACTTAAGCACCGGCTATCACTATCAATGATTCTGTGCCATTTTGGGCCTTCTTCCATGTGTTCCCACCCCTCTTTGCTTCCTTACCTCATCATGTTCCATTGTCTTCTTCCTCCATATATATATATATATGTCTTCCGAAAGCTCCTCGTGCTAAGGGAAACTACTCAAATATTCCCTCAACTAAGCCTAAGAAAAATTAAAGCACATTACCTTTAACTAACCCTAAAAGGAAAATCAAACACCTGAGCACATTTACTCAGACGACTAATACTACTACTTACTAAGACTCATGGCTAACCCTAATATTTAAAAAATAAAAAAAAATCCGCTGACCTCGAGCTAACCTTAATAGAAAAAACAACAACCTAGGACTGCTTTCAATACTTCACAAAACAAAATGGCGACGGAAAACCAAAACAATGGTCGTATTTTAGGAATGTTTAAACTTTCACTAATCTATCAAGGCTTGTAATTTTTTTTTTAATGTTACTTTATATTGACAAATTGAATAAATAAACGCATGACAAAAGATCCACGATCTGGGTGGGGATCCTGACCTCCCATAGTGGGCAGGGGGGTACATACTGTGTCTTCTATCCCCTTATATCTGTTTTCCAACTTGCTTTCTGTCTCTGTCTTGGCATAAGTTTACTTGGTTTTGTCCTGGCCCTGGCCGGAGTCCTGGACGGGAGGGAAACAGTCAAATGCATAGTTATTGTTTTGGGAGATGATATTTTTTCCCTTGTAAATCATCGCTCTGTAATGTATTATTGTTATTTTAATGTATAATGTAGGCATTTGAGTGTATTCCTCTTTGTTAGATTTTGCGCTTGTGTCTGGATGAGACTTATAGGTGATCTCAAACTAGGTGCATTGGTGGTATGCTCTTGGAATCTACATCTGATCCCTATTTGTTCCCAGTTCCCCTATGTCTTACTTTTACTTGGGTGCTTTAATTGTAATTCTAGAACTTTTTACTGTCCCATTTCTTCCTTTTTACTGGCGCTGATATAACCTAAATGTGTTGCAAGCGCCGTAAAACCCTTAAAAACAAAAACAAAAACAAAGATCCACGATAAAAATACAGGTGCTTTCGGAAGGCCTCCCTTTCGGACGACTTCTGGAAAGCTTCGAACAGCTCTGAGGGCCTCCGGATGCCTTGAGAATGCTTTAGATGGCCGCCGGGTGGCAATTAGTAGGACCCGATTTATTTAGTCTATTTGACAATGGCATTTTGGTCCAAACAAAATACTCTTGAATTTATTGAAAAATATCGTCAATATGACTGTTTGCGGAATGTAGAAGGTAAGGACTATTTTAATAAAATAAAGAGAGAAAAGGCATACGACGACCTTGTGAATTTTGTACAAACATTTCATGATGGTGCTAATAAGGATACGCTAGCGCGTAAAATTTCCAATTTGAGAAATGCCTGAAGGAAACAACAACAAAAAAGGACCATGTTCTTCTTTATTCCTGTCCTTTTTTTTTTTTTCTTTAAAATTGAGGAAATGATACACAACAAAGAGCATTTTCAGTTTCCATTTTCATTTCAAAATCTAAAATAGCAACACACGTATGATAGTGTAAATAAAACAACAAATAGAAAAGGGAGGCAGCGACTTGTACGGGTGACGGTCGGAATGCACTTCCACTTCCGCACATGTGTGGGCAGAAAATCATGTGCGACTGACGCAGGGATCGAGTCACAGCGACCCAGACGTGTCGCATTACCGGTACAAAACTCAACGTCTATAAGGGCCTAGATATACATGAGTCTTAATTAATAAATTGTATAACCACTAGGTTGCAGTGACATAGCCTTTGCGCCAAAATTTATCATTTATTGATGTAGATAGCAGATTGATTAACCCTCTTCTTATCAACTATAGGAAAATCGTTACATTCGTTACGATACAACCAACATTTTTCTTATTCAAATTTCTTTTGTACATCATGAAATTTAAAGAAAATTAAGTGTGTTGTAGAGCATGTTTTGCTTAAGAAATAAAGTAACGCAAGAATTTTACTGCTATTATGTCTGAATGATAAAAAAAAACTATTTTGTGTTAGTCCGGTTTGAAGTTTTGGGGAAAATCTTGGAAATGGCTGGTAAGGAGAGGGTTAATATTGTGATATTTACAAGACTTATATTATATAATGTTATGTAACAATCATATTATGTATGTGATTTTGATATTTCGGCTTGAGCTTGCCAGATGGGCCGATACATTTTCGATTTCCTTCTTTTTGACAAATCGTCATTATCATCACTGATCAATTTCTATTATTTGATAGGTTGCGTTTACTTACGGTCGAGTTGGAAACACTATATTAATTATTTATCACTACACCTATTAGTTTTAAATGACATTAATTAAAGTTCTCACCAATACTGCCGTTTGTTTTTAAAAAACGCAGTAGGTATTTTCTATTTGGTTAACATTGCATTTACTGTTTTAAAAAACAACGGCAGAAAAAGATTGATATTAATCATTTGTACCCTCATTCACACAAGATATTCCCTCAATTTTGATTTCGAGTATTTATAACAATGGCATCTGGACATTGAGTGATTAAATGAGAGAAAGAATGAGAAGACTTACGCATCTCTGTTTTCTCTCAAAATGGTCCAAGTTGAGTAGAATCGGAGAAACCAGTTATGTTCCTGGATTTTTGATACTTAGATTTTTACTGGACATTTAGCTGGATCCAATAACATTTACGAGTTTTAAAAATGCGTTTTGACTGGTCAATTTAGATGAGATATTCACAAAGTCATTATGCGTAATATTAGGTAAAAATTGGATACTTTTACTGCCATCATAAATGTATTTAACGGCCCGTCCTTTTGATCTCGGTAGCGTCGATGGCGGGCAACAATTATGCAGGCACTTGGCATAATTCTCGTCCGCTGGCTTGTCTATAATTAATTGAGTGTTATAGAATCCCAAGGTCGGATTTCTTGTAATTTAGGCACGGTTACAAAATTATGTAGGTTATGAAGGTATGTATGATTTGGAAATCATTGCACGGACTTTTGTGCAAGTATTTTTGATGATAGATTTCCAAACGTTTTTCAAAATGTTAATAGTCGTCCTTGCAATACGGTTCGGCCTTTCCATCTTACTCTGTGCCTCCATTAAAACTGATAACACTTTCAAGGTATGTTAAGCTGTCCACTTCCTCCAGGACTGTTCCATTTAGTTGAGAAGATAGTCGTTGTTATGTGTGTGAACTTTTAATTTTGAATAAATGTTGAGGCCTAGTATCGAAAACGTTTGGGCCAATTTAGATGTTTTGGATTATTTCTGTTTCTGGGTTTGGATGAAGAGTGCAAGATCACCTGCAAACTCGAGATCTGAGTTCAGAGACTCCCTTTAATTCCGTTTCTCTCGCTATTTGTTGTTTCTCTCGTGATCCTGTCGTTGGAGAGTAGGAACTGAAACTGTGAGATAAGGCTGCCCTGTCGTACTCCAATTTGCACAACAAATGCCGGGACCAGTTTCCCTCCACGAATTACCTGACAAGTCAATCCCTCATAGCGTATCTCGATCAATCTGGACAGCTTTGCAGGAATTCCATAGTGTCTGATTAATTTCCAAACACTGTTTCGATGTAGACTGTCAAATGCTTTACGGTAGAAAAAAATTATATCGAGAGGATTGTTTTTCAACAACACACGGCGAAAGGCTTGGTTCTTGTAAAAAATTCCTTACCTACTACACTCATGGGGAAGAAAAAGATAAGCATCTGATAGCGTTGTCACTATAAAATAAAGATATTGCAATATCGTTTTACTGATAATGCCATGGTGACCCAGACAAGGAAAAGTGTATTCGAACAAAATTAATTTCATTTTCATTCTTTCTTTTTTTTTTTAAATGTATTTGTGAACGCAACAAACATAATCATATTTAAAAAGAGGTGAATAACATCATGAGCAACAACCTGCAATCCCTAACCGCCTCAGTCTGTGGTAATGTCATGATGACCCAGACAAGGAAAAAAATAGTCAAAATAAAATATTTCTTTTTTCATCCTTCCGTTTTTGTTTTTGTTTTTCGAAAAATTAAAATTTGTAGACAGAACGAACAGATACAGCAATAAAAACACAACTCATTAAAAAAAACAAAAACAAACCAAACGAACAAACAAAACAAACAAACAAGTCACGAGAAGTGGTGGTTGTATTAGTGATGGCGATGATGATGATGTTGATTTTTTGGTAGTGGTGGTTGTAGTATTGATGGTGAAGAAGATTATGATGATGATGATGATGATGATGATGATGATGATGATGATGATGATGATGACAATTTTTCATCTAATTGTCTTGAAAAATTGTATACCGTTTATACATTTCTAAAAAGGTTTCCATTGTTCTAAAATTTCAGCCTTGTATCATTTATATCATTTATTGTTTGGAGGCTGCATGGTTCTAAACTTTTGCCACTGTTGACTGCGCCGCAGGTAGGGCGTGTCACTCTGTACCGTCAAGGTAGAAAATTTCAACTTCGGAAGTAATGTCCTTTTCCCTTCTGATGACGTCCGTCCTGGCTCTATGCTATTCCACCGAGGAGTATTAGAAAACGGTAAGGGCTGCCTGAAGCCGGTGATCGTAAAATACTAACGAAAGAGTGAAAATGGAAAGGCTTCGTATGGGAACAAAACAGACAATGGACGTTTCGGGTACAAACCCTTCGTCAGCACAACAATACACAAATAAACGTGGAAAACAAATAAAATATAATGGAAAATAACTTGTGTCGTCTGTACTCAATGGTGGTTGCAGTATGAATGAAATGTTAGCGTGGCGTGGGTAGAGGATAGTGTGCCCCAGGGGGGTGATCTAATTGATAAGCAGAGGTCAGCGTCAGGGAACAGAACTTTCCAGACTATAATGGAAGATAAAAGACATATTGGTAGTAGTAGTAGTAGTAGTAGTAGTAGTAGTAGTAGTAGTAGTAGTAGTAGTAGTAGTAGTAGTAGTAGTAGTAGTAGTTGTAGTAGTAGTAGTTGTAGTGTAGTAGTAGTAGTAGTAGTAGTAGTAGTAGTAGTAGTAGTAGTAGTAGTAGTAGTAGTAGTAGTAGAACGCTGTAGTGGAACAGTAGGGGGGGGGGGGGGTTTGGAGGGGGCGGGGTGAAAGGGTCACGGCGGAGGTGGGGGGGGGGGGGTTTGTTGGATGAGCGAAGGTCGAATCTTCGCGAAGGAACGATGCGATAGTAAAGTGGAATACACCAATAAATAGATAGATGGATAGGCAGATAGATAGGTAGATGGTCAGAAAAGAGGGGAGAGAAGGGAGAGAGAGAGAGAGAGAGAGAGAGAGAGAGAGAGAGAGAGAGAGAGAGAGAGAGAGAGAGAGAGAGAGAGAGAGAAATTAATAAAAGAAAAAATTTAAAATAAAAATTAAAAAAAAAAAGATTATTAAAAAAAAAAAAAAAAGGGGGGGGGGACGGGGGGGGGGGGGGTTTGGTTTGAGGCGGACCGGTAGAGAGGGGGAATCAGAGAGAGAGAGAGGGGGGGGGAGGGAGAAAGAGGGAGGGGGGGACAAAGAAAGAAAGAAAGAAAGAAAGAAAGAGAGAGAGAGAGAGAGAGAGAGAGAGAGAGAGAGAGAGAGAGAGAGAAAGGGTGGAGGGGAGGTGAGAGAGGGCGAGTAAACAGCCGAGTGATAGCGGGGGGTATATGTATATAAGTGGATGAAAAAGTGGATGATTGGACACAATGAGAGAGAGCTAGGAAGGTAGATGACTATGAATCGGTGGATAATCAGTAGATAGATAGCTAGCTAGATAGATAGATAGATAGATAGATAGATAGATAGATAGATAGATAGATAGATAGATAGATAGATAGATAGGTAGGTAGGTAGAGTTGTACTTTTAGTAGTATGAACAGTAGTAGTAGTAGTCGTAGTAGTAGTAGTGGTAGTAGTAGTAGTAGTAGTAGTAGTAGTAGTGGTAGTAGTAGTAGTAGTAGTAGTAGTAGTAGTAGTAGTAGTAGTAGTAGTAGTAGTAGTAGCAGTAGTAGTAGTAGTAGTAGTAGTAGCAGTAGTAGTAATAGTAGTAGTAGTAGTAGTAGTAGTAGTAGTAGTAGTAGTAGTAGTAGTAGTAGTAGTAGTAGTAGTAGTAGTAGTAGTAAGATAGTAGTAGTAGTAGTAGTAGTAGTAGTAGTAGTAGTAGTAGTAGTAGTAGTAGAAGTAGTAGAAGTAGTAGTAGTAGCAGCAGCAGTAGCTGTAGTGGCAGAAGTGAGAGCAGCAGTGGTGATGAATATGGGTGACGTTGACATCTAGTGGTGGTCAATCCTGGTGTTGAGTCCGCGTGGAGTCAGCGTTCCCAACAACTTGATCAGGTGAGTTTCCCTACGTCGACGGGCGGAAGTGTCCGAATGGCAAAAACTGAGCACACACACACGCACACACTGTACATCGCAGTGGTCTGGCAGATTGAAGTGTCTGGCCACTGCTGTGTCTGCACAGTTCGATATGTCACGCAAGTGCTGCACGAATCTGTCACCCAGCCTCTTTCCGGTCTCACCAACGTAAGCAATCCCACACAGGGAGCACGTAATCGCATAGACTAGATTACGGTCAGTGCAAGTAAACGGCCGCCTGATGTCCCAAATCTTGTCTGGAAAGCTGACTCTGTCATACTCCCACAGGTGCCCACAAGTCTTGCATCGGGGTCGCATACACGATCTGGCTTTAGGTCCATCCCTAGGTATGGGTTCCAGGCGGCTTCTGACAAGGAGATCCCTCAGGTTACGATCCCGTCGATATGCTACCAACGGGGTTCTGAGAAAACTCTGTGGGTGTCTTCGCCCGCCTGGAGGATCCCATAGTTCTGCAATAGGATGTTCCTCACTTGATCGGCATGGGGGTGATGCGTGAGGACTAAAATGGGACGCTGTGTCTCCTGCTTCCTGGCATTGCGAGGCCTCATTGCTGCTTCTCTCGACACGAGGCTGGCTTTCCGGACAGCCTTAAGCAAAACCCTTTCGGGATATTCCCGTGCCCTAAAAAAATCGAGCATGCGATCACGTTGAAGCGCAAATTCATCATCTTCCAGACAGAGTCTCCGTAAGCGGAGTATCTGACTGAATGGGATGGAGTCTTTGCACTTCACCGGATGGGATGACCGATAGAGCAGGTAGCTGTGACTGTCCGTTTCCTTGTAGTGTACAGTGGTCCGTACTCCCGTGCTGGTCAATACAGCCTTGATGTCCAAAAAGTTCACCTCAGAGGTTGAAATCTCATAAGTGTACTCTATGGACGGGTGGAAGGAGTCCATCGCTAGGATGAACCCTTTCAACTGGCTGTGGGTCAATGACGTAATGCCGAAACAGTCGTCAATGTACCTTTTGAACAGCTCGGGGGCAGGTCCACTGTACTGATGGAAGAAGGTTTCCTCAAGGTAGCCCATGAAGAGGTTAGCATATGAGGGACCCATCTTGGTGCCCATCGCAACACCTGAGATCTGATGGAAAAATACATCATTGAACTCAAAAGTGTTGAGTGTGAGCACAAGTTCGGTGAGCCTCACAATGTTGTTGCTGGAAATCCCTGGTAATGGATGGCGGTCGACGAAATGCCTGATGGCACGCAGTCCGTCAGGATGCGGTATGGATGTGTACAGTGCCTTCACATCCATGGTGAAAATTAGCCGTGGACGTTCATCCTGGAATCGAATTTCGTCAATGACACCAAGAGCATGGTTAGTGTCCTTGATATACGATGGCAGGGTGGGAACTATACGTTGAAATACCGCATCGAGGAACTGCGATACCTTCTCAGTGGGGCACGAGATAGCCGACACAATCGGCCTTCCAGGTGGAGTGTCAGACAATACCCGGATCTTGTGTATCTTAGGGAGCATGTAAAAACATGGATTACCTAGGTCGCTGGGGTCGTGTTTAAGGACCTCTGCTCTACTAGGTAATTCTCCCTGCGAGAGAGTGCAGCACCAGAGTCCACCAGACAATCCAGTCTTTGATATCGCAGGGAGAATTACCTAGTAGAGCAGAGGTCCTTAAACACGACCCCAGCGACCTAGGTAATCCATGTTTTTACATGCTCCCTAAGATACACAAGATCCGGGTATTGTCTGACACTCCACCTGGAAGGCCGATTGTGTCGGCTATCTCGTGCCCCACTGAGAAGGTATCGCAGTTCCTCGATGCGGTATTTCAACGTATAGTTCCCACCCTGCCATCGTATATCAAGGACACTAACCATGCTCTTGGTGTCATTGACGAAATTCGATTCCAGGATGAACGTCCACGGCTAATTTTCACCATGGATGTGAAGGCACTGTACACATCCATACCGCATCCTGACGGACTGCGTGCCATCAGGCATTTCGTCGACCGCCATCCATTACCAGGGATTTCCAGCAACAGCATTGTGAGGCTCACCGAACTTGTGCTCACACTCAACACTTTTGAGTTCAATGATGTATTTTTCCATCAGATCTCAGGTGTTGCGATGGGCACCAAGATGGGTCCCTCATATGCTAACCTCTTCATGGGCTACCTTGAGGAAACCTTCTTCCATCAGTACAGTGGACCTGCCCCCGAGCTGTTCAAAAGGTACATTGACGACTGTTTCGGCATTACGTCATTGACCCACAGCCAGTTGAAAGGGTTCATCCTAGCGATGGACTCCTTCCACCCGTCCATAGAGTACACTTATGAGATTTCAACCTCTGAGGTGAACTTTTTGGACATCAAGGCTGTATTGACCAGCACGGGAGTACGGACCACTGTACACTACAAGGAAACGGACAGTCACAGCTACCTGCTCTATCGGTCATCCCATCCGGTGAAGTGCAAAGACTCCATCCCATTCAGTCAGATACTCCGCTTACGGAGACTCTGTCTGGAAGATGATGAATTTGCGCTTCAACGTGATCGCATGCTCGATTTTTTTAGGGCACGGGAATATCCCGAAAGGGTTTTGCTTAAGGCTGTCCGGAAAGCCAGCCTCGTGTCGAGAGAAGCAGCAATGAGGCCTCGCAATGCCAGGAAGCAGGAGACACAGCGTCCCATTTTAGTCCTCACGCATCACCCCCATGCCGATCAAGTGAGGAACATCCTATTGCAGAACTATGGGATCCTCCAGGCGGGCGAAGACACCCACAGAGTTTTCTCAGAACCCCCGTTGGTAGCATATCGACGGGATCGTAACCTGAGGGATCTCCTTGTCAGAAGCCGCCTGGAACCCATACCTAGGGATGGACCTAAAGCCATCTCGTGTATGCGACCCCGATGCAAGACTTGTGGGCACCTGTGGGAGTATGACAGAGTCAGCTTTCCAGACAAGATTTGGGACATCAGGCGGCCGTTTACTTGCACTGACCGTAATCTAGTCTATGCGATTACGTGCTCCCTGTGTGGGATTGCTTACGTTGGTGAGACCGGAAAGAGGCTGGGTGACAGATTCGTGCAGCACTTGCGTGACATATCGAACTGTGCAGACACAGCAGTGGCCAGACACTTCAATCTGCCAGACCACTGCGATGTACAGTGTGTGCGTGTGTGTGTGCTCAGTTTTTGCCATTCGGACACTTCCGCACGTCGACGTAGGGAAACTCACCTGATCAAGTTGTTGGGAACGCTGACTCCACGCGGACTCAACACCAGGATTGACCACCACTAGATGTCAACGTCACCCATATTCATCACCACTGCTGCTCTCACTTCTGCCACTACAGCTACTGCTGCTGCTACTACTACTACTTCTACTACTTCTACTACTACTACTACTACTACTACTACTACTACTACTACTTCTCTACTACTACTACTACTACTACTACTACTACTACTACTACTACTACTACTACTACTACTACTACTACTACTACTAACTATACTACTGCTACTACTACTACTACTACTACTACTACTGCTACTACTACTACTACTACTACTACTACTACTACTACTACTACTACTACTACTACCACTACTACTACTACTACTACTACTACTACTACTACCACTACTACTACTACGACTACTACTACTACTGTTCATACTACTAAAAGTACAACTCTACCTACCTACCTATCTATCTATCTATCTATCTATCTATCTATCTATCTATCTATCTATCTATCTATCTAGCAAGCAATCTATCTACTGATTATCCACCGATTCATAGTCATCTACCTTCCTAGCTCTCTCTCATTGTGTCCAATCATCCACTTTTTCATCCATTAATATACATATAGACCCAGCTATCACTCGGCTGTTTACTCGCCCTCTCTCACCTCCCCTCCACCCTTTCTCTCTCTCTCTCTCTCTCTCTCTCTCTCTCTCTCTCTCTCTCTCTCTCTCTCCTCTCTCTCTCTCTCTCTCTCTCTCTCTCTTCTTTCTTTCTTTCTTTCTTTGTCCCCCCCTCCCTCTTTCTCCCTCCCCCCCCCTCTCTCTCTCTCTCTGATTCCCCCTCTCTACCGGTCCGCCTCAAACCAACCCCCCCCCCCCCCCGTCCCCCCCCCCCCTTTTTTTTTTTTTTTTTTTTTTTTTTTTTTTAATAATTTTTTTTTTTTAATTTTTATTTTAAAATTTTTTTCTTTTATTAATTTTCTCTCTCTCTCTCTCTCTCTCTCTCTCTCTCTCTCTCTCTCCTCTCTCTCTCCTCTCCTCTCTCTCTCTCTCTCTCTCTCTCTCTCCCTTCTCTCCCCTCTTTTCTGACCATCTACCTATCTATCTGCCTATCCATCTATCTATTTATTGGTGTATTCCACTTTACTATCGCATCGTTCCTTCGCGAAGATTCGACCTTCGCTCATCCAACAAACCCCCCCCCCCCCCCACCTCCGCCGTGACCCTTTCACCCCGCCCCCTCCAAACCCCCCCCCCCCTACTGTTCCACTACAGCGTTCTACTACTACTACTACTACTACTACTACTACTACTACTACTACTACTACTACTACTACTACAACTACTACTACTACAACAACTACTACTACTACTACTACTACTACTACTACTACTACTACTACTACTACTACTACTACTACTACTACTACCAATATGTCTTTTATCTTCCATTATAGTCTGGAAAGTTCTGTTCCCTGACGCTGACCTCTGCTTATCAATTAGATCACCCCCCTGGGGCACACTATCCTCTACCCACGCCACGCTAACATTTCATTCATACTGCAACCACCATTGAGTACAGACGACACAAGTTATTTTCCATTATATTTTATTTGTTTTCCACGTTTATTTGTGTATTGTTGTGCTGACGAAGGGTTTGTACCCGAAACGTCCATTGTCTGTTTTGTTCCCATACGAAGCCTTTCCATTTTCACTCTTTCGTACCGAGGAGTATTGCGCTCCAGTGTGGGGTAGAAGCAAGAACGTTGAGAAGGTAGATGTAAAACCTTGCAAGTCTATGCACAAGTCCACAGTGTCATGAACGATGGCAACGACGCCTAGAGAATCGTGCCCGAAAAAGGGCAGCAATCCAGCCCCCCTCCCCCCCCTCCCCCCCCCCCTTCCCCCGAAGGCCGGGGGGAGACAACTACAAACGGGCTTAACAAGATGAAAGAGAGAGGGAATGGGAATACCCCTCTCAAGCGCATAATGGACGATGACCCTGTTTTGAGCGTAAGTAAGTCCCGGAAACCATTTACGTAGCTTCCCTGACTTCGAACAAAGCTGCACATCCTTTATCCAGCTGTAACCTAAAAAAGCGTATTGGTCGTCGTAAGGCCGACACCTTACAAAAGACCCGAATGTATCTGGCCCATAGCCCTACTATAATACTGGCCAAAGCACGAGGATGATTGACCTTAGGGGTTAAGGCTATCGTATTCGTTACACAAGGCGGGGAAATTGAATGCGTGATTAGGTACCGTGTGTCGTCAGCAATCAAATTTTCGCCATTCTTTGTTTCGTTGTGTTCGTAACACAGAGCGGGGTTATTGAATACGTAATTAGGTACCGTGCGTAGTCAGTAATAAAATTTTCGCCATTCTTTGTTTCGTTGTGTTCGTTACACAGAGCGGGGAAATTGAATACGTAATTAGGTACCGTGTGTAGTACCGTGTGAAGTCAGCAATCACATTTTCATTCTTTGTTTCGACTTCACTGGTCACAACTGCTTTGTTATCTCTCGCTTCATTCAATTCGCTGGATTTTTAAAATTTTATGTTTTTAATTAAGTGGAAATGTGATTATCATTGTTGACATTCAGGAATTTAGTTTACTATTTCTTTATCGGATTATTTATTCATTTTTCTAAATCACTACTTGACTTAGAATTCCATCATCATGGGAAAGAAATGCAGCACGTATGGCTGCAAGTCGGGATATGCTAGTGCGACAGAAAAAATTCCAGTGTACAGTTTTCCTCTTGATCTTAATGAAAAGTTGAAATGGGTTCAAGCCATGCCCAATGCTCATGTATAGAATCGATTTAAGAATAGAATATTGTGGTTACAGGCATATACAAATTGAATCTGGTGTGATCAGACAGGTAATATTCAAAAGTATGACCTTTCATTTTTTGATACAACTTATTATTACAATTTATTTACATTTTAGGAGGGGAGGTATTCGGCAAAGCTCAAGATCAGCATGGAAAGCTTGCAAGAACATTATTTTGTATTACGGTGAAATGTTTATTTACGAGGAAAAAGTTTTTAGTCTCGCTAGTTCCATGCCATTCTCTTAATGCAGAGTTCGCCTATCGGTGCATCTCTAGTGTTATTCAAACTCTTGAAGCGTATAATTTTAAAGAGACACTGCCTAGCATTTCCATCAGAGAATAAGAGTAAAGCAACAAGAAAAGTAGCCAAATTATCATCAACATCAATGTAACCAACTAAAACATCGCCACTGTTGCTTGTTTAACACCGCATTTAAGGTAAGATGCAATCTTCATCATCATCATTGACACCACATATCATTATCATCATTGTCATCACCATCATCATTTGTCCCTTCCCCAATATTTTATTATCTCCCAAACATAATATCTTTTTCATTGTATGACCTACCCCCTTCCCTCTCCAACATTTTTCTTCCCGTTATAAATTTTTTTGCTCACTATAAAATTATCACAACTATCTTCATCATTTCCTCTTTAACACTACTACTACTACTACTACCATCACCACCATCACATTGAGGTGCTTCTTTTCCACAAAACTATGTTCGTTGTTACTCATCAAAGTTCAGTGTTGACTATCAAACTGCCCACTACTGTTAAAAAGAAACAAAATCCCCCAAAGGTCTCTCTCTCTCTCTCTCTCTCTCTCTCTCTCTCTCTCTCTCTCTCTCTCTCTCTTTCTCTTCTCTTCTCTCTTTCTCTTCTCTCTCTTTCTCTCTCTCTCTCCCTCTCTCGTTGTTGTATTTTTAGTCCATCTCTAATAAAGTTTTGTGTACGCTTATTTCTATACAAAGCTTAACTTGCTATTTCGTCATGATTTATAATTTGAATATAATATAGACTATTTATTAGTAAATCATCCCTCCGACACGTTTAATGAGATAAATAATTACAACTCGCCTCTTACATCATTGCCCATTGCATACGGTCTTTAGTAATTCTCACTAACACTAGACTAACACACTACCTGCACACTACACAGCGCTAGTCAATGGCCTTAACCAACTCGGCTCGATACGCGTGCGCCGAGGCCTTGACTCTTTTAGTACGCCATGATCTGGCCGTATCGCATTAAAGTGGATTTCTTTTAGCCAACTCAGTTTGGCCGTACCTTATTTCAGTAGTAGTAGTAGTAGTAGTAGTAGTAGTAGTAGTAGTAGTAGTAGTAGTAGTAGTAGTAGTAGTAGTAGTAGTAGCACTAGTAATAGTTGTAGTATTAGTAGTAGTAGTACTAGTAATATTTGTAGTAGTAGTAGTAGTAGTAGTAGTAGTAGTAGTAGTAGTAGTAGTAGTAATAGTGATAGTAATAGTAGTAGTAATAGTAGTAGTATTAGTAGTAGTAGTCGTAGTATAGTAGTAGTAGTGGTAGTAGTAGTAGTAGTAGTAGTAGAAGTAGTAGTAGTAGTAGCAGTAGTAGTAGTAGTAGTAGTAGTAGTAGTAGTAGTAGTAGTAGTAGTAGTAGTAGTAATAGTAGTAGTATTAGTGATAGTAGTAGTAGTAGTAGTAGTAATAGTAGTAGTAGTAGTAGTAGTAGTAGTAGTAGTAGTAGTAGTAGTAGTAGTAATACGAGGAGGAGGAATAGTAGTAGTAGTAGTAGTAGTAGTAGTAGTAGTAGTAGTAGTAGTAGTAGTTGTTGTTGTTGTTGTTGTTGTTGTTGTTGCAGTGGTGGTAGTAGTAGAAGTAGTAGTAGTAGTAGTAGTAGTAGTAGTAGTAGGAGGAGGAGGAGGAGGAGGAGGAGGAGGAGGAGGAGAGGAGTAGTATAGTAGTAGTAGTAGTAGTAGTAGTAGTAGTAGTAGTAGTAGTAGTAGTAGTAGTAGTAGTAGTAGTAGTAGTAGTAGTAGTAGTAGTAGTAGTAGTAGTAGTAGTAGTAGTAGTAGTAGTTGTTGTTGTTGTTGTTGTTGTTGTTGTTGCAGTGGTGGTAGTAGTAGAAGTAGTAGTAGTAGTAGTAGTAGTAGTAGTAGTAGTAGTAGTAGTAGTAGTAGTAGTAGTAGTAGTAGTAGTAGTAGGAGGAGGAGGAGGAGGAGGAGGAGATATATTTGTCAGCCGAAAAAGAAACGAGATGAGTGAATGAACGTTATAAGGAATGGGTTGGTGGGAAATTTTTAAGAAAATTGTGTCACAAGGTCATTCTTGAATGAAAAAAACAAAAAAAAAACAAATAAAATTGAAATAATATGATAAAAACGTGTTAAAAATAGATGGCCACGTCTAGGTTTGACTATTTTTGAGGTGCTGAGTTCTATTCTGAAATTTGTTTTTGGATTTGAGCACAAAAAAGTGTATTAGATATATCTCAAACGAAGGAAATGGTTGATAGCTCATCAAACGGTCCGACCAAGAGTGCATGAACTATTCCTAGCGTCTTGTCGGAAATGGGCTATAGACGTTCCGTTCCGGATCGGTGCGAGTGGATACGGGTTGTTTCGCGTCTAGTAGAAGACGAGTCTAGTGTGTAAGAAGATTATGGTGTCTTTTTTTTTTTTTCGAAAGACTGCCGACATTTGATCGATTCGATTATGGTTTGGTGGACACGGAGCCTAAGTCATCTTATTTCAATTATTTTGTTTTTCAAAAAAATTGTTTTGCTTTATTTTCTCTTCTTTATTTTTCAGCAAACACGTGCCTGTCCCCATTCGCCATTTGAGATAATGATGCATACTTAGGCCTAGAACTCATGGTGAAACAGTCCTGTGAACGTGTATCTACTCTTAGGTCATCATCATCACAACCACCGGCGACACATTGACAGTCACTCCGATTCTACACTCGGTAAGTCCTTACAATATTTGGATTTTGTGTAATAAAGCAAACTGTTACGGTCTATGTGATAAATAAATATTAATATGGACATTTATTGTTACTTTTCGCAATGACCTATGCAATTAAGATGATTCCTTCCTATCTGCAGCATGCCATATGGACTATTACGAAAAATTCGTAGGATTTTGCCACTTATTTCACAACTTGGTCTTAAAAACTTCTTAAAAATGATAGTTGATGCCAGGTTATATGATTTTAATGATTTTGAAGCAATATTTATTCCTCATGAGGGTAAATTGCCTACCATTTTTATCTTCCAAAATACGAATTTTTCGGTTTTCAAGTGTCTGCTATTTTAAATGTGACCCATTGGATCAATGTGGTGATATGTAGGAATGAACTAGATGTAGTAGAGTTGAGTTATGTAGATACGCTCGCTTTCGGATCGGAAGGTCTTGGATTCGAGCCTCGCTCGGCGCAGAGTCGAGTCCTTGGAAAATGTTCTTTACTCACATAATCAGACCGTACTCAGGTGTAAATTGATTACCTGGTACCTTGCGTTAACAGCATAGTCTTTGTCAGTCAGACTTGAAAGCAGGGTTGATAAATTCAAAAATAATCTGAAAACCCGTCTCTTTGAGAAGTATTTAGAATATATTATGCCATTGCCATTATTGCAAAGTGCGTATGTGCATAATGTATGTATGTGTGCTAGTGTGTATACATATATGTACGAATGTTTGTATGTATAATATATATATATATATATATATATATATATATATATATATATATATATATTATATATATATATATATATATTATGTATTTATATATATCATTCATGTATGTATACAGACTGTGTACGTAGATACGGCTTATATATATATAAAATATATATATATATATATATATATATATATATATATATATATATATATATATATATGTATATTATGATTGTTTTACTTCTACAACGTTGTATCGAGCGTTGCTCTCATCAGGAAGTGGAAGTGAAAGTAGATTGTTGTGTTTTTCGTATTTTTCTAGATTCGTGTTTATGGAGATTCGTAATTACATAAAAGGTGTTTGTTTCTATGTCTGCATGAGGATGTTAGTTCGTTTCTTCTGTTGAGTGTTGCCATGTTCAGTTTTGTGATGATGAAGAATTTTTCTTATAAGCAGAGGTTGCAAATCTTAGAAGAGGGGGGTTACGACTGTACTCTGGAAATGATTTTCCATGTGATGCTGTGTTGTATGTTTTTTTTCTTTGAGGTTCCAAATGTGTTCGCTTAGTGTAGTAGAATGTCGTTTGTGTATGTTTCTGAAGGAAGATTTATGCAGGTTGTATCTGGTTTTGAATGAACACTCGGTGAGGCCAATGTATGTTTCTTGTTATGGTGTGTCTGGTCGTGTAACTGTGGCTTGATAAATAACGTTTTGAGTCAGGCAATTGCCGTTTAGTGGGCATATTGTCTGGGTCCTGCAGTTGCATTTTTTGTCAAGGTTGTTGCTGGGCTGAGCTGGCTGTGATAGTTTTCGTTTATTGTTGGAGGAAATAATGTTTTGTATGTTTGCCATGCAGGTGTATGATGTTTGATGATGCATTTTTGTAGTAGATTGAAGAATTTGTTACCGATAGAAGTTGTCTCATTCTTGCTGTAGGGTGGGTTGAACCATGTTATGTGTCGTTTTCTTTGTCGTTTTTTTGTTGGGGTGGTAATGGTCTCTTCCTCATATTTTAGTTTGTAGTTATATCCACTTTTGCGTTTGTGCATCGTTGAATATGTTGTTGTTTGTAGAGTTGTTAGATAGTCGTATGTTAATGCTCTCTGTGATGTTTTTTCTTGTAGATGGCAGATGATTGCTATGTCTATGGACGTACAATGGGATGTTGTTGGGTTTTGAAAATGTTTGATAGGTGCCGTTGATGGTTATGTCCAGGAAGTCGAATGTTATTTTGTTGGCTTCGATTGTAATTTTCAGAGTGTTGTCCTGGAAGATTTTGCATATATATATATATATATATATATATATATATATATATATATATATATATGTATGTGTGTGTGTGTGGGTGTGTGTGTGTGTGTGTGTGTGTGTGCAGTTTGTATATGGGGGGGGGAGAGGGTGTGATTGGATGCATGCGAGCTTGTGTTCATGAGTCCGAATCTGCTGTATGTAATGTATTTTACTGATGTTCAATGTGAAGCGCTTCGAATCTTCGACATAAGCGCTATATAAATGTGCATTTAATATTATTATTGTTATAAATAAATTGTAATATCGCCCAACAGGCGTCGTGCCTCGTTCTACACGTTACATGTTGCTATTGGTCAGGGACCATTAGTAAAGCGCGTTGAGCATGGTTAGTGGATATTGCGCTAAGTAACAGCACGATTTGAAGTTGAGTTTAACCCTCTCCTTACCACCTGCAGAAAAATCGTCACATTTGTTACGACACAATATACATTTTTAAAAATTCAGATTTATTCTGTACATCACTAACTTTGAAGAATGATCTTTGTTTAATTAATAAGAACATAAGGTTGTTTTGTAGGGAGCTTGTTTGTGTTTTAAAACGCAATTTTTCTGTTGGGTAAGCCTGCCATTTTGATAGGTAAGGAGAGAGTTTAAGGTAAAAATGATAAGAGTTTGCATTTTTGAAAAAAAAAATGTTTTACCCGTTAACTGTTGTACTTTGGAAAAACTCGTGTTTAAAAATTTGGCCAGAAAACGTGTCCTTCAAATATCGATCAATTTAAATGACCTCAATGCAAAACCTCTCAAACCTGGCATTCCTTGATCGAAGACCTCGCGATGTCCCAAGTTTGAGAGTTTTCGCCAGATGTGGGTCATTTAAATCAATCGATAGTTGAAGGACGAGTTTTCTGGCCAAAAGTTTAAAAATGCGAGTTTTTCGGCAGTTAGCCGGTTGCTCACTGACGGATTTTGTCTTCATTCAAAATACATAGATTAAGATTAAAATTCAGTTTTACGCACCAGGTTGACTCCAATATGGGACGAATGATTAAATATTGTACACATTTCTTGTCACGTGATGTTTTTGTGTAAGGATTAAGAATCGATCTTTGAACATAGTTGAATCTTGAAACTAAGCACACGTATTCACGCCTGTTTATTCACTATTCTTGATGTTCTACCTACAACCTACAGATCCGATGATACTGTGATTGGAATATTAGTTAAAATTGTACTAATCTTCTGTCACGTGATGTTTTTGTACTAGGCTTAACTGAAAAGTCTTGATGCCTATTGAATATCTCCGATTGTATTGAACTCACCAGTATACGGGACTCAACGTTACGGTCTTTGCTTCGTAACCGAGTTCGATCACCCACCGTTGTGTTGAGTGGCCTTGAGCAAGTCACCCCGCCCTAGCTGAATTTGTGGCGCTGCACTGCGACTGACGCCTGGGTTCCAGTCTTCCCTTGGACCACAGAGACAAATTTCCCCTATGGGTTGAATAAAGGGAATTTTATTTTTTGTCATTTATTTTAGTTATTAACTATAAATCAAAATATGCGTAATTTATTCTTCTATTAGCTCACCGAGTTTTGTTTACCTGCTATTTCCAGATTTTAATTTATCTTATTTGAAAGAACCCCTACTCATTTAGGCACCTCTAGCTTTGGTTCCCCTACTCAAACATGTCGGTCGAAGAAATCACACAAAAATTAAGCAATAAACAGCGTGCCGTGAATGAGATCCTCCCTGCAAAGAGAGATGTACACCCGTAAACATTCATAAACGGCTGAAACGTGTTTACGGTGAGTTGGTATTAAAACAGTTCAAAAGTTGGTTAAGTTCTCCACCAACATCAATGAGTAGGCAGGCAGCGCAGTGCCCGTCCACAAAGCGTATCAACCGCAGCAAATTAACAACAAGAAATTACAAACCTACTCGAGTTAATCGCTGGGTAAAACAATCAGACACTCCTCAAAGGCTGGGAACTTCATGGGGAAGAGATTGATATATCGTTCGAGATATCCTGGTTTACAGAAATGTATGTGCCCGTTGGATACCGAGAATGCTCACAGAAACGCATGATCACATTGAAAGAGGAAGTTTTCTTGACGTCGTAGAAGGGGGAGTCCCTTACAGTTCTGATTGAGCTCCAAGTGAATTTTTCCTTTAAGAACATAAAGATACATCAAAGAGACAAATTTTGGCTGAGATGACGAGTGCAGACGGAGGGGGCTCGATGGTGTCGAAGTTCGCCGCATTAATTCCTCTTCGACGCGATCCACTAACTGGTATATCGTTGGCGGCTCTGTATGGATGGGAACGGTGACTATGAAGAAATTTGAAATGATAAACGGAAAGGAAATAAACTAAGCTTTGTTTTGATACATTTGTCAATTTTTTATCTGTTATAGTTTTTTGATTTTAATTACAAGAGCCGCGTCCAGACTTTTTAGAGTACACTTGTAATAGGATTAAAATCGATCGTTCAACATAGACGTCTAGGTGAATCTTGAAAATACGCACACGTGTACAAGCCTGTTTATTCATTATTCTTACGGTTCTATGTGGGGGACTTTTAGTTCAAAATTGTACTTATCTTCTGTTACGTGATGTATAGGATTTAGAATAGATCTTTGAACACAGTGAAAACCCTGAAAACACCCATAGGCTACGTGTACACATCTATTTACTCATTAATCTTCAGGTTCTTTCTATAACCAGTCATGAAGTATTCCATCATTCTTGGAGCCATTCTGATGACAGCGTTCGTCACAATGATCAATGGTAAGGGAATTTATAGCGATAACGTGGTCAGTCCTGCATTGCTGTTGTTGTTACTTTTTCTCTTCTTTTCGTTCACCTCTACGCTTACTCCTGCTACTATATATATATATATATATATATATATATATATATATATATATATATATATATATATATATATATATATATTGACAAATTGAATAAATAAACGCCTGACAAAAGATCCAAGGTGAAAATACTAAATGAACGTGATGCTAGACTGATTAGCTTAACATTAAAACCGCAAAGTAATAGCTGGTTGCTTCAGTCAAACAAAATTTCTGCAATAATAATGTGCGATGTCGGTGCTAAAAAAAATATATATATTAGAATAAAAAGAATAATCAAAGTCCCATTCGGACATGGAACTCGCTATATAACCTGCCCTACTCTGGAAAAAACGCGTTTTTTTAAATTTTGACCAGAAAACTCGTCCTTCAAATATCAATCGATTAAAATGACATCAATTTCATCTTGTCAAAAAATTCTAAAACTTTTGTTTTTGACAAGATAAGAGTAATTTGATTGATTGATATTTGAAGGACGAGTTTTCTGGCCAAAAGTTTAAATACATGTTATTTTTTTAAGAGTACGGCAGGGTTTTCTATTCAAATTTTCAAATCCGCAAATAAACCAATCTACAACTTTTAACTCTAAAATAATGAAAGGACTGGTAGTTACCTTCCAAACTTGTAGAATTTAGAGGTCAAGGAATTGTTCCGACGTGTACATTCGTGCAGGTCTGACATCCGAACGCAATAATTATGAGCCTAGTTTAACACATTATTGACAATATGTTGCGTCATTTTTAAAGATTTCCATTACAACAATGAGCTCATAATAAATTGGGTTATCAGATCTGCAAATAAGTGCACGTGGACTAGAATAGTTCCCAAGTTTAAAAAAAGCTTCATAATCAAATCACTTTAAAAATCATTTATTTATCTTTTCATTCCACAGCTGGTTGTGTCATGGAAGGTGTCCATTATGGAGTAAGTATTTCATAGCATTTCTTCTATTCATGTCCCTCCCTCTTTCTCATCGTCTTTGACTTCTTTTTCCTCCTCTTCCTCCTTTTGCTCCTCCTATCCCCCTCCTCCTCCGCCTCCTCCTCCTCCCATTCCACTTCCTCTCCTCCTCATCATCTTCCTCTTCCTCATCCCCTTCATCTCACCTCCCTCCTCCTCCTCCTCATCTATATTACCTGCCCATCCTCTTTCTCTTCTTTTTTTTCTTAAATAAAACCCGACTGACTTGTTCAAACAGAGTATATATATATATATATATATATATATATATTATATATATATATATATTATATAGAAATATATATATATATAATATACATATATATATATAATATACATATACATATATATATATATATATATATATATATATATATATATATATATATATATATATATAAAATATATATATATATATATATAGACCCACTATACCTAAATATATATATTATATATACGTAATGAGACAATTTTCAAACGGTTATATCTTGTTAGCCATTCAACCAATATCCATAAAAAAGTACACATATTATACACAAATGCATGAACGAAGTTCTAGATTACATTAGTAAAACATGAGAACATTTTTGATATCAAGCACAAAAAAAAGATTTTTAGTAAATTCCACTGTATAATTAGTAGTAAGACTCGCAGTCCGAATGACGCTTGCTGAGAATTGTGTGATTCAGTCATCGTCGATGAGTATAATTATATCTGCTCTCTCCATCCATGTTGGTAGTTGTTTCCATTGGTCACTGGGCAAGAGTTTTGAGGCTGTCGAGATCTTGTTGTGACTTTAGTATTATTGTAATGAATAAAGAATGAAATTAATTATTTTTTTAAATTTAAAAATGAAAAGAGTGGACCCCTCCTTTCAAATAAATCTCCAAAAATTAAAAAGGGCGAATCAGTCACTAGGCAATTTGGAGGCGTCAAGCAGGGACCACTGTATTTATAGAGACCCTGCCTCTCCTCAGTGTGCTCACACACTACCTCTTTCGCATTCCAAATGATTCTCTCTTTCATTCATTCACATGCTTACACACACGCACACACACACGCAAACATATTCACACCCATAGACGCGAGTGTGCAACCAAACATTACACTCGTCCATATCCATGCACAACACAATCATACCCCCCCCCCCTTCTTACACTCTCACTCCATCTATCTATCTATCTATCTATCTATCTATCTATCTATCTATCTATCTATCTATCTATCTATCTATCTCTCTATCTATCTATCTATCTATCTATCTATCTCTCTATCTATCTATCTATCTATCTCCACCCCCCTCTCTCTCTCTCTCTCTCTCTCTCTCTCTCTCTCTCTCTCTCTTCATGTCTATCTCCTATTGTCTCTACACTCAGCCATGGCATACAATCCTGCTCAATAGAAACACATAGTCTATACGTACATTTATAATTCAAAACATTTGACTTCATTCACTCGCATCCGTGAAAGCGCAATATTAAAACCGTAGCTAGCTTTGGAATTTATTCATCTACCTATTTGGGGCTTGAGAGAGTGAAAGAATAAGATTTTTATAATGAATAAGAATTCGACTTAAAAATGCAAAATCATGATTAGATTTCCGACTTTGGACGGGCTCATCTACTACTATAAATGTTTTGAGACGCATTTTGAATGAAAAAAAAATCTTAGTGCACAAGTAAAAGCGCCGTGGAGTTCTCTTACGACGTTAAAAACGTAATTATTTTAGACAATAGACAATGAGTTCAGCTTTTATGTCATCAACACTTGAATTTTAAATTCTTTGTTGATCAACCAGTCACCCAGTTTATTGAACCGGCACCCATGCTTATATATATATATATAATTATATATATATATATATATATATATATATATATATATTATATATATATATATATATATATATAATATAATATAAATAGTGCTTCAGACAAAATCTAATGAAAAGTGATCACCTGAAAACTAAGAACTGAATGGCGACATGTCCATGAAAACATTGCAATATTGTTGATATGCGGTGAAGCGCTTACAGCTGAAAGAAGCAGACTTGACAGCTTTCACTAATACTAGTGGTGATATTACTTTTATACAGTCCTTCCCCACGTGATTGCAGTTGGTCGTGGGTGATTAGGCAACATGCTAACTCGTGCTGCCCGCCAAAAAAATTGTAACCAACACACGGTTTGCATATTTTATTATAATCCATTAGAGAGTAATTAGTGAGAACCAATCGTAAAGTTGGAAGTTTAGGTATTGAGAAATATATTTTATGCGTCGGTCTAATGTCATATTCTCATCCATAAAGGTGACGAGATTTACACAGCATGTGCATTTTGCACAATCGAGCCATTTATGTTACATTTGATATTTTCAATAGAATTTGTACAATTGGGAAGACTTAAAATGACAATTTCTGTCTTTTTATCATTCAAATTTAATAAATTTGTTGTCATCCAATTTTTTTATATCATGTACGCTCACATGCCATATATATGTGTGTGTCGTCTGTGTAAAGATGGTAATTGATGTTATGTTTTCTTAGAATTTTAGTGAGTGGCTGCATATATAATATAAAGTGGATAGGTCCTAAACGGAACCTTGCGGGAGTCCATGTTTGAGGTTTCTGGCCTCCGATATATCTTCTTTTACTCTCACTCTCTGTATGCCACATGTCAGATAAGATTGAATCCAGTTTAAGGCGTTCCCTTTAATTCCCAAACTGTTTTGAAATCGACGACAAGAATTTTATGGTCGACGGTGTCGAAGGCAGCAGATAAATCAAGAAGGACTGTACTGTGTCGAGCTTTGTATGTCGGTTAAAATGACTCTCTCATATTATTTGCTTCAATGTATCTAACAATTGTTTCAAGACCACTTTTTGTAGAATTTTGGAGAGAAAGGGCAAGTTCGAGACAGGACGATATTTTTTTTAACTCGTTGATATTCAGTTCGGGCTTTTTTAAAAATATAGGTTTAACGATGTCCCCTTTGAATATGCTCGGTACCATACATGTGAGGAGTGAATGGTTAATTATATCAGTTATATAGGGTCATAATTCATCCAAACATGCTTTTAACAGCTCTGTGAGGATGGGATCGAGTTCACATGATTTTGCTGGACTGATTTGGATGATAGTACGAATTTCGTTTGCCGGTAGTAGAGAAAATTGTTTGGGTTCAGTCCCCGTAAATCGTTTATCCTCAAAAGCATACGGTGGTGACAATTTATCTAAAGTTTCTCTTGTGTTAAATATTTTGTTTTCAAAGAAAGAAGCGGACAATTCACATTTGTCTCTGTCAATTCCTGGTGGCATTTTTGACGATTTCGAATTATGTAGTAGTTCATCTTTGACAGCAAACACGTCTTTAAATGTCCTTGTGTTCTTTAATTTTCGGAGATAGTGTTGACGTTTTGCCTTCTTGACTTGTCTCTGACTAGCGAGAGTCATGCCTAGAAGTGGGCGTTGTAAGGACGGTGACAAATTCGACTATTTTTTGCTGGTAACATCAAGCTCTCTAGTACACAATGACAGGTAAGATACCAGCCTTTATACTTTCAACTAGAGCTGGGGTGGATATTGGTCTATAAGGGTCTTGTGAGCAGCAATTCATTCACTGGCTGAATTGCAAGCAACAAACGAGACATTTTTTTTAATGTCGTAGAGTAGCTTTGTGTTCGCATGTGTGGAGTGTACGGCGAAACGAGTCGCTTGGCAGTTGGAAGGAAAAAAGGATTAGCGTTGCCATGTTCGGAATAATAATTTTTTTTTTAATGATAAAAATTAAAATCTGAAAAATAACCCCAACAACTTAACTTTTCAACGGCGTATTTCAATCTTACTTGGAACTTAAGATCTTACCGTTTTCATAAATTAAAAAGACAAAAAACGGCAAAACTCTTATAATTTAATTGAAGGCAGAGGAAAATGTTTAAACTGCATTAATACGAGATAAAGGGGAACTAATATTTGAAAACAAAAATCAGTGTCAGTGATAACGAGTTAATTGCACTAGACACGCACCGTCCAACATTCTCTGTGCCACTGCTACCATCCCCCTCCCCCCCCTCTCTCTCTCTCTCTCTCTCTCTCTCTCTCTCTCTCTCTCTCTCTCTCTCTCTCTCTCACTCACTCTCTTCTTTAGAGGCTTCTGATTTCTGTTGATATTTATGTTTTATGATGTATTCCATATTTTAGACAACAATGGCAGCATAATTTTCGATTTGATGATGACGATTATAACGATGATGATGATGATGATGATAATTATGGTGGTGGTGGTGGTGGTAGTGCTCGTGAAAGTGGTGGTAATGATGACGACGACGATGACGATGATGATGATGATGGTGACTATAATGATGGCGGTGATGATGATGGTGCTGGTGCTGGTGAAGGCGGTGGTGGTGATGCTGGTCATGATGATGATGACGATGATGATGATGTGATGATGTGATGATGATGATGATGATGATGATGATGATGATGATGATGATGATGATGATGATGATAATGGTGGTGGTGGTTAACAAATTCTGGAGTAAACCGTTAAGGTAAGATAATTTCGAATCGACTTCATAAATCGTGCTGTCATCAAAAAGATTCTATGAAAATAAGAGGAGAAAAAAAAATAGCCGAGTGAAGACAATGTGTCAAAGTCATAGTAGAGAAATTCATCACACGTCTAAGTCTATGCCTCTTGTGTCCTATTTCTCGTGCCATCATCTTCCGTCTCGTCCTACCCCTCTCAAATCACGCAAAACAAAAATTCCCAGAACAGTTTGTGAATCGTTTCTTTCAAGTTTAGTTCAAAACCAAGACACCGGGTTGTGAGTAGTGCCGAGCGGAACCGGTACTGAGTACCGGTAATAGAGCAGTATAATTAGGTGCCCCAAACGTAAACAATAACAAGTTACTAGTGATTTCCGTTAGGGACCGGAATAATTTACGCACAATATAGGTCTCCCAATTTTGTAGTTTGAGTTGTAGGTAATACACTTTCAGTATTGAAAATATGTTTACATAAAATCTAACAGTTGCAGAAATAATAATATAAGGCTAAATTATTATGAAAATCAGGCTCCGAATAATTCTCGTTTTGTTCACACCAGCGCAATAATTTGCTCTGGTCTAAAAATAGATAGACATAACTTTTGATAAATTTTACCTTTTGTTCCATAAAATATCCATATCTAGACATTATTAGATGCATGATCGAGTATTTATGAATATGTGTTTCTTTTGCCACCTAACAGCCAAATTTTAAAGGTTATTTTTTTTTCTATTATTTACATTGGAACGTGAACTGTCAAGACAGGAACATGTGGTTTGCCATGTGCTTCTCGACCTTTGTTTACGTTTGGGGCACCTAATTTTACTGCTCTATACTGGTAACAGCCTTACCGATTATTTATCGATACTAAGCAGCCCAGTCTCGATACTCCGACATGTAAGAATGTGCATATTATCGGAATGGAAAAATAATAAATAATATATGACATTAACAAAAATAAAGTGGAAACATTGAATTAAAAGAGAACAAAAACAAATTTTAACTAAAAAAAAAAGATCAACGAAAAACAACAACAAACAAAAAACAACAGAGCTCTCCAAACACTGCATATTGTCGATAACAAATTATCGGCAATGAGAATAGAGCAGTAAAATTAGGTGCCCCAAACGTAAACAAAGGTCTAGAAGCACATTGCAAACCACATGTTCCTGTCTTGACAGCTCACGTTCCAATGTAAATAATAGAAAAAAATAACCTTTAAAATTTGGCTGTTAGTTGGCAAAAGAAACACATATTCCTAAATACTCGATCATGCATCAAATAATGTCTAGATATGGATATTTTATGGAACAAAAGGTAAAATTTATCAAAAGTTACAGTCTATCTATTTTTAGACCAGAGCAAATTATTGCGCTGGTGTGAACAAGACGAGAATTATTCGGAGCCTGGTTTTCATAATAATTTAGCCTTATATTATTATTTCTGCAACTGTTAGATTTTATGTAAACATATTTTCAATACTGAAAGTGTATTGCCTACAACTCAAACTACAAAATTGGGAGACCTATATTGTGCGTAAATTATTCCGGTCCCTAACGAAAATCACTTGCAACTTGTTATTGTTTACGTTTGGGGCACCTAATTTTACTGCTCTATAATTATCGAGAATTACCGGTACCGGTACCGGTACCGGTTCGAGAACAGCTGGCCAAGGAGTACCGGTAATTTATCGACAACGAGAAGAGTTGGTACCGCCCGGGACTAGTTGTGGGTGTCTAATGCAAAGCAATACCTACACCGAACAGGCATAAACGAGACACAATCAACAAGTGGGTGTGTGTCGCTCGTTTAATCAAACCGAATCACAAACATGACATCAACAAGTGGGTGTGTGATGCAAAGTTTGGTTAGTGTTCTATTACCATCATCGTCATCATCCTCACCATCATCATCCTCCTCATCATCATCATCGTCGTTGTCATCATCATCATCATCATTATATTCGTCTTCTTCTTCTTCTTCTTCTTCTTCTTCTTCTTCTTTTTTTCTTCTTCTTTTCTTCTTCTTTTTTCTTCTTCTTCTTATTATTATTATTATTATTATTATTATTATTATTATTATTATATATTATTATTATTATTATTATTATTATTATTATTATTACATGTATTATTATTATTATTATTATTATTATTATTATTATTATTATTATTATTATTATTATTATTATTATTATTATTCATTATTATTATTATTATTATTATTATTATTATTATTATTATTATTATTATTATATTATTATTATTATTATTATTATATTATTATTATATTATTATATTATTATTATTATTATATATTATTATTATTATTATTATTATTATTATTATTATTATTATTATTATTATTATTATTATTATTATTATTATTATTATTATTATTATTATTATTATTATTATTATTATTATTATTATTATTATTATTATTATTATTATTATTATTATTATTATCATTTTCATTATTATTATCATCATCATCATCATTTTTCTTTCGTTATTTCAGGAGTACACCTGGATACTAGACTCTAGTTGTAAAAATTACATGACTTGCCAAAACGGGAATTGGCAGTCAGAACCCAGCAACTTAGATTGTCGCCACTGTGATAAAATTGAGGGTAAATACCTATGTGCCATGGCCAAATAATCCAGGTAATACGATTTTCAAACACAGTAAATCAAATTTGTGACATATCGCCTCAAAATGGTGCTATGTCAGTAAAACTGATATCAGAAAGTAAATATCTGACCTTCCCTACCAAACTGGTATTTTTTCTATTACGATTGATTTTTATTTTTTTTTTTTTGGCTAATTTCAAACTATACCAATTGACGTTTGATTATGATGAATAATTTACATATTTATATTCTCAATTATTATATAAATTTCATTTTATCATGTTTGCATTTGTTAGTGTAACTGCTTAAATTAAATCCTTCGATTAGATGATATTTAATATGCCTCTCACTTTCTTTTTAGATCCGTTGACGTTTCTGCAGGCAAATTAAAGCAACACAAAGTTACAAATTAAGATAATATTTTGGCACACAAAAAATGTTCATGCTTTAAATTTGGTATTGATTTGCTATGCTGATATGCTAACAGGTCGTGCGCATTTTATTATAATAATTATTATTATTATCATCATCATCATCATCATCATCATCATCATCATCATCATCATCATCATCATTATTATTATTATTATTATTATTATTATTATTATTATTATTATTATTATTATTATATTATCAATATCAATGCCATTTATCTTATTATTATTATCATTATCATCATCATCAAAATAGAGATTAAGTACTTGAATGCACTTATTTGTAGGTGTGATAACCCGATTCCTTTTTGGGAACATTGTTGTAATTGAAATCTCAAAGCATGACACAAAATAGTGTCCATTACAACAATGTTAAACTAGAACCATAAATGGGTTCAGATGTTAGACCTGCATATGTACACGTCGAATGTAGTAGACCCTCAGGAAAGTGTGTTGTGTAAGGGGCAAGATTTATATCTTTTCATCACTTTCTACAATGTGACCCACTCTGTCAATTTGGCATTCTATAGCAATGAACTAGGTTGTTTGACACGACCACAATATGGCATTTAACCGGGTTATTTGGAAAGGCTACGAAACAAAACTATTTGGTTCCGTGGCCTAGTGGTATGACACTCGCCTTCGGATCGGAAAGTCCAGGGTTCGAGTCCCGCCCTGAGCGGTGCATAGTTGAGTCCTTGGAAAAAGGCTTTTAACTCACATTATCTCGTCGTACTCGGGTGTAAAATGAGAGCCTGGCCGGAAAAAGGGTTATCTCTGTCCGAAAAAAAAAAATGTAATATTGCCTCACAGACGTCATGTCTTGTCCTACATGTTAAGTGTTTGCTGTTGGCTAGGAACCCTTTGTAAAGCCCTTTCAACACGTTTAGAGGATATTGCACTATAGAAATGCTCATTAAAGACATATTATATTAATGAAGGCGTTTTTGACTTAAATTCCTAATCTAAACTTTACCTCTTAATCTTAAACATTCAGACCCCTTCCCTCCCCTCTGTCCTCGCTATCAAATCGATTTTGAGATTTATGTCTTTGACAATTATTCATAATATTATCTGCCCTCTCTGTTACTTTTTCACTCCAGTCGGACTAATGCCAACGGGCCCCTGACAAGACACAAGATAAAGGACTATATCAACCACTTGCAGTCTTTATTTTATCCATCTTTTTATTTTATCTTATCTTTTATGTCAGTGTTTATCTCAGTTAAGAGACTATACATTTCGGTAGTTTTTGCATTTTGAAACATTAAATTTTATTTCAAATTAAATAAATCTGCAAAGCTAAATTTAACTCAAAACTGGGTTTCGTCTCGTATTTATTTAATAAATTTCAAGACAATCAGGATTATTCTAATATTTGCTCGTTATCGCACGTGACCGATCCCTGAATGCGCTGAACCGTAGACTTAGTGAACTAAAGACCTGATACTGACCAAAAAGTACATCACAAGAAGTCGACGACCACCAAATGAAAGTGAAAAATCAGTTGTTATTAGAAGTGCTCAAGGAAATAAATGATTCTATTGGCTGATTACAACTCACAAGTAACTTTTCCCTGTAATATTTGTTTTGTTTTATGATGAATTTATTCGGTTAGTGTGTATCAGTGCTTTGAGGTTACGAAAGCGACTGCTGAACATTTTTGTAATTGGCTTCAACAGTCATGACGTCACGTCCCTTGTAATGGCGCATGGTAACTTAGTAACTGGCTCTAAACTAATGGCGGACGCCCTTATGAAATATTTCTCCGACTAGCATAAAAGTGTATTCAGAGGAGAAAAACGTTATAAATATGATCATGTTTTGACTTTTATGCATTCTGATCACATGACAAATGAAACGTTCTAGCCAGCATGAAGAATGAAAAGTACCGATTTTCTTTGTTTAGAACCACGCTGCTCGCCGTTGCTGGGTGACGTGACATCAGACTGTTGAATCCAATTAGGGTGATGTGGATCGTTAACTGGCATTTCCAAATGAAATAAGGTCACAAGACAAACCGATCATCCCCAACAGAAAGTAAAATGTGAGTTGGTGTTCGTTAAAAACCAAATGATCCCAGCACATAAGAATACTCCAACATTCATTTGACAGAATAGCATATGATTAAAATTTTGAGCACTATTCTCCCCATTTATGAACGTTTGCGAGAGAACTTATGGAAAACAATATTATAAAACATTCGCCATTGTCTTCTTAAAGTGAAAAACTATGAACGAATGGCAAGTCTTGCTCAACTGGTAGAGCAGGGTTCACACGTTAATAGTAATGCATGCTGCCTTCAGGGGGAATGCATTCTCATCTTCCTACCTGGTTGCCATAGTCACCGAAGAAGGGAAGGGAAGTTTTAAATCAAAACAGCAAGAAGGCATGTATTTTATTTACTTTTTGAAAAGAAATTTGATAGCAATACTATTACTTCATGCCCAATTTGAATTCGCACTGCCGTATTTGCATTCCTTATTGCATAGGAGTTCCTGTTCTAAAATTAGATTACGATTTTACGTCACTTAAAAGAGATAAATGAATTGGGCATGACTAAAAATAATTCACTTTTCACTTAATTTTTGTTCGTTGCCTGGATTGTGGAGTAATTTTACGGAAACCGCTGATTTGTAGAGCAGAAGGAAACAAAATTGTGATGTCAAAATGCTGGTCGCAATCTCATTGGAAGTGTTAACCCACTCTGGTTACATACTTTGTGCAACTGATTTTTTGGTTTCAGAGTGATGGCATCTTATTTTCTAGTCCAAGTTAATGGTGTTTGTCAATAACGATCATCCATCCTCGCTCTTTTACGCCCGATTATCCTAAGAATCTGTTGATACATTCTGCAAGTAAAATAGTTCTGCCACCGTATGATTCAGTATTTAGCTAACATTTCATTGTCCGGAGGACTGGTTACACACTTCCACTGAGTTTTGAACCGGAAAAGAGGAAGGCGTGACAGCGTGGCTTCTCTGCCCTATTGATGGTTCGCCACCAGAATATTCACTGCCATTTAGATCATTCCGTCTCGTATTTATTTCCAGTAAAATGGCAATCAATCCTTAATTCCACAGCTACCTTTAGTTTTGCAAAATAGACAATTAGATCCCACAATTAGTGAGTATTTATTACAATATTTTGACACATTGGTGAGTGAATTGCATCGAAACAATTGATACACTGTGCATTTTTCCCAATCGTCTGTGTTACAACTGTGAGTGGCGATCAGGATCTGTCGGCTGTTTGCTTCTGTTGATAGTATAGGCAGGTACTTTAGGTCGGTACTGCTTGTCGCGTCCATGTAGGAGAAGTGGCAAGTAGGAGTAGACAAATAGTAGTCAGATAGTTTCCCCAAAGACAAAGTTGCCTGGTGCCACGTTTGCCCTGTTATAGTTGGGTTAAAGTTTCTGACAACTCGACAGATAATAAGAATTTTTTTAAGTTTAAAGAAATAGGTAGTAGAAGTAGTGGTAGATTATTGGCACGTTATATAGGGATAGATAGGTTCAGAAGGTAAGTATTAATCCGATTTAAAGCAGAAATACTTTAATATAAATAAACAGAATTGCCTCACAGAATAACAAGTTAACACATAATTAGCCAAAAGAATAATAGTACATTTCAATTGAGTAAAGTTAGGCTATAGGTAATTAATTTTTATCCCTTCATGGTCCGTTTCTCAATTTATTATAAATGGTTTCTTATTTGTTTGGATGTGACTGGTGGCGGCGTTAAGGTTGCCTCTGTCTGGTTATTTTTTGGAGGAGTCTTTCATTCATTCTCTGGGTGTCCCAGTGGGTCTAGATAGATTCAGCTCTAGACCAACATGTAACCAAATGCGTTTGCTGGGAAACCCGATCTGTGAAAATACCGGAGCAAATTTTTGACTAGTTGCAGACATTTTTATATTCCTTATGAGCAGTGATGTCGTGAGGATTTCCAATTAACAATCCCTTACAATGTTTCCCACTAAATAGAATTTCGAGTTCACCGCTATGTTCACATGTTTGAGATAGAGTGATGAAATGGAAGAGAGACCGAGCTAGCTGAGTCTTTGCTTTATACAGAAATATGACGGGAGTTTGGTCAATCCCAGAAACCAATGATGTTCCAGAATTCTTCAGTGTCAGGATGTCAATTTGCTAGAGACAAATCATTTTCTGCGTACTTCATCATTGCTGGCGCCAAAAATCTTGTATAATCCTAGGATACTTTTATGGCCCTTTGATCGGCTGGACGGTCGATTAATTAGACAGCCATATGGCATCTTTTGTCCATCGGCTGAACATTCATTTATTCAGTACCATACTTGGGCGTTCTTGTAATTATATCATATGGCATCTTTAATTTTGCTGAGATAGTAAAACCATAAAAGTATTGGGCGACACTGTGAGAAAAATGTATTGAGTTATTAAAAATCCTGAGAGAGTTAGGAAGGATTTGAAATAGACACTACAATTTCCCCTTTGTTTGTATAAATCTGTCTCCAAATTTATAAATCGGTTGTATAGTGTTAATGAATAATTGCTGTTCGTGGCAACTTAAGTTAACATGGTTCCATTAGCTTGTCTTGTTAGTGGTCGTTGTTATCGTTGTATTGTTCCGAATCTTCCGGTGACGTCTTAGATAGTCGGCTATGTGGTTCTTTGATCCTTTAATATACTCTATCCTGAAGGAGTACAGTTGAAGAAGTAATGGCCGACGCATTAGTTTTGCGTTGAGCTTCTGTGCTGATGCCAAAAATAGCATGGGTTGATTATCACATTGTAGAGTGAATTGTTGGCCGTATAGGTACATCTCGAATTTTTGGATGGCCCGAACGATTGCTAAACTTTTGTGTTCTACTGTAGCATAATTTCTCTCCGCTGGGTTAATGTTCATATGCTACGGGGTGAAGTACAGTCATCATTTGCGTCCTTTTGCATTAGTACGGCCAAATAGCTCTACCGCTGGCTTCTGTCCTCAGCACGAAGGGTCTTGAAGGGTCAGGTAAAAGTAATATGGGTTGGTTAGTTTTTCCTTCAGGGTTTGAAATGCATGTTCACATTGTGGCGTCCAAACGACTGTGTCAGGTGCTGCTTTTCTCGTGAGATCAGTGACAGGGCGGCAATTTGTTGATAGAAACTACACATTCCGATAAAGGATCGAACAATTTTCTTTGTCCTTGGTCTAGGTGCGTTCTTCATCTTTTCAAAAAAAATTTTGTTCAGGTTGTAACGTTCCTTGATTTAGTTGATAACCTAGGAAGTCAAGAGTTTTGTACCCTAATTTGCATTTAGTCGGTCGAGCGGTGAGCCCAGCTTCACGCAGTTGAGTGAATAGTGTTTCCATGTCATGCAAATGAGTGAACCAGAGACTATGGAAAGTGGGCGCCAGTGGAGGATGAACTGGAGACTATTGGATGAGAGCACTGATGAGGACTGAACCAAAGACTATGGGAGGTTGGTACCAGTGGGGAATTAACTAGAGACTGTGGGAGGTGGGCACCACTGAGGAGTGAATAAGATAATATGGGAGGTTGAGACTAAGGAAAGTGGACACCAGTGGAGTTAGAACTAGATAATATGGGAGGTGGGCACCACTGGACTGGGGAGTGAACCATAGACAATGTCAGATAGATATCACTGGGGAGGAAACCCGGGAGAATGGGATGTGGACACAGTTGGTAAGTGAACCCGGGAAAATGGGTGTTTGTTATCAGTGGGGAATTAACCTAAGACTGTGGGAGGTGGACACAATTAGGGAGTGAACCAGGGACAATGGGAAGTTGGTGTCAGTAGGGAATGAACTATGGGTATGAGAGGGTGACACAATTAGGGGAGGGGGTGTGTATAAGGGACTATGGAAGGTGGATACCAATGGAGAGTGAACCCAAGGTTAAAGGAGACACCCAGTGAGGGTTTAACCTGGGACTAATGGAAGTAGACACCAGTAGGGAACGAATCCAGGACACCAAGTTGTGGATATTATAAGTTGGTAATTTACCTGGGACTGTGGAAGGTGGACACCAATCTGGAATGTACACAAGACTATAGGATGCAACGTGGCTCCGCTGTACAGTCTTTGCTTCGTACCCGAAAGGTACCGAATTCGATCACCCGCCGCTGCGCTGTGCGGCCTTGAGCAAGTCACATCGCCCCTAGCTCAATTCGCGGCGCTGCACTGTGGCTGACGCCTGGGTTATTCCAGTCTTCCCTTGGAATATGCCATAGAGACAAAGTTCCCCTATGGGATGAATAAAGGGAATTTTATTTATTATTTATCTATTTAAAGTGGCGAGTGAAACAGGAAGTATGAGATATAGACAATACAGGGAAGTGAACCAATGGCTGAGGAATAAGACCCCCAGTGGAGTGTTACCGCGTAATACCTCGGGTGAACATAAGTAGGGACTGAACCTATGACCGCGGGAGGCCGACACCGGAGGTGACATAACCTGGGACTAGGAGAGGTGGACACAAGTGGAGAGTAAGCCTGGAATTCGGAAAATGTAAAACTGACACCAGCGAGGTGTGAACCCGGGACTAAGAGATATGGATACAAGTGAATATTGAGTGAACCTGGGGTTATGGGAGGTAGACATCAATGGAAGGTGAACCCAGAACTGTGTGAGGTTGTCACCAACGGTGATTGAACCCGGAAAATGGAAATAGACACCAATGGGGAATGATCAAAGGACTATAAGATGAGATACAAGTGGCGTGGGACGATGAGATTTGGACACTACTAAGGAGTGAACTCAAGGCTCCGCTCAGTGGAGAGTAACCCCAAATCTAAGTGGCGTGTCACAAGTGGGGATTGAACCCGGAACTAGGGGAGATGGACTTAAGTGGGAGTAATCATTGGACTATGGAAGATGCACACGAGTAGGGAGCGAACCCAACGCTCAGAGAGGTGGATACCAGTGGGGAGTGAGTGAATCCAGGGCTATGAGAAGTGGACCCTAGTGGGGAATAAACCTGGGACTGTGAGATATGGACACTACTGAAGACTGAACCTAGGGGAAGAAGACATTCAATGGAGAGTGGACCCGAGACTATATCTAGAGGACACCAGTGAGGAGTGAACCCGGAACAATACGTCTACATCCTGTAATCTTGACCATTCAACTCCCATAGTCCTGGGCTCGTTCCCCACTGGTGCCTAACTCGGGTAGTCAAGAAATTACTTTTCACTAGTATCCATTTCTCATTTGTCTCGGTTTTAAACTTTATTGTTGTCTATCTTTTATGGTCCCGGGTTAGCTCCCCACCAGTGTCCACCAATTAGTGGGTGTCCCGGATTCCCTTCCCACTGGTGTCCACCTCTAACAGTTCTTGGTTCACTCCCCACTGGTGTCCACCTCTAACAGTTCTCGGTTCACTCCCCCCTGGTGTCCAGATCTAACAGTTCTTGGTTTACTCCCCACTGGTGCCCACCTCTAACAGTTCTTGGTTCACTCCCCACTGGTGTCCACCTCTAACACTTCTTGGTCCACTCCCCACTGGTGTCCACATCTAACAGTTCTTGGTTCACTCCCCACTGGTGCCCACCTCCCATGGTCTCTGTTCACTCCCTCATCTTGACCTCGCAATGAGGGTCATTGAAATCGATCCATATTTGAAGGATGAGTTTTCTGGCTAAATATTTTAATGAGTGTCTTTCCAGAGTACGGCAATCAAGTGGTTAATAGTATGTATAATATACAGTTTGTCCTTTAGTTAAATTATACTGGAATCGATAATTTCTTGTTTCTAACACAATAGAAATGGCAAATTTATGTAAAAGTCAAAACATCCATCTCACACATATTCTTTCTTACAAACGTTTACCTTGTCTATTAAACATTTGTTTCACACCCATAGTCTGTTATGTTATTATTATTATTATTATACAAAAAAAGTCTCTTTCTCTCACGTTCATTCGATTTGTCTATAAGCTGTGACTCACCACCTCAAAATGGTGTTATGACTGTATGGACTAACTACTGAAAATTGAATCCGCAAACAAAAATATCAAATAAGTATAACTGTTTACTGTTTATTAGTGTAAAATATTCTAAAAAACAAAATTAAATTCTGGAAATTATAATGACTAAAATTTCGAATATCTGTCATTTTAACTTTATATTTTGCTTCTTAAAAGTCGCTTACGTGACTAGCTTTTGGTTAAATTTTAATCTCAAATCGATTCACCATTAAATTGTCGACCGCCGTCAACATGCAGACACTCTCCAGTAACAAAACTAGCCGCACTCGATGCAAGAAACAAAGTAGCCTCTGCGATCTCCTCTGCCGTGCCACAACGGCCTTCAAATGGATGCTTGGGACCCTCATTCTTGGAGTGAGATATTGGTAGATCAGAATGGTTAGGATAATGTCTGGTGATCTCTGTAGGAATATAACTGGGTTTGATAGCGTTCACACGGATTCCTTTGGGACCTAAAGCCACGGCCAAGCATCGGACCATCTGGTCCATTGCCGCTTTACCAAAATTATATACCATGGACCAAGTGGTTGGAATTGTAGAGTAGACTGATGACATACACACGATCACACCTTTGGATTCTTGTAAATGAGGCGTCGCTTCTTGAATGAGAAAGAAAACCGATTTCAAATTGGTGTCCATCACTTTATCGTATTGTTCTTCTGTTGTCGATTCTATTGTTAAACCAGGGAGTGCAATGCCAGCGTTAGGAATCAGAATATCGAGGCGTCCGAATTTTTTAATGGTTCGTTGGACGATCTCTCTCCGGTGTTCGTTTGATGTGACGTCACCAGTCAATGCGAGTAGGTATTCTGGGTGATTGTTGTTGCGTTGCAGACACTTTTGTGTCGCAGTATCTAATCGTTTTTGGTCACGTCCACACAGTGTGAGGTACGCACCTTTGGCGGCCATTGCAAGAGCTATAGCCTCCCCTATTCCAGAGCTTGCCCCGGTGATGATGGCCACCTTTTCTGACAGAGAGGACATTGTGGTCTGAGTCTGGTGCAATCTATCTGGAGGGAAGTTAAAAGTAAATATGAATATATATATATATAGTTGGAATATCAGAATTAGAGAGTTTGAGCAAACGGGGACGATTAGAGACTAGACGACGATTGGGATTGTTTGGAAGCTTTAACTCTGCCCACTTGTCATTATGACATCCAAAATGCTATCGTCGTCCACATCTACGCCAGAATAGAAAGAAAGGGTGGAGCCTGTCATGATATAACACTTTACGGAGCCCTAATTATTTCATCATAAAAGTTCTGTCCACTGACAGGTGGGTAGGTATCGCTTTCCAGAACGTATGTCCTTATATGAGATCCTGAGATTTTTTACTAATCTACGTTTGCTCTTTTGATAGCTCGCTTGTCAGCTCAGCCCTTGATTTATGTACTTGCCTCACAGGCGGTATATGTTGTGTAACTTCAAAGACCAAGGTTGATCGAAAGCGACGAATGGCTATGTAATACCAAAACCCCTACTGTGGCGTGGAGAACGAGGTTTGTATGTATAGTTACGTTACTATCTCAACGCTCATGAATTCCTTAGTAAGGCTGGACTCACAATCAAAAAAACGAAATCTGTGTTTTAAACTCTTGACTCAAACGAGGCACATCAGTGCGTTCGTCTCATTGAGAAATGAAAAATGATATATAAATCAAGAACATCGACCAGAAACTAAGGAAATTATCATAAAATTATACAATTTGAGAAAGCTATTTTCAAAATCAAATCTATTACAAAAAAGTTTATTTCTAGACCGATTTCTCTCTCTCTCTCTCTCTCTCTCTCTCTCTCTCTCTCTCTCTCTCTCTCTCTCTCTCTCTCTCTCTCTCTCTCTCTCTCTTTATTATATATATATATATATATATATATATATATCTTCAATTGCACACACACACACACACACACACACACACACACACACACATTTACAAATTTTCACCTACATTATTATGACAATCTAATATAAATATATATGTATTTTGTGTTTACTTGAAAAAGGCCAAAGACCGAATCGTCGTTTGTTTTGTGATGTTCATTCATGAGTCAGATTTACTCCCTTTATCTTTATCTCCATATATATATATATATATATATATATATATATATATATATATATATATATATATATATATATATATATAATATATGTATGTATATATATATATATATATAATATATATATATATAATATATATATATTATATATATATATATATATAATAAATCGGAGACGCAAAGTTGACGCAGCAAAAGTGATTTCCCTGTCAAACATTGGAAAAGGGGGAGGGGGTCAAGGGATTCATTCGTACATTCAGCAAATAGTCCAGTACTACTAATACTGTGAGTAACAAATACGAACGCTATCTCCTATTCAGAGTAGGCTACTACTGCGAATAAGAGTGGCCTAAAGGAAATGTTTTTTTAAATCGAATATTTCCCTTTAAAAAAGAGAAAAATTCTCATGCAGATGTTAAATTTAAAACGGTTGTAATTTTTTTCCATGGACGGATTTCGGTGGATTTTACATGCGAGGCTCAGATCATAGTCCAGTTTCATCAGAATAGAAATTAGTTTGGTACCAAGCCGCAATTTCGCGGGGAAAGAACTATTTTCATTCGATATTGCCAGAATCGTTTTCTTGATTAGCTTGATTACGATGAGATGCACATTTTAATCGATGTGCTTGTCGTCGCTGCCATGCTTTATTCGGCATGATTTTAGTTTATCAGTCAGTAAATATCAATATCAATAAGTCGCAAGTCTTTACCACGCTTTACTTGGGAGTGCTTTGCACTACCTTCAATACTTCACAAATTAAAATGGCGGCCGAGAATTAAAACAATGGTCAAATCAGGAAATTTTAAACTTTCACAAATCTATCAAGGTTTGTTCTAGAGTTTTTAAAACGCTTTTATATGATGACAAATTGAGTAAATAAACGCCTGACAAAAGATCAACGGTGAAAATACAAATTGAATGAATACTGGGGATGTAGGAGCTTTCGGAATGTCTCCCCTTTACTTAACCTTATGTGAGGTCAAATGAAAATCTGAAGCGGACGCGAAAAATATCAAGTCCCCGAATCTGTCTACTTTTGGTTTGTTCGGGCTAGAAGCTAGATAGAACCAATTGACAGTTTGCCGAAACATTTAACTAAATATTTCCCAAGGCAATAATTATCACATCGATGGCATAAAAACGACAGTAATATCAGCAGTAATATTAGTTGATGTTGTTAATCGGTGAAACTTGTTTAAAATTTCTGTAAATCCGAATACCGCCATGTGATCAAGTGAATTATATCACTATGAATGCCACGATTTGCTGAAAAATGCCAATCTGACAGTTCCCAGCAAACACCCCCCCCCCCCCTTGCTCAGGAATTTCTCTACTTGATGGACCCCCCCCCCCCCCCCCTTTTTTTTTTCTTCCACGCAACCACATTCCAAAACACACACACACACATGTATACACCACACACACACACACACACACACGCACACATAAACATACACGCAATGAGAACACACTACTACATAACAACACTGATCACCGCTAAATCAACACAACGGAAGTAAGAACTCGACTGGACAGATAGAGTTGAGGGTGTGGCCATGAGAGTGTTAGTGTCTTCGGTAAATTTTTTTATGATATCTGTTTGACTTAACGAACTTTCAAACTGACTTTAAATTATAAAAGGAAATCAAGTTATCTGTTTATCTATCTGTAAAAAATACATTTCTATTTTTCAAATCTTTCAGTAGAGTTGTGCGCCGTATCAATTTTTATTGACTCAAATAAGCACAATGTTCTCCACAAGGCTATAGATAGTATGCGATTGGCTAAGAAGCTCATAACATTGCCATCCGGAAGTATAACGGACCAACACACAAAACTGTGTGTATCCATGAACGTTTATAGTCGGGTAAATACAGTTCAGTGAACATTACTCATAAACGAGGATGGCAAAAAACAATAACAAAGACCTGAGTGACGTCATCTTCGAACTATCTATATTTTTTTAAAAGAAAGGATTCGTGCGTATATTAATTCATTCTTTTCTTTTTAATGTCTTCTTGGTCTTAACATTAAAATCCTACCTGGCTATCTTTTTTGACAATTTACGGATAAATCAAACGGTACAAAATACCAAAGGTAAAAAAAGAAAGTAACAATAAAGATTCACTCGATTTTACGACAATCAGCAACACTAACTGATAAGGAGTTTGTGGAGTCAATCCAACGTTAGATTTACCGTATACTTTATCATATTATCAGTAATCTCGAAAACGGGCCTGCAGACCTCATCACTTACAAAATAAAAAGTAGTCCTTCACAGCCATTGGGCTCATGGAGAGGGAGTTTATCCCGGTTTCTATAGCGTGAAATGGGCTATAGCTATTGCTTGCGACCCTTTAGATAGGACGCCAGTACTTTCCGACAAATCCAACAGACCTATCCAATAACTGCTGGGTTGACAGGGGAAGGGCGGGGATGGGGGGGGGGGGGGTTAAGACCACCCGGGATCGATCTGGGTCACGGAGCTATCGGGACCCTCCAGTAAAATATAGTAACTATTACAAGTGTTTTTGAAAGCAACTGGGAAAACAGGTAAAGGGGGATAGAAGACAAATCAAGTGACCTCCTGCCCACCATGGGAGGTCAGAAAACCTCATCCAGTGAATATAAATTTAATTTTTGACATCAGAATGACCCGGACATTTCAACGGTTGGAGACGATAGGTCAGATAATACAATTTTCAATTTATTTCTTTTTCGTTTATGTTCCTGTCTTTCCACTGTGGAGATGAGGCAGAAAATAACAAAAACCTGACGTCTTCTCCGAACACC
>NC_088366.1:28981046-28993546 GCF_034508935.2 Berghia stephanieae
GTATTTTTATTTATTTATTTTAAGTCAAAATACTTTCCTGGTACTACACATAATAATTATTTAGTTTCAAGTCCAATATTCCAAGTTGTTATAATCCGTTCATGAAATTGTGTTTATGTGATCTAATAGCCTAGCTTGTCGATGACTATCAATCATACCCATTTATACCAGATAAATGGTATGGCTCCTAGTGAGCTTAAATCGTGTCTAAATCTAATTGCATTCTAGTGTGTATGTTGATGTTGTGAACCGCTGCACATTTGCCCAGTTTCAAATTTTACTACAGGGTTAACTTGGACTGTTTAACAATGCGGCCACTTTTTGTTAAAATGAATGGACGAGATTGTGGTGGTGAGTCAACGCACTCAGCCACTGGCGATGATATCGAAGATGGCAGAAACCTAGAAGTAGAAGGTTCTGCATGAGGGTCGCCATTTTTGTGTGTAGTGAGTGGAGTGGTGTCATCTTCCTCTTCCAGGGCAACTGACTCGTCTTCGCTTTCACTTTCATAGGAATAAGACTCTCTGGACGGCTGCATCAATGTTGACAGGCTTGAAAAAGGAAGAATTCCTCAGTACGCGCTTGTTGTCTCGGATGGCGGTTATCACAATTCCTTTAACAGTTTCCACGACGAATGGTATCGGGTCGTAGGGGGCATTAGTTTGTTCTGCTGGTGTTGTCGTACTAAAACTGTATCACCAATTTTGAATTTACGTGTGGAAGTCTTACGCCTTTTGTCTGCATACAATTTTTGCTTCGATTTTGATTCAATGTCTTTGTTGTAGATCATTTCATCACCCTCGTATGGATTTTGCAGGATCTAGATTTCAGGGAGATGCGTTTTCATTTTTCGTCCAGTCAAAGCTTCATGGGGTGATATATTTGTGGAACTGTGCGGTGTAGCTCGACATTGTCGTAGAAAGTAGTGTGGAGTGGTCCTAAGCATGTTTAGGACCGCCGGTTCTACGGTCCCTGGGAAATGAGAACCGCAAGGACCGGTTCCAAGAACCGGTTCTTTTTCGACATTGGCCATTCACAAGGCATCGTTGGGACTTGGAACCGTCAAAGAACCGGTTCTTTTTCGATATTGGCCAATCACAAGGCATTGTTGGGACCGTCAAACGATGGGACCGTGCCTGCATTAGATGGCTGTAGAACCGCTAAGTGAAAGTGAGAGCGGAGAAGGCTTATTACCTCAAAACATGAAAATAGTGTTATAACACTATCCATTAAGCATGTGTGTGTGTGTGTGTGTGTGTGTGTGTGTGTGTGCGTCTGCAAAGATTGATGGAGTGGGTCAGGTCAATGTTAGTGTTAGGGAAAAGGGATTGTTAATATTTTGTGTCAGTGGCATGCTGGACTAAAAGTATGGGAAGAGTTTATTTTATTTGTTTTGTTTCCTTAGCTGAAACCGGAGGACCGGTTCCAAGGTGAAGAACCGTTGGCGGTCCTCACTTCTCACCTATCTATTTTATTGACCCCAGCGAATCTAGTTTCTTTACTGCCTTTTCTCGGTTTGCCTCTCTTCCACCAATCACCACCCATCCCACTTAATTAATCGCACCAACCCTCTCTTGCACATACGTCCTCTTGTGTGTGGGGTGGGGGAAGAGGGGCCGCGAGACGCCTTGGACGATTCTATTACTCGGGGTAAATTTCCAAATGTACTAGACACTAATGATCGCAAGACAATGATCTATTATGACGACATCATCCCTCTTCTCTAATGGGTTATTCTTTGAAATGAATGTGACTACTATAAGATGTGTGTTTGTTTGTGTGTTTCGAACCTAGCTGGTCCCATTTTTTTTTTATTTAGTCTATGTTGTCAGTCAATTGTCACCACTCCTTTCTCTCGCATTGTTGTCATTTGATCATACAATAATATTTTTATTTCGTTTGGTGTTTTAACTAATAAAATGATACGAGTTTCACATACTATAGCTTTCTTCAAAAATAACAATTATAACGTCTGTATTTTTAGATTATTGGGGGGGGGGGGGGGGAGCCTATAGCTCAATTCATAGAGCACTCTCTTTACACACAAAGGGCCAGAGATCGATCCCGGGTGCAGTCAAGCTTTTTTCTGATCTCCCTGTCTACTCAGCAGTAAATGGGTAGCTGGGTTTGTTAGATCTGGTGAAAAGTACTTTGGGATAGATTGGCGTCCTATCCAAAGGTAGAAATATTTAAAATTTAAAAGAAAACAAAAACAAACAAAAAAAAACTTGAGGTTTAATAGCCCAATATCCACTAAATGTGCTCAAAGCGCTTTACAAAGGGTCCTTGACTAATAGCAACACGTAACATGTAGAACGAGACATGACGCCTGTTAGGCGATGTTACAATTTTTTCCGACAGAGACAACACTGTTGACGACCAGCTGGTCCGATTTTTTTCTTTTGTCTATGTTGTCAGTCAATTGTCACCACTCCTTTCTATCGCATTGTTGTCATTTGATCATACAATAATATTTTTATTTTGTTTGGTGTTTTAACTAATCAAATGATACGAGTTTCACATACTATAGCTTTCTTCAAAAATAACAATTATAACGTCTGTATTTTTAAAAAACCCCCATTAGATTATTTGGGGGGGGGGGGAGGGAGGGAGCCGATAGCTCAGTTCATAGAGCACTCATTTTATAGTACTAATTTTACACCTGAGTACGGTGATAGGATGTGAGTAAAGAGTCATTTAAGAACTCAACTAGGCGCCGAGCGAGGCTCGAACCCAGGACCTTCCGATCCGAAAGCGAGTGCTATACCACAAGACCACATAGCCGCACAAAAAAAAATGAAAAAAGGAATAGAGACAAAAAATAACCCAAAAAATTCCCCCAAAAAACAAATCAAAACAAACTCTTCCCTTACTTTTGACCCAGCATGCCACATACACAAAATATTAACAATCCCTTTTCTTTCACTCCCTAGCATTGACCTGACCCGCTCCATCAATCTTCGCAGACACACATACACACATACTTAATGGATAGTGTTATAGCACTATTTTCATGTTTTGGGGCAACAGGCCTTCTCCGCTCACACTTACACTTAGCGGTTCTACTGCCATCTACTGCAGGCACGGTTCCCAAAGTTTGACGGTCCCAATGATGCCTTGTGAATGGCCAATGTCGAAAAAGAAGCGGTTCTTGGAACCGTTGCGGTTCTCATTTCCCAGGGACCGTAGAACCGCGGTCCTTAAACATGCTTGGGACCGTGCCGCACTACTGGGATCCTTCTGAAGTGCAAGTATGAATGAACTTCTTTAGAGAGCGAACAAAGCGTTCGGCTTCTCCGTTAGCTTCGGGCTACAGGGGTGTGATTTGACGATGTTGAAAGCCAACATTGCGAGCGAAAGATCGGAATTCAGCTGAATTGAAGGGTGTCCATTGTCGGTTTTAAGTATATTTGGAACACCAAATCTTGCAAATATTTGGTTCAGCTTTTGGCATGTTGTTTTGGAGGACGTAGAGTGTATTAATTCCACTTCAGGAAATCTACTGAAGTCATCAATAACTACAAGAAGATATTCTCCGGTTGGGAATGGTCCCATGAAATCTGCAGATAAGTCACACCATGTATAACTTGGTAGGGGTGTCATTGATAATGGTTCTCTTGGCTTTGTGCCAACAAAAGCTGCTTGACAGGGTAAACAGTTTTTCACTTCTTGTTCGACCAGATTGTCAATTCCTGGAAACCAGACCTTTTCCCGTAGAAGTTGTTTTGTTTTCACGATTCCTTGGTGAGAAACATGGGCTAAGACAATAACATGTCCTTGAAGCTTCTCCGGGATGATTATTCTGTTCTGACGAAGAACAATAATATCATAGATTGAAAGTTCATGTCTCATTTTATCAAATGGGGCTACATTTTGACTGTTCCAATTGTTAATCTGTACGGCTTTCATGACATCAACCAATGATTTGTCATTCTTTGTTGCTTGTTTTATTTCATCCAATGACAAGGCGTTTGGGGCTGATGATTTTGTGACGCAATGTATGTATTCTTCACCAACATTTTCCTTTTGAGGTTTGTTAAAAGAAAATCTGCTGAGATAATCTGCTGGATTGTGTTCGTCTTTTCCAGGCTTGTAGACCAGGGAAAATTCATACGGCATCAGGCGTAGTCTCCATCTTTCAATGCGTGGAGTGCATGGTTTGTTGCTCTTGATTATTCCCAAAAGTGGTTTGTGATCAGTGATCACGGTGAAAGTGGATCCATAGAGATAAATATGGAATTGCTCAATTCCAAATACGAGAGAGAGAATTTCTCGTTCTGTTTGTGAGAAGCGGCTCTCGGTATCGGTAAGAGATCTGCTGGCATAACAGACAGTAATCATTGCTCCTAACCCACAAGGTGCAGCATCAACAACGATTTCCGTATCTTTTTGTGATCAAAGTAGGCCCGCCATCGTTTCTGCATTTGTTAATTTTTCCTTCAACTTATTGAAAGCTTCCTCTTGTTCCTTTCCCCATTTCCAGGGTTGGTCTTTCTTTGTAAGGATTCTCAATGGCTCAGTAATGGAGGAATATCCTTCGATGAATCTTGCAAGAAATTGGGTCATACCGAGGAATGATTTGATCTCAGTTACTGATGTCGGTTTTTTTGTGTTCTGGATTGCCTTTACTTTCTCTTCATGAGGGTAGATCCCTTTGTTACCAAATACATGTCCAAGGAATGATAGTTTGTTCACTCCAAAGATGCATTTCTCTTTGTTTAGCCTAGCACCTCTTTCAAGAAGTCTGTCGAGGGTGTTTGGTGAACTCTTGTCGTGGGACTCTTATGTTGGTCCATGAACAATGATGTCGTCCATAAAATTCGTTACTCCGGGGATATCATGCAATATGTCACTCATGACCTTTTGGAAAATCTCTGGTGCAGCATTGATGCCGAACATCAACCTCGTATATCTCTTCAACCCACGTGAGTCGAAAATGTTGTAATGAACCTGCTTGATTTGTCTAATTCCAGCTGATGGAACGCTTGTTTTAAGTCAATGCGACTGAATACTGTTGACCCATTTAGCTCATTGATAAGTTCGTCAATGGTAGGAATAGGATGTCGTTCTCTTTTGATCGCCATGTTCGTTTGTCTCATGACTTGCTTATTCAGCCACATGAAATCCGATTTTTTCAAGTCATTGACTAAAGTCAGAGATAGTCAGACTAAGTTCTAGTCCGCGTTCATGAAAACGGCCCCAGAAATTATGCAGCGCTTAGAGAGTGATCGTTTCTACCAAAGAGATTCGTCATCGGTGATAGGATATCATCTGTGATACATTACAAACTCGGTTAGATGGAGTAGCAGTGACAGTAAAAACCAAAAGGCAAACACGTTTGTTAAGTATAACTAGCGAATTTCAATTGAAAATTGACATGAAAGTTGAAAGTCGGGCGTGAAAGATAATAATGCGCATACTTTCATTGTTGTTCTTGATTGTAGACTCGAAAATTGGCTGAGACTGAAAGAGGGAACGATGCCGCCGACAAGAATTTATTCAGCTTTCTGAGAGAGATGGATGCTATACAAAACAGATGATTATAAATTCGCTTCTTTAAGTCAAGATAGTTGTGGTGTCAATTTGTGTCAGTCCGATAAATTGCTTCTGTCCCGTACACGATGGCAATCATGGAAAAGAATGAATGAAGAACATGTCACTTTGCTCTTTGTTATTGTCTCAAGCCTATCGATTATCTGATTAATTCTCACTGAATTCTAATAAAAAGTATAGATAGTATGCGCTTGGCTAAGAAGCTCACAACATTGCCATCCTGAAGTCTAAGAGACCAACACACAAAACTATGCGTAACCTTAAACGTTTATAGTCTGGTTAATTTTCAGTTTAGTGAGAATTACTCATGAACACGGATGGCAAAGAATTATAACAAAGAGCCGAGTGACGTCAACTTCATTCTGTCCCTAAACATTTAAAGATCCTTAATGATAACACACAGTTTTGTGTATTTGTACGATTTATCTGCCATGCAGAACTGGTAAGTATTTTACTTAAACACACACCATTAATACTACGACATAATATTATGACACTTCCAAAATCAAAGAAGTTATTCCTTCTGAAAAATGTGACGACTGTGTTTTGGGGATTGATAATGATATTGTGATCCTCCCCACTTTCTTATGAATATACGATCAATGATTGGTTCAAGGTTATGAAAGTTAATACAAGAAAGCACGATTGAAACTCTAAGAAATAAATCAACGTATCGGGCTAAGTGATTCTAAACTACCACAACACTTGTCCTGACAATTCGGGTATTCCTAAAACATCTTTTTCTCCTTCTTTAACAGTCTCAGTCTCTTTTTTTTAAAAAATAATTTTTAGCGCTTATGAAATCAGATTTCAAAGCTCATTAAAGTTTGAAACGATATATGCTTAACCACGGCTTTAAAAAATCAAATCAAAAACAGTCTGTCACCTTTCAAGAGACTTTTACATCGCCTCATTTAAAGTTGGACACCACTGGTGGAGAGTTTACCCGATGAAGAGGAACTTGATTGCTCGACTAAATTAAAGACACGCACGAAATGCCAAGGCACAATGATCGTTTTTCTTTGAAGCAAGGCACAATCCTATTTTCTTTTTCTTCTCACGACCATAAAAAATATGCATTACGGATCGATCAGTCCATGAACGAGGAGCATCCAGCCTGGCACGAAATCAATAAATTAGTTTAAGAAGAGTCGTGTATAAAAGAGTCCCTGTAAGTAGAAAAAATAAACAAAAACAAATAAATGAAAAGAATTGTGTTGCTGAACAAACAAAAATAATCAAACAAAACAAAACAAACAAACAAAACACACACACACACACACACACACACACACACACACACACACAAAGAAAAACAACAACACTGACAAGCAGATTGGTCCTCAAAAAAGAAAATTTAGTGACATTCTCATTCTTCAGGTGGATCACCAATATATATGAAGAGTACAAAGGGAAAAAAAAAGCGACAGTCACATTAGGCTACATTAGAGAATCAATGCGTGATAACATGAATGAATAGACGTTGTCAGGCTGCACTCGAAGCTGAAGGGGGTCACACCCGACTTTGATGGATTACTATGGAAAGAAAAGTAAAGAACAAAGACAAAAGAAAACATCCATCTTAATCTACGTAGATGTATAGATCAAAAACAAAATAATCTGTAAGGTTTTTATGACACACATCAATCTATCTCGGCCTATTTCATTTCATTGTTTTGATTCTGGTACGACAATACCCTTTTCCTTCTTGCTTTAAAACTGCGCATTGCGTAGTGTTGATCTTTTGTTTCTCAACTTCACATTTCAAAATAAAACATGTTAGCATAACTTTCAAAAATTACCTTTTGAAAGCCAAATGTTTGAATGTTATTCTCTTTTAGAATTTTGAAATTCTGTTCGCTGGTTGAATTGAAATACTTTTGCCGCTACCTATGAGCTGTTTTCGTTCAAGCTTTATTGATTGTAATGCAAACTAAAACGAAGAGGCAGAATCGTTGTCAAATCTATTCAAGCTATAAAGCACTTTATTTTTTGTTATGAATCTCTCTCTCTCTCTCTCTCTCTCTCTCTCTCTCTCTCTCTCTCTCTCTCTCTCTCTCTCTCTCTCTCTCTCTCTCTCTCGAAATTTATTTATCTTCAAAAAATTAGCACCACATATATTATAACAAAGACATATCACAGATGGGTCTGTTGTACTACCTCTACATCAACATCAGCCTCTGGATCATAATCATAACCCCTAAACACCACCTCAACCACCTTTGAATAAGTACTCAATGTCCAGTGACGAGTTCTATCTGGCAAGATTAATTCTCCGTGGCTCCGTATTCGTAGCTTAACCGTTAAGTCATTCTTGCATCTCGACACATGGAGCTTTCCAACTAACAATTTATCATCTGTGTGATAAATTCTTAAAATAGGCCACCGCACATCATTCAATTGTGTCCAGTCTTCAACTTCAACATTGCTATCAACAAGACACGCTTCAATTTTATAGATAAGAGATGCGAAACTGGAGGCATTTTCAGGCTTTGTCCAAGTGACTTCAGTTTGGACAGGGCTGTCCTCGGTTATTGTGAAATGGGTGGAGCGAAGTTCGACTTTCTTTGGTATCAGACTGGCGTCCTCGGTCAGCACACCCAAGCGATGTCCCAGTGCTATATTTTGACCTATAGCACCAACATTTCCAATTCTGTAAAAAGAACCACGTACAAGTCAATGAACGATAAAAATGTAAATTATATATATATATATATATATATATTATATATATATATATATATATATATATATATATATATATATTGTTGTTTTGTTTTTGTTTAGAAAGCTATCTAAATGTATCTTTATTAAACAAAACATTGTATTTATATAGCGCGTAAATACGGTAAATACCAAGCACTGCGCGCGTTAAAGAAATTAAGGAGCAGGCACCAGTATAAGATAAAGATCTGAACAAGTGTGTATGAAAGGTGCAAAACAAAGCAAGAAAGGAAATTAGAAGAAAAAATACCATCCCAAAAAAAAGAATCAGTCGACCTCGACTGGGGATCGAAACTCAGACCTTCTGATTACCGGTCAGACGTGCTACCATAACACCACAGAGGCTCCCGATAGTTGGGACAATAGGGAATGAGATAAGTGGAAGAGTAGCGTCCCTTGATTGGACATCACCTTACAGAGAGAACGTCAACATGGTTTTGCGCATGCGTCTCTCTCGTCCTCGCTTTCGGTGAAGTGTCTCCGGAAGCGAGGACTAGAGACGCATGCGCACAACCAACATGGCGTTCTCTCTCTAATAACTTTTCCGCCGGTGACGTCCAATCAAGGGACGCTACTCTTCCGCTAATCTCATTCCCTATATTAAATACGTACTTATATTCTCCACAAGGGTACGCGTTTTACGCTATGAACCCTCGCTTGATTCAAACAACACATACATTGAACACTACGCACGTTACAGTTTTTAAAAACATATATTGATAACGCAAATAGGATAAACTTAAAACAAAGGACGAAACATACAGCCTGGTAGGCGCTAGTCAATTGTCAAACAAATAAACGCTACCTTCCAATAAGATGACCTCCTAATTTCACGAAAATGTGAGCAAAATGTATTTTCATATGTATTTCGTATTAATTTAGAACGCGTTGTCAGTTCCAAAAGAAACCTAAATATATAAATAAAAATGTATTGATAAGTTAAAGGCTCACCTTTTGGAAAGGGCATGGCGCGGTGTAGCCTCAGGACTATTTTTGAAAGAACGATCACTCCTTCTTGTCCAAGTGCTTTGATCGCTGTTGGGTCTGTAGATCTCACTGATGCCTTCGTCTTCCGTGTCCTCATCCTCGTCCAAATAGTCAGAAGGGCCGCCATCGCCGATGTGAGGTGGTACGGCAAGGTTCTGCAAGGACTCTTTTCCCAGGAAAAACCCATGTGAGATTCTAGATTCCTCGTCTGGGTCGTGATTGAACACAGGGTTTGTGGTGGAGAATCCAAAGTCTTGTGGGATGCTTCCATGAGTAAAAGTAGTGGTCTCAATGTAGGGGAGATTTTCGTAAGGATTATTGTTATGGCCATGAGAATGATATTGGAGAGGAATGTCGTACGACGTCAATTCCGTTGTCGGTTCCGATAAAAGACTAGATCCCGACTTGATTGACATGGTGTTGAGCTTTAAAGGCTATATCCATAAACAAAACCACACTATTCCAAATAAAGAATTATTAACTGTAAAGTTTAGGATGGCACTGATTTCATGCGCAATACTTGGTCATCATAAAACTCACCAAGCACACCTCATAAACCCAATCTTTATGGTCCAATCATGTTTTATTTGTTTTCGCCAGACGGTTTTTTGAATCCCGTTTCGTCAGTCCACTAAAATGTACCATAAACATATTTCTCTCTGACCACGACTGCTTCAGGTTGTTTTTTTTTAAATTATTTAAAAATATATTTTTCCAGTTTTCTGTTACGCAAACCATTTCTTTGATTTCTATTTCTTACTAAATTCAAGAGAGAAGCATTCTTTTTATTTTCCTCTTTACATTCTGAAGCTGTACATAGCGATGATACAATAGCACACGATCAGTTACTGTCATCGCTGCTGCAGGAGTGATGAGATGAAATTCCATCTATTCCGAAGAATAATCTACGTCTTGAGATGTGACCTTTGAATATAATATGTGGAATAAAAAACAAAACAAAAGAGTTTGAATTTACGGCATTGGGATGGGTGGAAAAGGGAGGGGGGGGGGGGTATAGACGTCGGCAAAGGCTATGTTTGACTTTTGTTTATTTATTGATTTGTTTGTATTTGAGTTTTACAACACTTGTCGCAGAAAAAAACACCTTACAGACACAATACCCCATTCGAAGCTAAAGAGTCAATAGCCAATAGCAAGTGACGGATGTTGAGTAATAAGTGAGAGCTAATGAACTAAAAAGGAAACACGTTTCCATATTGCTCGTTGGGGTAATAAAAGAAGCGACGTGAAACTTATTGAGCAAAGTGAAATTGTGGAATTGCTCTTTATAAAGGTACACACACTGTTCTTATTTATTATTTTATCTCAATGGGAAGCTGACAGTGAGAAGATTTCCCTTTGGTAAAAAATAAGAGAAAGCAACAACAATAATAATAACTATAACAATGATAATGATAATAATAATAATAATAATAATAATAATAATAATAATAATAATAATAATAATAATAATAATAATAATAATAATAATAATAACAATAACAATAAAACAACCGACAACCAAAACAACAGCAACAATAACAACAATATTCAATCAACACAATAAGATCTTTTGACATAGGAAATATCAAATTCATAGCTCAATGATTTCAGTTAATTAGGTCAATTTCTAAGAAGTGATGTGAAGCGTAAGGGTTGAAATCGGAGACAAAAGATAATCATTAGGATTCTAATCCTCTGCATGTTTTTTTTAACGAATTAAGAAGCAAATGTTAAGAAATCATTCCTTTTAAATTCTTTGATAATCAAGTGCTCAACAGTAGTTAGTGACTAACAAATAAAAGCAAATAGTTGTTATCAATACTTGAACGTATCAATGTTAGAGACATTTAGGCACCTCTCTCGTAAGAGTAACGCCAATTTGTGAAAGGGTGTGTTATGTTCAGAACACATTTGTACTTAATTACAAGTCTTACAATAACAATTGTTATGGAGAGATTGTTGTAGTAGAAATCTTGAACTAAAAAAAAAAAAAAGAAGTTCATTACAACAATGTTAAATTAAGCCCATATTCGTGTTCAGTTATTTCACATGTAAATATGTGCACGTTGATAAGGAGCTAACTGACTGGAAGCCGAAAAAAGGAGAAAATAAAATAAATAAAAACAATAATCAGAGGGAAATTTGTCTTTAGGATCTATACCAAGGGAAGACTGGGATAATCCAGGCGTCGACTGCAGTGCAGCGCCATAATTCTACATTATGCTGTCAAAGTCGGTACCTTTTGAGAATGAAGCAAAGACGATTCCGCTTATAGCAAGCAGACCCCTTTAAAAAAAAAGTACTGTGGCGTCAACCACATTCTCTCTATCCATATACATATATAATATATACAATATAGGGTTTGTGAAAAATTAAACGATATAATAATCGTTAATATTAATAGTCTTCTTTCTATGCCTCCCTTATCCCCCCCCCCCCCCCTCCTCCATGAATTCTGAGAGATTATTGGAATCCAAAAATAGCTCCCGGGCCTATTTGCACATTCAAAAGAAGCTTGAATTGCCTGAGCACAATCACACAAACCTTTAACGTCTGAAAACCAAAAAAAAAGTATTAGATCGTTTAATAATGTTCAAGGAACAAAATGGCCCTCCTTTTCTTTGAGAAATTAACATTAAAAGAAAGGATTATCAGATATCGGTGAACTCTTTCGGAACAGCGACCAACAAATGTACAACAAATATAAAACAGTATTATGATTTTGGGGCAGTAAAACTCTAGCGTTTTATCGAGACACTGCTGTTTTATTTGAACAAACCAAGACTTGAATAAACAAGAACAAGAACAGATCAATACAAGAATACCAGGTACCAGTATTTTTATCAGCTGAGGTTTGTATTACAACTTTGTCCTACTTAGTTACGTTGCGGTGTCTATGGTATATGTGTGACCCACGGTCTTAATTCGGTATCATGTCTAAAAATTGACTTTACATTGAAAACGGTTAAAATTACAAAGTTTTAGACACAAAATAATTATATATATATATATATATATATATATATATATATATATATATATATATATATATTATCATCAATGGGTAATATTATATCAATTGTAAAGCCTTTTGAGCATGAATAGTGCATATATAAAATAAGCTCAATAAAAAGCTCAATAAAAAATTACAATAGCTACGAAGTTAATCTAAATTTAGAAAATATGTCCGTAGTTGCTACTATCTATTTTGTTTGAACAACACAGTCAGTATC
>NC_088366.1:28998546-29073546 GCF_034508935.2 Berghia stephanieae
AATTTAGATCAAAATGAATTGATGTACATGAAAACACCAATTGTTATAAAAAGAAATTAAAAGTTTAAGAAATATGACAATGTAATTCAAGATTGACGATAACAACAATAACTTCCTCAAGTAACAAGAGGTATTGTATGATAAGATATTCTAGATTAACCAGTCAAAGATTTAAATCTTTCATTCACTCCGTGAGTTTGTAGCATCAGCAATATTGTACTCTGTGTAATAGGATTTGCCTTTATCCTTTTTGCACTAAGTTTCTAAGAAAGTGGAACTTAATGTCAATGTGTTTAGTTCTTTGACTTAAAACTGGGTTTCTAGCCAGGGAAATTGTTGATTGATTAACTTGAGGAAGAACATTTATTTGTAGTGCCGCACGGGTCTTGCACAACTTATAATAAAAAGAGAATAATAGCACAAAATAATAAAGTCGAGTATAGATAGAATGCGCTTGGCCAAGGAGTTCACAACATTGCCACCCGGAAGTATAACAGACCAACACACAAACTCTGTGTAACCATGAACTTTTATAGTCTGGTTAATACAGTTTAGTGAGAACAACTCACAAACGCGGATGGCAAAAACAATAACAAAGGCCTGAGTGACGTCATCTGCATACTATCTATACGATCATTCTAACATGGAACAATTGGAAGCGACATAAACATGAGAAACCCGTGGATGTGCTCCACGTATATGTTCATATTTAATTTATTTCTTAATTTATTGGTTTATCTATTTACATATTTATTTATTTATTTATTCATTTATTTGCTTTTTATTTTATCTATTCATTCATTCATCAATCTATATTAATTAATTTATGATTCTGTATTTACAGCAAGTGGATAATTCAAATAGAGTGCACATAGATTTATTTAAAAATTATAAATGGTCTTATGAGAGCGCATTTCTTGTACATTAGGCGACATTTCAATCTACCCACCTTTTCGATCTATTGATCCACGACAAACACTGTCATGTCCGCCTCCATCTCTGGATCTCTACTGGAGGCTCGATGCTAGTATAGAGGCTTACTTTCTTTACTATTCCGCACTGTTACTGTTACTGTTTCTTCGTAGACTTCTCGCTGAAATTGGTATCTCATCAGGTAAACTCTCAAGGAAACGTAGAAATTAGAATAAAGTGTTACAAGTATGCGATCTGAAAAATATATAATGTTATCCCGACATTGCCCGTTCGTGATTCCCACACAATTCACTCAAACTCAAACATTTTTGAGAAGTGTGGCGAGTGTGACTGTATTGAATTGTGATGCTCAATCTCAGTTCTAAATTAATATTTTGGGAGTCCTTCCGAAAGCTCTACATCCCCACCTGTCTGGGGATAATGAAAATTCGTTATCCCCAGACACATATTTACTCCGCTCTTTTAAACAATTATCCACATTCCAGAATATAATAATAATATGGAATGTTTCATTTCCAAATGCACACAGAAATAAGGAAAGTTGATAATTATTAATAATAAAAAAATATCTATAAAAACATAAAATTAACCAACATTAAATCAGTTGTTACTACATATTCACAATATGCGTCGACTTCGAAGTGGGAGTCATGGCCGAATGGTTTAGTCGTCTGCCCTGGAAGCTTTACCAGAATCGACGTTGCGGGTTCAAATCCTGGACCCGCCACTTTTTTTAAAAAAATTAAATTCCGTCTTCTTTTTACAGAACGTTGCAAGGGATAAATGTCCCATCCATCCTCCCCCCACCTCTTTTTTTTTTTTTTTTGAGTGAGTCTATTCTTTTCTCCTTTATTTTGGCCTTTTGTTCCGTTTCTGAGCATGAATTTCTTAAAATTGTTTTTATTAAAAAAAATAATTATTGTTTGTTTTTTTTGTTTTTTTTTTTGTTCGAATCCTGGTTCGGCCACTTTTTTTTTTTTTTTCAAATTCCGTCTTCTTTTTACAGAACGTTGCAAGGGATAAATGCAGACCTGCCAACCAGTACGATTAATCGTATTTTAGTACGATTTTTGGACCCCGAATACGCGGATACGATTTTAGTGGATTTAATACGATTTTTTAAACGATATGTGATGTGAATGATGTTGATGATACATTTGATGCATTGATACACACGTGTCGTACACCAACTGTGTTTCTGAATGAATGAAGCATCACATTTAATACTATAGTTATCATTTCAGTTGCTTATATATGATCCCGATTTTCACCAATATTTTTCTCATACATTTTTGAGGATTTGCATAGAATTATGCATATAAGCTTTTTTTATACTTTAAATTGTCTCAGACCACATTTAAACTTTTGCCACATATTAAATAGAAAATTCTAAGTGAAAATTTAATTGAACCAACATCTTTGACTTTGAAGCCTTCAATTAAAAACTGTATTGCTAATTAACTTAAACATAAATGGGTTATTTCCGTTTATAATAACTAAATTTCTCTATTTTGATTTATAAAATTTATAATGATCTTTTTTTTTTCTTTATTATTTTGTACGAGTCTTGAATTAAAAAGTGGGCAGCTTTAGGAACGGTATTTGGTTCAAAATGATTTTTTTTAGAACCACTTTAGAAGTATTTAACTTGTCTCTGCATGTTACATACTTTGCGAATTTCCCATCATTTGACCAAAGTAATAGTATTAGTAGTATATAGAAGTAATAGTAGTAGTAGGAGGAGTAGTAGTAGTGAATGCTCAAAAAAAAAAAAAAAAAAGAGTGAGAGAAGAGAGAGAGAGAGAGAGAGAGAGAGAGAGAGAGAGAGAGAGAGAGAGAGAGAGAGAAGAGAGAGAGAGAGAGAGAGAGAGAGAGAGAGAGAGAGAGATGTCATTAGATAACATATATGGAAAATATCTTGCTACTGTTGCAAATTGTCATCTTTTGAATTGAAGACCACTCTCCCAGATATTTTATCTCAAATCTTTCTCATAACTGATGTACTGGGCTACATCACCAGATATCACCATCACAACTTCATTTGGTACATCAGCATCTTTTACCATCAACATCATGACATCACCACTTCTACAACTGCCATCACAGCATTGTCATGGCCACAACCACCACCACATCATTTCTGCCACCACAGCTTCATCATCATCACCACCACCACCACTAGAGCACCATCGCTACAACAACCAACACTTCTTCCACTGACACTAGCGTCAATATTACCAACATGTTAAGGGTCTTTTGGTAATTTCTTTGAGTGTTTCGAAAGCAATTTCCTTTGATATTTCTGAGCCTTATGCTAATTTTTAATGGCCATTAAGTTTTAGTTTCTCGATAAATCAATAATTTTGTAATAACTAGAGATTGCTTGAAGGATGAAGATCAGAGTTTATTTTGATTTGGGATTGATGTTAGCTTTTATATAAATTTTTGTATAGTGCGCACTTTTTTCCCACATGTGCGGACAAAATACACTTTTTTGTTAAAAAATACACTTTTTAGGGTCATGGAATACACTTTTCATCCTGGGAAGGTTGGCAGGTCTGTAAATGTCCCATCCATCCTCCCCCCCCCCCCCATCTCTTGAGCGAGTCTATTCTTTTCTCCTTTTTGTTTGGCCTTTTGTTCCGTTTCTGAGCATGAATTTCTTAAAATTGTTTTTATTTTGGGATAATCACAGCGTTTTTTGTTTTTTTTAAAGTCTCCCCCCTCCCAATCCCCCTACTACTACTAGATAGATACTCTACTAGATACTACTACTACTGATGAAGATGGGGTGGGGAGTGAGATGACGAGGTAGGATGGGCGACGTTGTTATGCTGTCAGATGATGAAAGGGCTGGGTGAGGGAGTGGGGAGATAAGTGTGTGTGTGAGAGAGAGCGCAATTCAGACTACGTACCTCCCTCCCAACTCCCTATCCGTTTGCACCACCACCACTATAAAGTCGATGGCAACCAGACCCGGTGTGTTTTTCTCAGTGTTTGAATTCCATAGACCCGATGTTGTGTTTGAATTTTACAGAACTGGTGTTTGTTGCTGACTGTTTTTCTTCATGAAAAATTTATACTTTAATAAAAGTTTATGATACTTTTTACCAATCTTTTAGAAAAGTTTCAAAACAGTCTTAAAAATAAAGCCCTTCTCATTTACATGATTTAATATGATACGTTTCAGAAATCAATGACATGTCTTCCAATGACATAAAGAAAATGGCTATAGATAGTTCGAAGATGACATCACTCAGGTCTTTGTTATTGTTTTTTGCCATCCGCGTTTATGAGTAATGCTCACTGAACTGTATTAACCTGACTATAAATGTTCATGGATACATACAGTTTTGTGTGTTGGTCCGTTATACTTCCGGATGGCAATGTTATGAGCTTCTTTGGCAAGCGCATACTATCTATATTTTAAAGCTTGATATGTTGATGTCCATCCCTGTCTCCCAATAACAGACCTGAAAGACATTTCTGACTCTTTGTCACACACACACATACACACACACATACACACACACACACTCTCTCTCTCTCTCTCTCTCTCTCTCTCTCTCTCTCTCTCTCTCTCTCTCTCTCTCTCTCTCTCTCTCTCTCTCTCTCTCTCTCTCTCTCTCTCTCTCTCTCTCTCTCTCTCTCTCTCTCTCTCTCCCTCTTCGCTACTTCGCTACTGCCTTTGTAGGTTTGAGCTTTATATTCTCTGATTTTTTTCAAGCACTGCCCAACATGAACTTTTATTGGTATTTTCAAATAAGTAGGTGTGCCGGCCCTCAACCTTGGTCATCTCTTCTCTTTCCATGATGCAGGTGTTTATAGCAATAATCCTGAGCCATGGAGGAAGCACCCCCTCAACCACCGGTCACAGACCATCAAAAGGAACTCGCAACACAAGCAATGAATGAGTTTGATCGTAGTCATTGGAATCAATGCACGACAACCATGGCAAGATTGGCTGATGCAAGGCCTACTGATGTCAAAGTCGTTTTAAATAGATCTGTGGCTCTGTTTTACCAAAGTGGTTGCAAAGCCATTGATGAACTAAAACACAACATATTGACTGTCTTTAATATGGTGGGTGACCGTTTACACCTATTTGATAGAATATTTACCCTTGACTGTACTTTTTTTTTTTCAAGCTCTTTTTTTATTTCAATTTTTTCTTCTTCAATTTTGGAAATCTTTGCAACTTTATGTAATTTTGATGCAGCTTTCAATTGCTTTATCTATTGTAGCTCACATTCACTTTGTAATGACTTTTTGATTTTATGTCATGCTTGGTGATTTGTTTCTTAAGGCTCTACCATTTGCTGGTGATGAGTTAGTAGTTCAAGTGATATCTGAACTATTAAAGTGTTCAATTCGGGATTGAAGTTGATAAGAAAAGGCTAAATTGCATATTCTATATTTTTTAATCCTTTTATCACTAAATATTTTATTCTGGATTTCTTTGTTTTTCATCGTCTGCTTAAATTCGTTTCAACTTTTTAAATTGTGGTTTGTTATGGCAAATTTGTCATTGTATTCAATAGTTAACATTTTTATTTCCAGGCAAGAATTTCTCCAGATCTAACGGAAAGCAGCAATCTTGATGATGCGGATTACGCTGTTGTTTACTACAATAAAGCCGTGGTGCTTTTCCACGAGAAACAATATCGTACAGCCCTATCCATATTAGAAAAACTGTTCCGTTACATTGAACCTATTGGTATGTTGTTTTTTTTTGTGGTGCTGTTTTATAATTTTTTGTCTGTTTATTTGTTCTCTGTTTTTCTTCAAACCATTGATTGGTCCACCAAATACTTATGTACTCATATATGACATATTTCTATGGATTTCAACATTATTCAGTTTACAGACCTGCCACTTCCCCGATATTGGGAACTTTCTTGTACAGTTCAACTTATGCAGGACGGAACCAAATTGGCAAGGGGAAAAATTCTATTATAGACATGTTTTCATCTTACACAAGTTTTCATTCTTCTTCATGAATGGTTATATTAAAATGTACAACTCCTGATTATATGTCCATGCCCACAACCCCGCTAAACCTTGTTTTTATCAGATGACGTACAGTGCAATAAATACCTATGTGTAATCTTATTTCTTGATAATGCAAGCTAACAAAAAAAAAAAAACTATCCGTTTTGCATTTTTTGTTGGATTGTCTTTGTTTTGTTGCTGTTGTTGTTGTTGTTGACATTGTGGTTGTTACACTTTAATTAACCCTTTCCTTCTAACATTTTCTGTTTTGTTACCAACCAATCACTGGCAATTCCAATTCTTAATTCAGAAATGTGAGTGGAGCTGGCACTTATGTTGATAACAACAAGAGATGAAGTTAGTAGGAAAATGCCAGAAGACAATAGAGAATAAAGATTTCACAGCGGCGATGGGGGTTCGAACCCGCGACCCTACTGGTACGACAACTTCGTCTGGCCGGGGAGAGTGTGACTCTACCGTATGATCGTGGATAGTGTTTTAGAGGGTTTCGTTGTTGCAGATATTTTACTGCTTTAGAAAATTTATAGCTAAAAACGATATTCAAACTCTTCTTTTTACTTTTATGTATTATTACTAGTTTACCTGACTTAAGTGATTTTTCATCGTTTCATCTCACTTTAGATGAGGCCCTGGCTCAAAAAGTCATGTTGTTACTGACAGAACTTTATCTCACAGTACACCAGGTATTTTTCATTGTTACTTTTGAAATGTGGAAATTGATTCATTAACTGATTGCTGATAAATCATCTTTGACCTCTTAATGCCAATATATAGTTGAATTATTTAAGACCATATTCATTTTTTATTTTTGGGTAGTCAAGATAAATTTGGTTGGATTCAAGAAAAAGGTAGAAATGATTTATTTTTTACTTTTTAAAATTTCATGGTACGATCATCCAACTCAAATTCAACTCAGATAGGCCTATACATTTGTTTTATGCATGTTTGTAATTAGAAAACCGCTACATCTTTGATGTCATAAGCACACTCTAAAATATAAAATGCCATAACACTTTTTAGCAAGTGCTTTCATTATGGCACTGCTGTACTATATCAACGTTCCAGTCACATCATGAATACCTGCAACTCACATCCCTCATATGTGTAAGAGAGGGAGAGAGAATGTGTTATTGTGTATGGTATTGTGAGCAGTTTTAGCAGTCCGTTATGATCTGCATAACCATCAAAGAGATAGCAAAGAATTTCAGAGCTTCATTATGAAGAACAGGATAGGTTGACAATATTCCTGAAAGACTATATATCAAAATTTTGGCTCCATGTTGCAAAGTATTAGAATTTTTATGGTTAAAAAAAATTATTTTCCGTATCAGCTAGAGCTCAAGATATTCTTTGTCTACCACAAACATGCAAATACCAACATCCGTCTTTATATAAGCCTTATCTAATTTATACTATTTTTTAGTGAAAATCAAATTATAGTCATATTCTTAAAAATAATAATTCCAGGGATAATCTGGCACAGTAGTGTGCACTTTGTAACATGATGGAATTGCATTGGACACTCACTTGCCAAGCGTTTGGCCTTGAGCAACCTTGCCCTACCTATTGGGATGCTGTTCTTATCAGAGTGACTCTTTTAACTGAACAAAAAGTTGATTTATTGGGATAAGAAATTGAAAAGGGAAAAATTAAGATTTAAAAAAATAAGTGACAATATTATGAAAGACCAAGTCCCTCCATAGTTTTATGTCTATTTCTGACAGCCTTACGATGCATTGAGGATGGTACTGAATATTGAGAAGGGACTGGCTGCTGGAAAAGTCCAGGAAAAAGACAAACCTGAAGTCATAAATGGGGTCTCTTTGGAGCAATTGAAATCAAAAGCATCATTGGTAATTATTTCATTTCCTTCATATGAAGTAACTGAGGTTGTTCTTTTTTCAGGTTTGATGGAGTTTCTTAGTAATGACTATGGTTGACTGCTAGGATTTGATCAGTGTATATGATTTTTTTCTGGTCAAATTTGGATAAATTATTTTTTTCAACTAGATTGGCATTTTTTTAAAAACAAAATTTTAGAAGAGTGAGAGTTTTGAAATTTCTGTCCCTGTTTAAAATAATTTTTGTTAATTGCCAATTTAAATGCATAATATCGGTTTTGAAACTTTTTAGCACATTGATTTATAGAAGTTAGGTTGGAGAGCTTGAAGTTTAGTTGTTAAGATTTTCTTTTTTTTTTTTTTTCTTGAAATCCAGATTAATTATTTTCCCCCAAAAATAAATGGATATTTGTGTGTTTTTAATTATTATTTGGGGGATAATTTTAGGTCTAGACATAGAAGCATCATTAGCTTTGTGTTATTCAACGTATATAAGTGTAGAGTTATAATAACACTGACAGCCATGATATTGAACAATTTAATTGCTGTGTTATAGATAGCACAATTGGCTTTGACAAAAAATCATTGCTGTGACCGAAAGTGTCAATCTGATATTACAGTTCACTCCACTTAATCGCACATTGGTTAATCACACGCTCCGCTTATACGCTACACATACCAGAAAAAAAAACAATTTTTTTCTATATAATCGCCCCACTTAATCACACACCATCTCCACTTAATCACTACACATTGATTCCATCTTGACTGGAGTGACAACCAATGGCCATGTGAAATCAACAATGCTGTTTCCATTCCTCACAACTTTTCGGGTGAAGCATTCGATCGATTCGTTACAATGAAAAAAATATATTCACCAGCAGTGAACTGACATCCCAGGAGCTGCTGGACTCAGTTCAGCCACACAAAAGACAATGCCTTGGTAATGAAGATGAATGTGACACATGACCTTTGACAAACACTGAAAACTTGACATGGTGGACAACCTATGCTACCTCTTCCAAGAAAAACGCTTGACAGATGATCTCCAACATTGGTGGGATTGGAAACAAGGGTTTATAAACAACTTGCACAGAATAGAAAGCAATCAACGGTTCACGATTACTTTTCTTACAAACAATAATGTCACATTTTGTTGTCGAAAAAACAACCCCATAAAAAAAACAACACAACCTCATTCTAATGGGGCCATGTCTAGAGCAAGACGGACCCAAGCCTGTAGAAAATCAGAAGGGAATTCCTCCATGAATGGCAAATGAAAGCTGTTGCTTAGATGCTATTATTAGCTTCTCCACTTAAATGTACACTCCACTTAATCGACACACTAACCCGAACCCTGAGGGTGTGCGATTAAGCGGAGTCGACTGTATTTTAAGATGAACCTCGTGATATGAATAAAGTTTTATAGTCAAATTTATTCTTTGCAACTCAGGAAGTGACAGTCATTCTTCTTATGGAAAACATTTAATCGAACTCAACTTTTATAATGTAGATTTTTAAAATCAAATTTTCAGGATTAGGCTCACTGCTTCTTTTTGTCTGTTGAGATGAGTGGTTTACTTTATATTTGATATGAGGACAAAGTTATTGCAATTTATCTAGTTATAAAATTAGGAAGAAAAGTCAATAAGAAAATAACTTTTGTACTTGAACTGATTTATGCAAATCACATCAGATACTATTTCAGTGTGTTAATTGATGTTTCTTAATATCCTTCCATATTATTTGCCCTTTGTCCCACATCTTGCATAAGTTGAATTAATTAACTGAAACCTATATCTCTTGTACATTACAACTGAATGGGGTTCCCAACCTTCCATGATGGGCAGGAGATCACTTACTTGTCTTCTATACCCCTATATCTGTTTTCCACCCTGCTTTCTGTCTTTGTTTTGGAATGGGATTGCTTGGTTTTGTCCTGGCCCTTGTGGAGTACTTTCCTGAGAGGGAAACAGTCAAATGTATAGTATTAGTTTTGGGAGATGATATTTTTTTTCTTGTAAATCATCTCTCTGTTATGTACTGTTACAATTTTGTTTTTGTTTTCAATGTATAATGGTTTGTCAACATTTGAGAGTATTTCTGTTAGTGGGATCTTGTGCTGGTGTCTGGATGAGACTTTTAGGTGATCTCAAACTAAGTACATTTATGGTATGGCCCTTTGTCATAATTGTTCTCTTTTGCTCTCAATTTGTGAATCTGTAACTTTTTCCAATCTCCCATCTTCCTCCTTTTTCCTGGTGCTGAAATGACCCAAATGTGTCGCAAGCGCTGCAAAACTCTTAAAAATAAGCAAACAAACAATTGTACAGTACAAAGGCTTATAATGTTTTTCATAGTGGCCAGAAAACTTTTCCTTCAAATATGTGTTCACAGCCTCAATGTGGTGTTATATCCGAATGAATCAGATGACAATAAGTGAGTCCTAAGTCGAAATCGTCAGAAATATGAAATTACATTTTTTACACTTAGGAGACTATATATTCATTCTCTCTTGTAAGGAATGAAAACTTAACAAAAGACTGATATTTCTGGTCATAAATTGAATTTGAGCACAAGAATCAACCTGACTCAATACCATTTTGAAGCTCTTAGTCACATATGATTGATTCAATTTGACGCTTTTGTCAAGTTTTGAATCATTTCAATCAATCAATATTTGAATAAAAAGTTTTCTGGCCAAAATAAAATTGTGTTTTTACAGTCTTGTCACTGTAATGAAAATTTGTTTGAGCTTCAATAAAAAAAATGATTTTTTTTTTAAAACAACGATTTCAACATTATTTCCACAGCTGAAAGTACGGTGTTACCTGATGGCCAAAGTAGCAAAGAGTAAAAAAGAATGCAAATCTCTGCAAGGCACTGTGAGTGGAAATTCTTTATCTCAAATTCTAAATCGTATAACATTATTACCATAAGCTATTAAATACCCTATGAGCATTCTCTGACTTTCGTTTTTTTAAAGATGATTTTCAAATAGCATTCTTCAACAAAAATGTCTACGGAAGAGCTACATCTATAACTCAAAGATTGAGTGATTAATGAATTTTTTAATATCATGTAAACTAAATGTAATACTTATTTTAGATAAATTTTGAGAAATACTATTTTCAATTTACAATCTTTATTTTAAGTGCTTGTATGAAAATAATGAACATTGAATGTTCATCTCATTGAATGTTCATCACAACTAAACTTTTTACAGAAAATTTACTGTACACATCTTTCATTGTTAGTTTTATTATTATTATTATTATTATTATTATTATTATTATTATTATTATTATTATTATTAATGTTGTTGTTGTTGTTATTATTATTTTAACATAATTATTATTATTTTCCTATCACAGCCTGCAGCTGTAAACCATGTTAAGTGTTACTATGAGTTTTTACGCGGAAATCTAAAGAAAGCCTCAAAGATAATGAGTAATCCACCAACAAATGTACAGGTAAGCGATGAATGCAATCACAACTTTAGATAAGTTCTATGGTTAGTTTTTTATTATATTTTTTATTTTTAAGAGAGTGGGGGGAGGGTAGTGTAAAGTTTGTTGGTTGTGCCTCAAGTATTGTGTTTGATAGTTTGTTTTCTCTTTTAAATGTTTTAAGGTAAACTAGGTTTTTTAGTTGTCACTGAATGTCGAAATGTCAACTTTACTATTTGTAAAGTGCATATGACTTACCCTGAAATAGCTTGATTTTTAGTCTACCTTAGGGAGAAGCCCTCTATACCAGTTTTTCAATTCCTCCTCTATGAGCCATAAACCCCATTGAAGTGGAATTGTTTTCCATTTTCAGTAGCATTTGACAGTTTAACAATTTCTTCAGAAGTTGGCAAATTCATGTTTCAAGACTGGGATTTTTGTAGAGAAGCACCAAATAGATACATTTGCCGCAGGGTTTTAAGAAGTTAAAACTTAAATTGTTTAAGAGATGAGATGTTAACCTTTTGTTTTCAAATTGTATCCTTATATTATTTTTAAAAAATAATACATAAATGCTCTGTTTCATGATTTTGACTATATTTTCCCTTGGAGTCTCACAATTCATAACAAGTGTAGAATAGCACTTATATCAAATCAATAATAACAATGAGTAATAGAGGGTATAGGGAAGTGCAAGATGAAAACAAGAAAAAGAAATAAATTTTAGTGTCAGGGAGCCGGGACCCATTTCATATCAATTGCGTCCTAGGTCTGGCTCCCTGGTATTTTTATTCTGTGTATTCATATGACATTTTTTTACCCTCTATTTCTCATCATTGTCTTACTGAGACTCCTATCAAAGTAATCAATCGAAGAATAAATGCAATATTCATTAGTTTTCATTTGAAACCGTGATTGTACAATTTGTGTCTGTCCGTCTCATTCAGTTAAACCAAGCAACCGGGGAGTGTCTGACTGTGATGTTCAACAACAACCAAGCAATTATAAACATGGCCTTAGGAAAGCCAAACTCAGCAATCTGCCACCTCAGGGATGCAATTCAGATGAATGAAAAAGTGTCAAAAGATGCCGTCCCCAATGATAAAGGTGAATTTGAAATGGATTTACTCATTCTATTTGCAAATCATTAATTGGTTTTAACCCTTTACAATTTTGCAAATCTTGCAAATATTTAAAATTATTTGTTTATAGTAGCATTATTGTTACTATTATTTCCATCATTATCATCGTCATTGCTACTATTATAAATTTATTATAAATAAACTGATATAGTTGGTTTATATTAAGTAGAAGAATTACCAATCTAACCATTTCACCAAGAGATCAATATCATTATGGCAAACCAGGCTTCAATGTACTCTTGTCCGTAGTTTAAATGATATACAGTGATGCCTAAAGAAAATAATCTGGTCTGGAGCAAAAAAGTATGGGTTACGGGCAACTTCTGTTAATATTGGTCATATTGTTCCAATGATGCTACTATTACTACTATTAGCACTACTACTACTGCTGCTGCTATTACTACTACTACTACTATTACTATTACTACTACGACAACAATCACAATCACATCATCACAACTACTACTATACAATCACCACCACCACATCATCACTACCTCTACTACTACAACCACCACCACCACATCATCATCATCACTACCACTACTAGTACAACCACCAACACCACATCATCATCACTACCACCACTACTACACCACCACCACCACATCATCATCACTACCACTACCACTTGAATTTCCAGCCAAACCGTCACTCCAGCTGAGTTTTGTCAGCCAACACTTTGTCTTAATGTACAACCTGGGCATCCTTCAACTACACAGCAAAAGGCCCTCTCAAGCCTTCGACTGCTTTGCTGAGTGTGTACAAGTCTATCACAAGAACCCACGCCTGTGGCTAAGATTGGCTGAATGCTGCATCATGCATTTACGAGAGGTAAGGTTTTGGCAGAGATCCTGATGTGTCTCAAGGAAGTCTTGAAATCTCACATGGTAGAGTCTTGAAATTGTTGTAAAAATAGTTCCTCAGAGCCATTAAGGATCCTTGGAGCTGAATCTAATCCTGGTTTTTGTTTGATGGACCAATCACATCAGTCAGAAGAATCAAATAAAACCTCATATCAACTTTAGATCAAACAATTTTTGAATCGAGAGTTCTGTCCCGGCCCCATCCAAAATGCTCAAAGCTTTAATTTGATCGGTTAAAACTTCTCAGTATTCGTACCTTTCTACTGTTATGTAACATATTTCAATTTCCTAATTTATTCATTCCATTAAAAAAAAAAATATTTTTTTGTTAATCATTTTGAAGCAATTGTTTTGATTTATTAAAAATTTCTTATTCTCTTCATCTTATCCAGGACAATGATGTAGACAGGCAGCATAAGCACAAGAGTCAAGTGATTCAATCACATGTCGGGTCAGGCTTTCATCACAAGCTAATCCTGGGTCAGGGAATCAGTACAGATAATGGTGATCGAAAGTAGGTCGCAAACACAAACTAGCACACACACACACAAACACACATAAATACACATTTTGCACACACACACACACATAAATATACATTTTACACACACACATTAATACACATTTTACATACACATACGCACACACACAATCGTTTTTCTATTATTTCAATTGGCTCGTCTAGGTACCTTTAGCAGTGATGCCAAAAGTCCGGTTTCACCAGAAAAAACTCTCGTCTGGCGCAAAAAATTCCGGGTTCCGGGCAACCTCCGTCAAATTCCGGCGAGGTCAATTTGTTCCGAGGATATCCCCCGCCCCTCCCTCTCCAACCACCACATCATCCTCACTGCCACTAGTATTACAACCATCATCACTCCCACTACTACTGCAACCACCACCACCACCACATCATCATCACTAGCACTACTACAACCACCACCACATCATCATCACTACCACTACCACAACTACCATCACTATTACAACCACCACCACCACATCATCACTACCACTACTACTACAACCACCACCACCACATCAACATCACTACCACTACTACTGCAACCACCACTACCACATCATCATCAATATCACTACTACTACAACCACCACCACATCACCATCATTACCACTACTACTACAACCACCACCACCACATCGTCATTACCACTACTACTACAAGCACCACCACCACATCATCACTACCATTACTACTACAACAACCACCACCACATCATCATTACCGCTACTACTACAACTACCACCACCATCACCACATTATCACTACCACTACTACTGCAACCACCACCACCACCTCATCATCATCACTGCAACTACCACTACAACATCAACATCACTACCACTACTACTACAACCACCACCACCACATCATCACTAACACTACTACAACAACCACCACCACCACATCGTCAATACCACTACTACTACAATCACCACCACCACATCATTATCACAACCACTAAAACTACTACAACCACCACCACCTCATATTCACTACCATCGCTACTACAACCACCACCACATGATCATCACTACCAGTTGTACTACAACCACCATGACCACCACATCATCATCACTACCACCACTACTACAACCACCACCATGTCATCACTACCACTACTACTACAAGCACCACCGTCACCTCATCTTCATCACTACCACCACTACTACTACTACAACCATCACCACATCATCATAACTACCTCTGCTACTACAACCACCACTACCACATCATCATCACGACCACAACTACTACAACCACTATTCCACCACCACATCATCATCAGTACAACTACTACTTCAACCACCACAACCATATCACAATCACTACCACTACTACAACCACCAACACCACATCATCCTCACTACCAGCAGTACTACAATCTTTACCATTATGTTTTGGCGCTTTACTTCAGTTGGCAATGTGTTTATGTATCATAATATAATTCTAATCAGTTATTTATTTGGAACTATACAATATGTAAACACAATGTCAAATGCCATTCCAATTCCTTTTTCTTGTGTGCGGAAATTCCTCGTTCGGCATTGAAATTCCTACGAGTGGTGTCTGAAACTCCTGTGAGCCAATTTTAAAGATGGCGTCTCTGCTTTAGCGTCACACAATGCATACACTCATACTAACAAGAACACACTGACATTATCTTCCAAATATGTCAGTCTAATTTATGACATTCATTAGTGTCTTGAACTGAAGGTGTTAACTTTTTTTCTTCTTCTAATTTAGAAGAAAAACTCTATTTTGGGGCAAAATATGAAAAAATGATGTCACACCATTGTGGTTGTTGGTCAGCAATTCTATTTATTTTAGTGTTGTTCATGTTCATTTAATCTATGAAAGAAATTTGAAACAATTTATTGTATCTGCTTATTTTGTTGTTATTATTGTTATTATTATTATTATTATTATTATTATTATTATTGGAGAGCCTGCAATATTTGCTGGGAAATAAAGGCTTTTACAACAAGTACTCACCTATTTTGATTATGATACTACTGTATTGTGGAAGTTAACAAAGATCAAGTCGAATCTTTTGAGCCAACAATTATAAAAATTGGTCCTGTAAGAAAAACTCTCACAAATGAAACTGGCAACAGGAATCCAGATTTCAATTCACAACATCAAATGACCTCATTACAGATATCATCATTATGCCCTAGCAAATTTTATAAATATTCATTTGAGTCAACGAGTGATAGAATTACCCTTAATTTATGAAAAGTTTACAAGACTCGTTTATCAATATGTAATCAATAGTTTTACACTTTAGATGTGTAGTAATTCTGTGCTCGTCGACAAAAATTTAGCATGGCCTGTATTGAATAAATTTGACTCCCAACTCTATTTATTTTTAAAGAAAGGATTATTTAATCTCCATCTGTAGGACTCCTGAGCGGGGTGCACCAACATTAAGCTTGGGTTTTGCCAGATACTGTGTGAAGAATGCTCTCAGTTTGTTGCCTCCAGATCCTTTGGATGTCAAGGCCCCTGTGCCAGATGAGCAGTCAGAGGCTGGGTAGGTGAAATCTTGAGTAAATTTTTTATTCTTTTTTTAAACAATAAGGAGTGCATTGCCAGATGTGATTGCAAAGGAATTCCATGAAGGAATCTAATAATTCAATGAGCAAATGTGTGATGTCATAATAGAATCACCCATATTGTCTAAGTAAAGTTGTTGTTGCTATCATTTTTGATGATGTTGACATTGTTTCTGCTTCTAATGCTGTATGATCGCAGAGTTGTAGAGTGGATAGACCTGCTGCTGCTCCTGGTGATGATGAGGTATTAGCTCAATGAATGGTTGTAGTGATGATGGTAGTATTGTTCCAGATGCTGAGTTAGGGATGGCAGTGTATGTGATGCATTTCAGGAACGGTTTGACTTGTTTTCACTTTAATTCATGAGAAGAAAAGAAAAGTTGTTTTACAACAGTCTTTGTTTCTTCTCCTCAGTCCTGTGCAAACTGATCCAGAGTTAGTGTCAGCAGAGCCCAGCAACCCTTTAAGGGAAAGAGAAGTGGCAAACTTGAGGTATCTTTCTTTACTTTTTTGTTTGTTTGTTTGTTTGTTTATGGTTTTTGTTTTTGTTTTAATAAATGGAATTGGAGTTAATCTCTGATTTTAGTAGCACGAAAGAGTAAATCATAATCGTTTACTACTTTTTAAAAGATCTATTTCACAGTGAAAGTGCTTTCTGTCAGATCCAGTATTGTAAAGTCAGAAAAAAAGAATCGTGACATAGATGGAATTGAAAAATATTCATTGTAGGCAGATCTAAACTTACAATTTATTCACCTATTTTATCTTGCTCGTCAGCAAGTCTTACTGTTTTCATTAAAGGTTGCTATACAACTCTTGAGTTCATTGAAACCGTTCCTGCTCTCTTGATCAAAACAGTGAGATATTATCAGGCTAGAGTAAAATTCAACACTTCCTGTAACCATTGTGCTGGGAAGAACTCTTCAGTCATCGATTGGCTTTTCTGACCATCCACAATAGTTTGCAAATTATTTACTCAAAAAATGTTTTCTATCCCATAGAATGTCTTTTTTTTAAATGTTACTTTTGATTTTATTCTCTTTAAAAATTTCTACAACAAAACCCGTGATTGAATTACATTGGGTAGAGAAAGAGTTACACATTTTTTGGATTGTGGAATTTGACTCTCCCATTTATTTATTTCAGATGTTCCATTTTAGCATCTGGTGCTTATGTTGCCCTTTGCGAGGATGACTATTACATGGCCCTCTCCTACTCCACCAATCTTCTTAGGCAGCCTAACCTTTCTGCAGCTCAAAAGTAAGTCATATACACAGCTTTTACAGTTAAAGAGCATGGAAAATGTATGTCTTTAGGGGGATAAGGAAGACATTTATTGTGTTTTTCCATTATCTAATATAATAATTTTTCAGAGCATCCAAATCTGCATAAGATTCTGTTTCATTTACAGGATGTTTTCTTTTCCTTCCTTTTAATTTGCAAAAGCATCTGCTTCAACCATTTCTACATCTGCCTCAATTGTGAATTTGTCAACTGCAAAACTAACACAGGCCTCAATTCTGACATTTTAAATGAAAGACAGAATATAAATCTTCCATCCAACCTTGGAGCTTAAAAGAAAAAGAGACTAATTGATAGGTTGTTCACTCATTTCTACCTCTCCTCAACCCATTGATCGCAATGTACCTCGCTGATTTTTTTTTACAAAGTTAGTCCCCATGATTTATCAGGACCCTCAAACAGTGATGTATTTTTTAAAAAATTCTTTGATACTACATTGCAATGCACCTTACCGTATTAATGTGATTTGCTTTCTATGGAGTATTTCCATAACTAAAATGTATTAAATATATAGATGTCTAAATTCATTCATGATTATTATTTTAATTACATTTCCTTTTTTTCACCGTTTTACCAAATCCCGTATAGATATCTTGGCCATATGTACAAAGGTGAAGCACTGGTGGCATTAGACAGGATAACTGATGCTGTGGATGAACTCAAGCCTGACCAAGTGACTGATGTCAGTACTACACTACCTGAAGCCCCTTCTGACCATGGTATCTTTCTTTATTTGTTTATCTTTTTTTCTCTTTTATTGAATAGTTTTTTTATTCCAGTTTCAACGTTTCATGTACTGTATAATTCCTGTTACATGCAGAGTGCGTTTTTAAAATGCTTCAACCTAGTGTGATTATTTTATCTAAGAGAGTTATGAATGAATGCCAGTCTATTTCGGAAAAGAAAAAGGTCTCTCAGAGTTATCCCATTTTCTATAGAGTTAAATGGACAATAAAAATTGTTTACTAATATTTGGATAGGACATCAGTCCATTCTTTCTGCTAGATCTGAAAGACCCAGCTACTCAGGGTGGGGGTTTAAGAATAAAATCTGGACTACCCCAGAATTGATACTAGTCCCTATGCTTGCGAAGCAAGTGCTCTAATAACTTAGCTACCAGGACCCCCACCAGTCTATTTTGCTACTACATTATACACTTCCTGTAGATTATCAAGCACGCAACACTCAAAATTACCCACTTACACAGGATGCATACAATTCACATTGGACCCATTAGCCACCAGCAAATTTTGTAATATTATTGGTTCTGTTCTGCAGCAATGCTTATAAATTATAGATAATTTATGTTTAGTTAAAATCCAAACATTATTTTCACAATGCCAACTTTTCCTTATGAATTGCTTTGCTTCCTGTATCAATGTTATGGCAGTCATTCATTAAAGTTTATCTGTTTAATTTTATTTTCAGAAAAAGATCAAGATCCAATTATACAAGTCAGAGGTAAAAGGATACAAGATAATGACTAATTGAGGCTTGAATTTAAAAATTAATCTCTGAAAAAAAGTAGAGAACCAGTTTCTGTAGTCCGTGTCAGGTTATTTTTAACTGTAATGTTTTGAAAGACGACATGTTTTTGTTGTCTTGAAGCATCATATTAACTCTCTGTTACTAAGCAGTAGAAAATCGTCACATTTGTCATGATATAACCAGCATTTTTTAAATCAAGATATTCCTTACTCATCATGATAGTTGGAGATGAATCAGTGTTATAATTATCAGAGCTTCTCATTGTGTTTTAACGATGGCTTTTCTGAACAAAATTATACATGATGTTTCCTTGTTGCTCTTGAGATATAGCAAAAAAAATATTTATGTTTGGAATAGATGGGTATGACTGCTCTGAAAAATGACAGGGAAAGAGAGAGTTAAATATAATATTTTTACTTATTTATGATATTCCTCCAATTCCATCGTGGAACTCATTACTTGCTCCATATTTATTTACAAACAGAATCTCTAGTTAAGTGGGTGCCGTCTACTGCTGTTATGGCCAAAGGATTTATGCAGTACAACCTCTCTGTGGCCTATGCTATGAGGACTGACTTTGACAGAGCTTCTAAAGCATTAGCAGAGGTAAGAGTAAGAGCTTGATGATTTGGGGATGGGGTGGCTGAGTGGATAAGGCTTCCACTTGGGGGACCCGGGTTTGAGCCCCATTGTAAGTATCTTTTTTTCCCCTGAGCAAGACACTATTACTTACTAGCAGTGCCACACTGCATCTGTTACCTGGGTTATCTTTTTTTTTTTATACTCAAGATAAACCTAAGAAAATTCCCCTTGAGGATGACTTAAGATCAATTTATTTTTATTTATTTATTTTCTTATTTAAAAAAAAATGTTAATTTGACCTTTCAATCAAGTGCATGGACATTTTCTTGCCCTGTGGTGAAATTCAACTATTAAACATTAGTAGACCAATACAAATTGGCTTGGCTCTTTTTTTTTTTCTTCTTTTTTTTTTTTTTTGGTACCAAATTGATAAAAGGTTAATCAAAAAAAAAGATAAAATTCTAATATAAAGTTTTGAGTTGGGGCACACACTGATTGATACAAAATGTATTATACATTGGAGGTTCCATTTGGGATTACTTTATTGTGATATTCATAATTGTAGCTAATTGGAAAAATTAAGTAAACACCGTTTATTTTCATACGACATGCTGCCATTGAAAAATATTAGATATCCTGAATGATTATTTTCAAGACACCTGGAATTATCATGAAGCTCTCGGCAAAAGGTCTTTTTTTTAAATGATGTTGTGAACTGTGTCGAGCATGGTCAAACCACAAAAAATGTTCTTTATGAATGTTAATATTTATTTTTTTAAATTTATTTGAAGTAAAGATTCAAAAGTCCGATGATACACAGCACTCCAGATAATGTTAGAATTGTCTGACTACAGCAGTCTTGATCACGTCAGATTTCAAAAGAATCTCCTGGAACAATATATTGGAATATGATTTAATTCAATACTACCCCAGTAATTGAACTATATTGATGAATAAAATAATCAGAGCTATTAGGCCCATGAAGGAGTTAATCCTGGTTTCTATAGCATGAGGCAGGCAATGGCAATGCTTGCTCCCCTTTGGATAGGACACCAGTCTATCGCAAAGTACTTTCTGCCAGATTTAATGGACCCAACTACCCAATCACTGGGGCTCAGAGAAAAATTTCGACTTTACCCAGGATTGATCTATGTCCGTTTGCATGTGAAGTGAGTGGACTATCACGACCCTCCTGATGTTTAAGTTGTGTTATTATCATTGGATGGTCCACCAGATGATAGATGTGGCAGAATCTTTTTCATCAGTTTGGTTCTTTGATGAGGCATATTTCATACACTAACAGCTATATAAATGGATCGTCCACTAGATGTGTCAGAGCCTTTTCATCAGTTTACCTCTTTGACAAGCCGTATTTCATACACTAACAGTTATATAAGTGGATCGTCCACTAGATGTGTCAGAGCCTTTTCATCAGTTTACCTCTTTGACAAGCCGTATTTCATACACTAACAGTTATATAAATGGATCGTCCACTAGATGTGTCAGAGCCTTTTCATCAGTTTACCTCTTTGACAAGCCATAATTCATACACTAACAGTTATATAAGTGGATCGTCCACTACATGTGTCAGAGCCTTTTCATCAGTTTACCTCTTTGACAAGCCGTATTTCATACACTAACAGTTATATAAGTGGATCGTCCACTAGATAAGTCAGCCTTTTTCATCAGTTTGACTCTTTGATTGACAAGGCATATTTCATATACTAACAGCTATATGATATGAATGGCAAGACCACTCAGACAAATCATGAAACGGACACTCTACAGGAATTTCTTTTTCTTTCTCTCTTTAGAGTATTATGATTACGTTGGTTTTGTTCATCAGTAATTATGTTTTGATTTGTGTTCTGTATTAGCAAACTGCTTAAAATGAATTTTGAATGATACTTTTTTTTTAATGTGGGGAGTCATCTAACATTTTTACCATTGTCCTATCCCTGCAGAGTTCTGATAAAGTTGGGGCACCTTTGCCTGTCCAGATGTATTATCTCAAGATATACCTTGATCTAAAACAAGGTAAGTTTGATATACTTTGACATTAAGTTTTGCTATAGTTCTTCTGGTTAAAAAAAATTATATATAATAAAGCTCCATTTAGTTGAAACACTGAGTTTGATTGACTATACAGGTTTCCCTTTTATCAGATAACAGTATTTTACAATGAAACGGTATAAAAGAAAAAGGGTGATTTTAAAATTATTATCTTGGTAGAATTCAACATTGGCTAGTTGGATGTAAGTATGTGGTGTGTGCGTTTCTGTGATAGATTATATTTTTTTCTAATAAATGATCTCTCTTATTATTATGAATTAAAAGTGTAAGAAACTGAGTAATTCACCTTTGACGGGATCACATGCTGGTGTACAGGGCACATGAGAAGCCCTAAATATGTGAGGTGCTCTAACTCTAAGGAAATTGTCCACATCTCATCAGAAATACTTTTTTGATATAGCAGATAAAATTTGTTTTGGGACCTCCCATTAAAAATGGGATTTCCCAATAGTATGACAGTTTCTTCATTTCTACATGTTTTCACAAAATTATAAAGTGAAATTTGCACTGGCCACTTTAAATGATAAAATGACGCTTGAAGCCATTTTTCTAAAAAATCACTTTTCTATAGATTGTCTGTTTCAAATGAAAAGGGGAAAAAACTTGAACTTTTATATTGCGCAATATCCACTAAACATGCTCAAAGCGATTTACAAGGGGTCCCAAGCCACCAACAACACTTAACACGTACAATGAGACATGACGCCTGTTAGACGATGTTACAATTTTTCAAAGTGAGACAAAGCAGTTAATAGTCAGGTACTCATTTTTCATCTGAATATTGTTAGAGTATGTGAGTAAAGAGCCTTTTCCAAGGACTCAACTATGCACTGCTCAGAGCAGGACTTGAACCCAGGATTTCTGGTCCGAAGGTGGGTGTCATACCATTTGACCACATAGTGGCACAAATGGCCATAACTTAGTCAATTAAAAAATGTTTTTTCATGAAATAAATGGGAAAATTGGAGAGAACTGTCTACTATTTTACACTATACAAATAACTTCAGTTCCATTAAATGCAGCATGTGGACCATTTTTCTAGACTGTCTTACATATATTTCTTCTTAGATCTACTTTTGTGAACTATTCCCTTCTGTCTTGCCTTTTCTTAAACAAATACGACTCAAGAGTGTTGCCAGTACGTAATCTCAGATCTATCTCTCTCTAGAGCTGATTGAATCTGAGTTAATTGTACAATAAATAATTTTACCATGTTTGAATGGTTTGCTAAAATATATCTTGTAAAAGACATTCATTCTGTCGAGTTTGTATGTGAATAATATTTGAACAATTTGCTGATTCATGTGATGAGAGAGTTTAACTCAGTTAGAAAAAGTTCCTCGATGAGTTAATTTTATGTTTGTTATTTACTGTACATTAAAATTGCAATCTACTCTTTTTTATTTATTTATTTTTTTTTTTTTACAGGAAATCGGAAAGGAGCATTTGACATGATCAATGAACATTTTGCACATATGACGAAGAAGTAAATGGATATGATAATCTTAGTTTAAAACATATCTATTCCAGCCATAGAATATCAATCTTAACTATGCCTTTATTTATTATTGTCGAAACCTACTTATTTTATTTGATTTTGATTGAAATTGTAAACCTAAAAAATTTCTTGTTAGTAATGGAGAAATAAGACTTTCACTTTGTTTTAATTAATGTATGTAGCATGGCATTATTACAATTAAAAGCTACAATAACATTTTCTGTTTGTTTTTATTATAGTTACAGTTTCATAGGCTTGTCGTGTTTATTTGTGATCTTTACAAAATTAATTAAACTGTTCCTGGTATGTCATTGACTTAGGACATAAAATATGATAAAATTGAATTGTCGAATGTCAGTCTTGTAAAAGATTTCAATCTTAATCAACAGTGACTTAATCCTTTGAATAGTCCAACCTTTAATCTGCTGTTGTAAGCAATACTTGTCCAGGCTTCAATTTCCAACTGTGGCAATGCTTGACAAAGTGATTGAAATTTTTTTTTTTTTGTTTTTTTTTGTTGGTATATTTGTAATTTAAAAGAGAAAAATTAATTAAGCCTGTTTTCTCCAGTAAATCATGAAATCTCATTTGATAAGAGCACTTGCCTCACAAATGAAGGGAACTGTTCCTAAGTTGAGTTGAGATTTTTAAAACTCTGATGTCTCTGTCCAACCAGCTGTATTTGGGTCTGTCTAATCTGGTCGAGAGTACATTATGATACACTAGTATCCTATCCTAAGGGTAGCAAACAATTGTGATTGTCTATTAAATCCTATATGAGCTTGGAATAATTTTGGATCCATTGACCTCATGAATTGATAATTACTTACCTCTATTTTATCTGGTGCTGTGGTTTACCAATATACCAAGTAAGTAAAATTGGGATTTTTTTTTTTACAGTCTATTTTAGAGAAAGACTGAAAGTACCATGGTATCAATCATAGTGCTGGGCAATAATGTGGGCTAAAATTTCTTGCTTAAAGGAAAAAACTGCAACAATGCAATCCTTTATGCTTTATGTATTCAGCCACCTCACCCCTGAAATGTTGGCCACCTATACCTAATTTCAATGGTAGTCATGGATATATATTTCTCTCCACAAAAAAGAGGCACACCACTCCGTCACAGTCACTTGAGATGCAAAGCATTGCAGACCTGCCAATTCTCTCAAACAGTTTCTTGAAATTTTTCTCTGTGAAGTTGGCGGATCTGCATTGCCATAGGAATATGTTTTTTTGTGATAAGCATTGAGATTAGATTGTGTGCAGCTTTGTGGTCTTGTGGTATGACACTCAGCTTATTAATTTTAGGTCCTGGATTTGAGTTCTGATGTGGGTGTTGAAAATGGCTTTGCATCACTTTTTTTCACCAAATTCAAATGTAGAAGGAGTACCTTTCAAGAAATTCTGTTGAAATAGATTATAGGTGAGCCTTATAGCCATCATGTCTCATCGTGCATGTTAAAGGTTGCATTTAGCCTGGGACCCCTTGCCAAGCACTTTGAGCACATTAAGTGGATATTGCGCTGTATTAAAGCTTGTGGTAGATTGAATTGTTTCCAAGACCATATCTTTCTAAGATTATTGATAATATCTCTTCCTTGAAAATGGATGATTATATTGTATTGTTGGGGTGGTGTTTATATGTTTTGTTTTTATTTTAGAGTTCAGAAATCTAATATCAATCTTCTTTATTGTGTACTTATATTTGAAGTTAATGTGTAACTATTGGAGATCCTTGTCCATATTCAAATGCATCGATCTTCATATTTTGTAACAATAGACATGAATGATCAAAACATTAAAACCAAGTCTGTTTGGAATTACAGAATTAAAAGAGTATAAATAAATAAATCAAAACTAGGAATCAGTTCGCCTGTTATTCTGAATGCATGCTAAAATTGTTAATATGATATAGATATATAATGGGGGGAAAATACATACATAAATAATAATAATGCGTAATTTCTATTGCGCCCCTTTCCACCAAAAGTGCTTGGAGCGCTTATATAAAAACTATAAAAATAACCTGCACATGCAGACATATATATATTAATAAATAAATCCACTCACAGAAAAACTGAGAACAAATATTTTCATTTATATATCTAAGATGGAAAAAATGCCTGATTATTAAACATCAGATCAAAATATACACTTATTAACAAAAATTAATATATTGATGTAGGCGAAGCAATACATTGAGAGGTAATTCATTCATGCAGATTAATATAAAAGCTACATTGTAAAACCAAACTTTCATATATATTGTGGTTTTACATGGCTGCAAAATAGGTTATTGGAGAGAACTTATAAAGTGGCAAAAAAAAGAGCACAATTCAGACCCATCGTCTCAAAACGATATTATGACGGGATGGACGAGATGACAAAAACTGAATTTAAAATTAGATTTATCAGAAATAAGAATGTTTTTTAATTTTTGTATTTCAAGTGGCTATACCCATCTTCCTCTACAGAACAATTAAACAACCCAAATTTCATATTTTGACTACTATAAATTCAATTCCTGACATCTGAATCGCCCAGATATAATATAACATTGATTTGAGACAATGAGTTACTACTGTAATATGGCTTAAAGGAGAACTACAAACACACATGACTTGAGTCAAAATTAACCCTAAACAGACAAGTTTCAATTTTACTCTGACCTGAAATTTTTCATATTTTACCATTTTCACTGCCAGAGCAGTGCGAGGACCTTGAGGTTGATTCTTGTGACTAAGCTGTTTCTGTTACTGCTTTAGTCATCATTTTCTTCCTCTTCTTCGTCTGTAGAAACCTCAAGTAAGAGAACTGAACTACATTTGATGTTAAAAGATACCCAGCGATAGAGAAGAAATTGATGAAGGAGTGTTGAAGTTCATTGGTGAAAAACGTTAGTTCCGCAATATTGAATTGTTAAAAATTAACAAACGACCAGAAGCTGTAACCAAGGCATTCTATGAAGGAAAATAGATAATCCAGCAAACAAACATCGGATGGCATCAGGAATGACGTGTCTGAGTAAGAGAATTGGGGGTGAACTGAACTGTTCTTGCCCAAAGAAAAAAACAATGACGGTACCTGAAGCAAACCCAGCACCTCCTGGGTCATAGTGCAAATGCCTTAATCTCTTGACAGCACACCTCAACGGTTATAAAAGCAGATAATTAAATATGATAAATTATGTATAAGAATAAGAAGAAATTCAGTCCAGACTTTAAAAGATTAATATAACATAATATCACAAGGCATATTTTCAATTTCGCTCACTTGTTAATCAAATTGAAATCCCTGATTCAAATTCTCCAACCTCGTTTGCACAGTTGATTGTGAATTCTGCTCACCGAACTTGTCATGGGACTATATTTTTCACTTTCACTACCACTTGATTACTAATTGTATTCACATATGGACATCATTATCTACATAGATTAATTATTGAAACATTTTAATAAATTGGTAATAAATATATTTATAATCTAATATTCTAATCGCAAGGACATAGGATTGTCGATCTAATATAATTAGGAAAAAAAGTTTCAAAGCTCTTGGCAGTATTTATGAAAACAAAAACTCATATTATTAGATGAGTGATAAAACTAAATAAAGAAGTAGAGAGAAAATCATCCTACTTTTATCTGATGCAAACATTCAGTACTGTGTACAATAGTAATTCATATGGATCTTTAGTGAACAATGTTTCAATTGCAACTTTACTCACTCAATTCTAGAGATTTTTGCTACTTTTCAAAATTGGGAAAAAAATGTATTAAAAATGAACATGTGCATAGATTTTTTTCTTCAACTACCATTAACTCTCTCCTTACCAGCCATTTTCAGGATTTTCCCCAAAACTTCGCACCCAACTTACACAAAAATATATTTTTTATCACTCAAACACAAAAGCAGTAAGTTATTGCCATACATATTTTCTTTAGCAAAACATGCTCTACTACACATTGTTCATTTTCTTTAAATTTTATGATGTACGAAAGAAATTTGAATAAGAAAAAAGTTGGTTGCATCGTAGCGAATGTGACGATTTTACTATAGTTGGTAAGGAGAGGGTTAACGTGTAAAAATTAAGAACATTAGCTTTGACTTTGATGCTACGCCTATAATTTGTCTCAGAAAAATGTAATAAATAGGCATGGGGCAAAAGTAACCGGGGTATACTACAGATATAGTCGGTGTTGTTAGGGTTGAGTGAGTTAAGAGCTATGACAAACGTTAGTCAGATGTGATGCCAGGATCTTAACAAAAGATAAATACATAAGGAGAAGGGAGTCCCGATAGCTCATTTGATGGATCACTCGCCTCACAAGCAAAAGGACTGGTATTGATCCTGGGTGCAACAAAGATTTTTTTTCTGACCTCCTTATCCACCCAGCATTGATTGGGTGTTTGGGCCTGGTTGATGTGTCTGAAGGTATTATGCGATAGGTAAGTGTCCTGTATTGAAGAGAAGCATTGCTACTATCTGCAACAGAAACGGCTTCGAAGGCATTGCTGCATCAGAAAAAAAAGTGTAAGTTCATCCTGCAGAATAAGGACCTGCACCCAATGAATCAGCATTGCTTATTTGGTCAAAGAAAATGAATAACATTAAGGAATACTTAAAATTTCACTGGCGGGTTCCTTCAAGAGAGAAAAGAATATCCTCCGACCAAGGACCGTATGATTTTTGTGTTACTCCTTTCGTTGTAGTTTCTCCAACACCTCGGATCCGTAACCGCACCATTTTGACAGAATTGTTATCCGGGCTTATTCTATGCCTTCCAAATAAGGCAACACCTTCTACATAATACACTCTATACAAAGGTTGCCTGTTTTCAGCCAGTTCTTGCCAGTCCTCGTCACCTATTCGCATTTGAATTTCGTAGATCATTCCGGAATAATTGCCGTTGTTGGAAGGTTTGGACCATTTTACTTCTGTCTGTGTCTGAGTTTTCTCCCATAAATTGTACATAGTTTTCTCTATGGTTAGGGCAGATGGGACGGAAGGGTCGATATTGAAGTTAGTTGATGGTCCTTCTGGTTCATCTTTGTCTCCCACACCTGGTAACCTTAAAAATATAAATGGAAGATAAAGTTGATAAACCAATTGAAATATTAGGGAGCAGACATTGGTGCAAGACAGAACTCTGAAAGGTGTTAATGTGGTAATGCCACCAGACATGCAGATAGTAAAATTCGAGAAATTAATCAGCCCAAAATTCAGCCCTGCTGAACGTGACTGTGAGACAATGCAGTAAGAAGATTTTTTTTTTTAAATCAGCCTTTTTTTTCGGAATGCTTTTTTTCGGGGGGGGGGGGGGGGGGGGGTATGTTTCTTGCATTTTAACTTCTGCTTTGTCTGATGCCTTTTCATATTTTTCAATAATCATTCAAGATATTTAATAAACTTTATGCTCAACTGCTGTGTAGTTTTAAAATATTCAAGTCTGAATAATAAAAAATAATAATTTAATTTCCCCAATATTTTATATCATTTTCTCTGTCACAAGACAGTAGGACACTTAATGTAATTGGCACTTTTGCTGAGGCAGGAATACCTTGACTTGCGGTTTAGATTAAGGGGCACATAATGCGCTTCTTGCTCCTGATAAGAAAGATCATGTGTGTAGTAGATACTGCCGGGTATGCTGGTAAGACTCGTGGGTGGATGGATTCCAGTCGTGGCTGTGACACCCCCCCCCCCCCCCCCCTCCCTTTTTTTCTTTTTTTTTGTAATACAAGAGTTGGCACCCCCAGAGACAGTACTCAACCATATGGGGATTGTTGTGCTTTTGCGCGTTCTTCGTGTGCTAAAAAAGCGTATCCCGAGTGAAGCAAGCAGTTTTCTTATTTAATTTAAACTTTTCCAAGTTGAGACAGGGAGATTTGGGATTATTTTCTCTCTTCGACTTCTTGTATTTGTTCTTCGTGCATTGTCGTCACTGTTTCAGATTTTTATCTTACACTGTGCCTGCTCCTTAGTTTGTCACTTTGAAAATGTCGGTCTCAACTCGACAGAAACTGTAATAAATTTGGTGCCATGAACCACAGGGACTGTATTGTAACTGTGACGAACAACTTATTTTTGTTGTTTACATTTTTAACTGGGTGGGGTTCCTGACCTCCCATAGTTGGCAGGGAGGTACTTGCTGTGTCTTCTATCCCCTATATCTGTTTTCCAATTTGCTTTCTGTCTTTGTCTTGGAAAGAGATTACTTGGTTTTGTCCTGGCCCTGGCCTGAGTCCTAGCTGGGAGGGAAACAGTCAAATGCATAGTTATTGTTTTGGGAGATGATATTTTTTTCCTTGTAAATCATCTCTCTGTTATGTATTATTATGTTTGTTATTTTTAATGTATAATGTAAGCATTTGAGTGTATTCCTCTTTGTTGGATTTTGTGCTTGTGTCCGGATGAGACTTATAGGTGATCTCAAACTAAGTACATTGATGGTTTGCTCTTGGAATCTGCATCTGATCCCTATTTGTTCCCAGTTCCCCTTTGTCTTCCTGTCTCTTGGGTGCTTTAATTGTAATTCTAGAACTTTTTACTTTCCCATATTCTTCCTTTTTACTGGCGCTGATATAACCTAATTGTGTTCAAGCGCCGTAAAACCCTTAAAAACAAAACAAAACATTTTTAAAAGATGTTGCAATGAAACAAATAAACAGACCTTTTGACAATTTCCACGTCCAACTGAGGTAACCTATCTGTTGGAAATGTCAAGGACGGTAGACGAGGAGGTGGTGCTTTTTCATTTGGGCTCCGCGGTGGTGGGAATTCAGGGGACTCTTTCAGGTTACCCCTCTCGTCGATGGGCTCAGCTCGCTTTTTTATCGATTTACTCATTGTGGCATTTCTGTAACGACATTTGGATTGAGACAAAAATTGAAAGATGTCCAATGAATATTATATTAATATGTAGATCAAATCCGAGTTAGACTTGCGGCTATTAATTGATAAAATTAAAATAATGAAAAAGTGACGGACAGTTTCTTGTTGTCTGTGTATGAGTATGCGTTTTGTTGATTGTTTTTTTTTTTTTTTTTTTTTTGGGGGGGGGGGGGGGGGTTGCCATGTTTTTCTTTATTTATTTACTGATTTATTTTGTTTTTCGAGCTCAGTTATAAAGCTGTTCTGATAATAATAATAATACATTTGTAGTAATGATGATGATAATAATAATAATGATAATAATAATAGTAATAATAATAATAATAATAATAATAATAATAATAATAATAATAATAATAATAATAATAATGATAACGCGAGTAAAGAGCCTTTTCAAAGGACACGATTTTACATCCCCCAAAGTCAGGCTTAAACCCGGGATGCGCAGGTCAAAAGCCGAACGTCATACCACTTGATGAAAAAAGCTGCTTAAGATAGGCTGCTTGGATCCTTCTCCGAGTAGGAGGCATTCGGATGCATGAATGATTCTTTTAGTTTGAGTTTTAAATCGATCGATATTTGAAGGACGACTTTTATGGTCAAATTTTAAAATACGCGTCTTTCAGAGTTCAACAGTTAACTAGTTAAGAGGAAATACCAATCTGACACGTTAGTGAGAGGTTTAGATAAGTTAATAAATAATACAGTGTAGTAAGATGAGACATTAATCAATGGGTGTAGTATCTCATATCCACGGATTCACCAAGCTTACAGTTCAGAATGTTTTATCATTCCCCCAGCAGACCTGCCAATAGCCCAGTGCCCATTCAAACCTGAGTTAAGTGGGATCATGCTTGTGAAATACTTTACCGCAAGGACACAACACAACGATCAAAGTTTTTTTCTGTTAAATGCCACTCATCTGGTCACTGACCACACTAATACTATATTATTACATGACCAGGCACCACCGCTCAGCGACAATTTGAACTACATTTTGGAGGATGAGATGGTAAAACAAGATATTATAAATAGGAATAGAGTATTACGAGTCAACACGAAGCCTTGTAGTCGGAATAACATGAGGAATAAAACCAAACAACAAAAGCCGACTAACCGACGTGCACTTATTTTCAGATCTGATCACCCAATTTATTCTGGGCTCGTTGTAATGGAAATAAAAAAAAAAAGACTCAAAATTTTGTCCAATGCAATAATGTTAGACTAGGCCCATAATTGCAATCAGACGTCAAACCTGCATACCAGATATGTACACGTTGCTACTCATCGATGCATCACACGCATAAAAAATTCATGAAAATAAAGGTCTATTACGCTATAGACTTGACAATACATTTTTTTTTTAGTCTAAGTCTAACGGAGCATCAATAATCAATAGCAACACATGCTTCTAAAATGTAGCTACATATTTTTAATAGTCTGTTTCACGGGAAAACAATGAATATATAATATGTAGGGCTCCTTAAAAATCAAGATAGCTATGTATATTCGCCTACGTTTGTAGTTACGTTTTATTTTTGGTTTTGCTTTTATTACTGTATATTGTAATTGCAGTTTATGAATCCAAGAATGCTCTGAGACACAAGTTCCTTTTGCACTTATTTATGTTATTGCTTTCTATCACTACTACCGCTTACATATTTCAGCTAAGAAATCATCAATCTTTATAAAAAAATAAAACTTACTTTTTCCTAAGTTAATCTTAAAAAAAAGAGTAATTTAATTGAAAATCACATATCAGCACATTGCGGAAGAAAGAATAATATTTGACTTGGCAAGGAAGCCATAACATAAACAAAAGCAGACACTCACATAATACATACCAGCCAATCAAACGATCATTTATTGATTTTCTATCAAGTGTGTAGCCGTTGTAGTGGTAGCTGTTCCGATATCAATATTAGGAGTGATCAGGGTAACTACACATTCTGTTCTGCTCCACTTCCCACAGTAAGGGTACCTTCATACGGCTGTAAAATTGCTTTCTGGGTCTCTTAAGTAAATCATGCCTAAGCTTGCGGCCTCTGCACGCGTGTAGTTTCGTTCATAGCTTACAATTTTATTGGTTACCCGGTGGTGACAGGCCGGTACGATTTCCATTAAATATTGAAAGTTGATGTCTTTGACAAAACAGTCTGTCAAACGTGACGTTGAATCGCGGCCGGATGGTTATTGATAGTATATATTAAAAGAAAAAAAAAGAATAAAAATTACACCCTTCCGCGCGGAATTGTTAGATGCGACGTGAACTGTGTTCTAAGGTGCACTTATTTGCAGGTCTGATAACCCAATTCCTTATGGGCTCATTGTTGTAATGGAAATCTCAAAAAATGGCGCAAATTATTTTCCATTGCAAGAATGTTAAACTAGGCCCATAAGTGGGCTCGGATGTCAGACCTGCATATATGTACCCGTCGGTTAGCTGCAATCACGACCTAGGCATTCCATGAGTGAATATAGACGTAATCCATCCAACTGTCTTACGTTCCCGGGTTGATTCGAACCCCCCCCCCCCCTCCCTCCCCACAATGTCTACCAAGCTTGGACTGCTAAACCTAGGAGACAGAACTCTACAATTACAATTGATATAAGTCCTATCAAAATGATGGCAAACAATTGTTACCCAACTGTCTGTTTAACGATAGAGAAATCCCTGCTCGATGGCTAGGATATAACTACAATATAGGTACCTCAACGAATGCATTAGATATTTATACTGCTGTATTAAAAAAAAAAAAAATTAAAAAGTATATAAATGAATAAATAGATAAATCTCTTTTATTGGTTAGAATCAGCGTGGGTGCGCAACTGGATGCGCGGGTTGACGGAGGCAGGAAGCAATAACAAACCCACATGGTTGCCATTACCTCCACCATCATTCTCGCTCACGGTTTGTGGAAAGCACTTCATTACAGGCACGTAATAGTGAATCTAGTTTTTGTTTTGAACATTTCTATTATTATTCTTTGTAAATTGACCCATATTCTGTTGATGAAGTAGAAAGAATTCATGGAAAAGCAATAGAAAGGAAAGCATTCTCAATTACCAACAATAAAAAAACATATTTTATACCATGAATTTGATCTTTTGCCATCTGGGAGAAGTTTTTGTCAGATTAAATGTGGAACTAACAAGTATAAATCAACGTTCGTTCCATCAGCAATAAAAATGTTGAATATTTCATATGGTACAGCAAAACCAAGGATTGTACGTTGACTGATTGACTGATTAATTTGTTTAATGTTAGGCTAGATGAAGTGACCAATTGATAATGATGATAATATTTGGTGTTGAATTGCCAAGAATGAAACGAATTGAAAATGAAATGAAAATGTTAATGTTGTGTATGTCGCATGCGTGAAAGAAAGAGAGGAAGAGAGAGAGAGAGAGAGAGAGAGAGAGAGAGAGAGAGAGAGAGAGAGAGAGAGAGAGAGAGAGAGAGAGAGAGAATGGGTAGGAGTGAGGTGTCTGTTCAATGTTATAGTTATCATATAACGTTATGACAAGTGTAACTAAATGACAAATTGCCATATTTATGGACAATAAAGATCTATTATTATTATTATTATTAATATTATTATTATTATTATTATTAATTATTATTATTATTATTATTATTATTATTATTATTAAAGAAACATACAAACAAAAAAGGCATGACCAGTCACTAACAATGCCGTGTAGTGTGTAGACAGTAACACAGTACGGTGAACATGACTGACACTGACATTGGGGTCGGAATGTCGGAACCCATGAGTCGTTCGCAACTCTGCTCACGTATTCATTTAATCAGTCAATTTAATTTTTATTAAGCTTGCGTAAAACATACAAACAAAAAAGACATGACCAGTCACTAACAATGCAGTGTAATGTGTAGACAGTAACACGGTACGGTGAACATGAATGACACTGGGATCGGAATGTCGGAACCCAGTAGTCGTTCGCAACTCAGCCTCGCGTACTCATTTAATCAGTCAATTTAATTTTCATTTAGCTTGCCTATTCTTCAAGTTTATGTTATATTCACCTTTTCTATTTAAAAAGGGTAATCCAAACAGACCATAAAAACGATTTTATAATAAGCCGACTTCAACTTCCATCACTTGCGACACGAACTTATTTTGGGTGGGTTTTTTTTAACAAAACCGTTTGACTCAAATTAAAGCTTCGGCATTGGATAAGGAGCGAGGTCCATGTTGCCATCTTGCTTAGTTTATACAGAGACTGGGTTGCCACCTTGGCTGTTCTTGATAAATAATAAAATAGTACAACCTTGTGCAATATGAGAGAGAGAGAGAGAGATTTTGAACAAAAAACGAATCTCTCTCTCTCTCTCTCTCTCTCTCTCTCTCTCTGCCTTCCCTCCCCCTCTCTCTCTCCTCTCTCTCTCTCTCTCTCTCTCTCTCTCTCTTCCTATTTCATCTGTCACACTGTTTGACAATCTTCATCACCTGCTCACTTGTACTTGTAATATCGGTGTAGGTTAAAATTTTGAACAATTATTATTATTTATAAAATGCAGAAACTTTGCAATAAACGGTAGACTAGATATTAGTTCGATTCGACAAGTGGAACACAAAAGCGGAATTTGCGAATACCGGTCCAGACATAAGTGTCATGGTCTTATTTATAAAGTGCAGAATCTTTGCAAATAAACAGATAAGATAGAGATTAATTCGATTCGAAAAGTGGAACACAAAAGCAGAATTTGCGAATGCCCGGACCAGACATAAGCGTTATGGTCTTATTTATAAAGTGCAGAATCTTTGCAAATAAACGGATAAAATAGAGATTAATTCGATTCGAAAAGTGGAACACAAAAGCAGAATTTGCGAATACCCGGTCCAGACATAAGCGTTATGGTCTTATTCATAAAGTGCAGAATCTTTGCAAATAAACGGATAAAATAGAGATTAATTTGATTCGAAAAGTGGAACACAAAAGCAGAATTTGCGAATGCCCGGTCCAGACATAAACGTTATGGTCTTATTTATAAAGTGCAGAAACTTTGCAAATAAACGGATAGACTAGATGTTATTTCGATTCGAAAAGTGGAACACAATAGGAAATTTGGAATACCCAGTCCAGACATAAGCGTCATGGTCTTATTTCATAAAGTGCAGAATCTTTGCAAATAAACGGATAAAATAGAGATTAATTCGATTCGAAAAGTGGAACACAAAAGCAAATTTGCGAATGCCCGGTCCAGACATAAGCGTCATGGTCTTATTTATAAAGTGCAGAAACTTTGCAAATAAATGGAAAAAATAGAGATTAATTCTAATCGAACAGTGGAACACAAAGGCAGAATTTGCGAACAACCTAACACATAAGTGTCGTGGTCTTATTTATAAAATGCAGAAACTTTGCAAATAAACGGATAGACTAGATATTAATTCGATTCGAAAAGTGGAACACAAAGCAGAATTTGGGAATACCCGTCCAGACATAAGCGTCATGGTCTTATTTATAAAGTGCAGAAACTTTGCAAATAAATGGAAAAATAGAGATTAATTCTAATCGAACAGTGGAACACAAAGGCAGAATTTGCGAACAACCTAACACATAAGTGTCTGGTCTTATTTATAAAATGCAGAAACTTTGCAAATAAACGGATAGACTAGATATTGATTCGATCGAAAAGTGGAACACAAAAGCAGAATTTGGGAATACCCGGTCCAGACATAAGCGTCATGGTCTTATTTATAAAGTGCAGAAACTTTGCAAATAAACGGATAAAATAGGGATTAATTCGATTCGAAAAGTGGAACACAAAAGCAGAATTTGCGAATACCCGGTCCAGACATAAGCGTTATGGTCTTATTTATAAAGTGCAGAAACTTTGCAAATAAACGGATAAACTAGATGTTATTTCGATTCGAAAAGTGGAACACAAAAGCAGAATTTGCGAATACCCGGTCCAGACATAAGCGTTGTGGTCTTATTTATAAAGTGCAGAAACTTTGCAAATAAACGGATAGACTAGATGTTATTTCGATTCGAAAAGTGGAACACAATAGGAAAATTTGCGAATACCCAGTCCAGACATAAGCGTCATGGTCTTATTTATAAAGTGCAGAATCTTTGCAAATAAACGGATAAAATAGACATTAATTCTAATCGAACAGTGGAACACAAAAGCAGAATTTGCGAACAACCGGTCCATACATAAGCGTTATGGTCTTATTTATAAAGTGCAGAAACTTTGCAAATAAACGGATAAGATAGAGATTAATTCGATTCGAAAGTGGAATGCAAAAGCAGAAGTTGTGAATACCCGGTCCAGACATAAGCGTCATGGTCTTGTTTAAATGAAACAATGCAATCAAAAAAAAAATATATGGTCATTGAGTAATTAAGCTAAATATGCGGAGTTCAAATAGATAACTTGATCTGTGAAATTTTTTATAATTAGCTGTTTTTATTCTCCATCATTTAGATTATGTGATTAAGTTTTATATTGAAATACAAACTTTATCTCACTTATCAATGTTTTGCAATAAAGAAGAGTGTGAGTGAACCTGTGCAAAGAAAATTATTTGATAGAGTGATATTTATCATGCTTTTCAGTTTGTAGTTGAATTCTAGAATGGATTCTTTATAGTTCTCATTGATTGTATGTCAGTATGTCAGTCTTTAGGACACCGATTACCCTCATGCGGCCACAATTTACAATGTGACGGCCACAAGCCCGTTAAACGCAGAGTGGAGTATTGTTGTTTGCAAGTAATGCTATGGTTTTAATAGGATATCTGTCTCCTATTAAAATACATTCCTGTGTTGGATTTTGGATTAAATTCATGTCTTCTTCGGATTTTGGGATATTTAATTTTCATGGATTGTGATTGTGATTTTCAAGACTATTAATGTAAGTAAATGCCCAAATAGATATTTTTATTCATTTATTCTTTTTTTTTTATTTTTTAGTTTAGTTTTGTTTTGAAGCATTTATTATAATAAATAATGTACATATCCACTTATACACCAAATACTGCTTTCAACTACTTATTATTATTATTAATATTATATAAAATAATAATAATAATAATAATAATAATAATAATAATAATAATAATAATAATAATAATAATAATAATAATAATAATAATAATAATAATAATAATAATAATAATAATAATAATAATAATAATAAGTGCATTGTCATTGAGTGAAATCCCAATCATGGTTGCCCAAATAAAACTGGCGCTAGAATCCCGACTACCTGTCTAAACGAATGTTGTTTGTACGATACATACTAACTACACGTTCAATATCGGGGGCAGAAAATATACGTTTGGTTTTATGAAATTAAAACAGTAGTCCCACATTGTTCTTTGACGTTATTTGTGGTTGCATTTGCTTTGAAACTTACACATTATATTGTGTTACATTGTTTACAAAATATTTCTGGTACTCGTATGCATGTGTAGTCAACGGTCAATCGTGTTCTTTATTATTTTATTATTAATTTTGGCTTGGCATCGTACATGTGTGAATCTGACAGGTTGTTATGGATGGTAATTACTCGTATAACATTAAGTGATTTTTAAACATTTTTACGGCGTTTTAAATGTCTTTCTTGCATTCATTGCCGAGCACCTCCACTTTTCTGTTACTATTTTAACGATCAGCTGATTTTCTCTTGCCTCCCCTTTAATTTCGCGGACTTTTTTCAGAACGAGGCGTGGGAGTGACTAATTCATTCCCGAGGCTATATTTTTCTCCAGAGTCCAATCCACAAGAATACTGGAACTACCCAGGCGTCAGCCGCAGTGCAGAGCCGCAAGGTGAACTAAGGTTAAGTGACCTGCTCAATCAAGATTGCACAGTGTGGCGGGGAATCTATTACAAAGCAACACAATATCGTTGTACCACGATAAAGTAGTCCTTCAGAGCCATTGGGCCAATTTATCCCGGTTTCTATCGCGTGAAAAGGACTATAGCAATTACTTGATACCATTTTGATAGGATGCTAGGCCATCGCTATCTATTTTCCGCCACATGTAACAGACTCGGCTACCCATTCAGTGCTGAGTGGAGAGGATGGGGGGGGGGGGGGGGGGGGTCAGAAAAAAATCCGGAATCGAGTGCTCTACTCACCGAGCTCTGGGTGTGGTTCCCAACCTCCCATAGTGGGCAGGGAGGTACTTGATGTGTCTTCTATTCCCCTATATCTGTATTTCAATTGCATTCTGTCTTTGGCTTGGAATGAGATTACTTAGTTTTATCCTGACCTTGGTTGAGAGGGAAACAGTCGAATGCATAGTTATATTTTTTCCCTTGTAAATCATCTCTCGGTTATGTGCTGTTATTTATTATTATTATCTTTCATATATGATTTGTCAACAACCGAGTGTATTCCTCTTAGTGGGATCATGTGCTGGTGTATGGGTGAGACTTTTAGGTGATCTCAAACTAAGTATACACTGATTGATAGTGTGCGCTTGGCATCTACATGTTTCTTATTTGAACTAATTCCCCTTTGTCAAACATTTTCTTGGGTGCTTTAATTCTATTTCTAGAATCTTTTAACTAAGTATTCCATTTTCTTCCTTTTTACAAAGCTTGTGCCACTCTATTGCGCTTTTGACGAAATATCCTAGTTTGGTTCTTCAAAGAAGTTCTATTCGCTCTGAATAATAATTTGACAATACAATATGAAGACAATGCTACGAAGGATTTATTAACTTCGCCCAGTATCAAGTTCGCATAAGAGAGCGCGTTCATTCAAAGGTGCGAATTGAAATTGATGGTATAATAAAACAATGCTATACACACGAACAAAATTCATTGACACCTCCAACACTGAACTACCCCCCCCCCCCCCCCCCCCCCCCCCCCAAAAAAACAAAACAAAACAAAACAAAACAAAACAACAAACAACATAATAATAATAAATAAATAAATAAATTCTCCCAATTCAAGGGAATTAATCGCTTTCTCATTTTGAAAATAAAAAGCTTGGATAACTTCCCTTGTTGTACCCATTGAGGTTTAGGGTTAATTCATCCACGACCGAACGGATCCAGAAACTGTAAGCAAAATGACCACTCGTGAAAATTGAGCATGTAATTGAAGAAAGTAACTGATGTCGTTACAGTCAGACATCAGTTAAATTCGTCGTTACACGTTCAGCTTTCATGAGTTGTCACGTCGCCTACAGTTTCTTCCGGGTATCCGTCAGGCTGGAGATGAATTAACAGTCGCTACGTCTTAATGGGCCATAATGCAAACAAGAGATATGTGTACTGATACTGAGACATTAAACTACTTTTCGTGACCGAGAGGTTCCATAAAGAATGGTACTGCCATCAGGTCAACCGATTTTTATTTTATTATTATGTTTTAGCTCTGCGACATTTGCTCCAAGAGAAGACGTTTATGCAATGTAGCTGTGACAGTAATGATGCATTGCGAATTGCATTGAACAAGACAAGCACCAGAACACGCGCTTTGTCAAATTTATACAAAATTTTTATTTTTAATTAAAAAAATCGTTGCATTATCCCTCTGGGCCAGAAGGCTAGGAATGTTTCAATGTGACCCTGGATGAAACCCTGATCAACTCTGATATTTTTTTTCTACTTAAAAAAAATAATAAATATTAATATATACGTATATATATATATACGTGTATATATATATATATATATATATATATATATATATATATATATATATATATATATATATATATAGGCTACGCTTATTTGTACTACCACTGCAAATAACGCCAGAGCTTATTTAGAAAAGTGCCAGAAGACAATAGAGAATATAAAATTTTTCGCGGCGGTGGTGGGTTTGAACCTGCGACCTTATTGGTACGACAACTCCGCCTGGCAGGTGAGAGCGTGGCTCTACCGTGTGAGCTATCCACGAACACAAAAATATTCGTTTCAAACCCAAAGTCATTACTAGATCCCTCTCTCACCCACTTCTTGAGACCGCCGATTCGTTCGTACACCACCATCGCGAATAATTTTGACCAGCAGTTAAGCTTAATAGCCAATATTCTCAACACAAACATATAACATAGAAACGATTGAGACATTGAGTATGCTCCGGTGTATGGGGTGAATTTTTAATTCAGAAAAGTGAGTGGAGCAGGCACTTATGTTGGTAACAACAAGATATGAAGTGAATAGAAAAGTGCCAGAAGACAATAGAGAATATAAAATTTTTCGCGGCGGTGGTGGGGTTTGAACCTGCGACCTTATTGGTACGACAACTCCGCCTGGCAGGTGAGAGCGTGGCTCTACCGTGTGAGCTATCCACGAACACAAAAATATTCGTTTCAAACCCAAAGTCATTACTAGATCCCTCTCTCACCCACTTCTTGAGACCGCCGATTCGTTCGTACACCACCATCGCGAATAATTTTGACCAGCAGTTAAGCTTAATAGCCAATATTCTCAACACAAACATATAACATAGAAACGATTGAGACATTGAGTATGCTCCGGTGTATGGGGTGAATTTTTAATTCAGAAAAGTGAGTGGAGCAGGCACTTATGTTGGTAACAACAAGATATGAAGTGAATAGAAAAGTGCCAGAAGACAATAGAGAATATAAAATTTTTCGCGGCGGTGGTGGGGTTTGAACCTGCGACCTTATTGGTACGACAACTCCGCCTGGCAGGTGAGAGCGTGGCTCTACCGTGTGAGCTATCCACGAACACAAAAATATTCGTTTCAAACCCAAAGTCATTACTAGATCCCTCTCTCACCCACTTCTTGAGACCGCCGATTCGTTCGTACACCACCATCGCGAATAATTTTGACCAGCAGTTAAGCTTAATAGCCAATATTCTCAACACAAACATATAACATAGAAACGATTGAGACATTGAGTATGCTCCGGTGTATGGGGTGAATTTTTAATTCAGAAAAGTGAGTGGAGCAGGCACTTATGTTGGTAACAACAAGATATGAAGTGAATAGAAAAGTGCCAGAAGACAATAGAGAATATAAAATTTTTCGCGGCGGTGGTGGGGTTTGAACCTGCGACCTTATTGGTACGACAACTCCGCCTGGCAGGTGAGAGCGTGGCTCTACCGTGTGAGCTATCCACGAACACAAAAATATTCGTTTCAAACCCAAAGTCATTACTAGATCCCTCTCTCACCCACTTCTTGAGACCGCCGATTCGTTCGTACACCACCATCGCGAATAATTTTGACCAGCAGTTAAGCTTAATAGCCAATATTCTCAACACAAACATATAACATAGAAACGATTGAGACATTGAGTATGCTCCGGTGTATGGGGTGAATTTTTAATTCAGAAAAGTGAGTGGAGCAGGCACTTATGTTGGTAACAACAAGATATGAAGTGAATAGAAAAGTGCCAGAAGACAATAGAGAATATAAAATTATTTTTTTTTTTTTTTTTTTTTTTTTTTTTTTTTTTTTTTTTTTTTTTTTTCTATTCACTTCATATCTTGTTGTTACCAACATAAGTGCCTGCTCCACTCACTTTTCTGAATTAAAAATTCACCCCATACACCGGAGCATACTCAATGTCTCAATCGTTTCTATGTTATATGTTTGTGTTGAGAATATTGGCTATTAAGCTTAACTGCTGGTCAAAATTATTCGCGATGGTGGTGTACGAACGAATCGGCGGTCTCAAGAAGTGGGTGAGAGAGGGATCTAGTAATGACTTTGGGTTTGAAACGAATATTTTTGTGTTCGTGGATAGCTCACACGGTAGAGCCACGCTCTCACCTGCCAGGCGGAGTTGTCGTACCAATAAGGTCGCAGGTTCAAACCCCACCACCGCCGCGAAAAATTTTATATTCTCTATTGTCTTCTGGCACTTTTCTATTCACTTCATATCTTGTTGTTACCAACATAAGTGCCTGCTCCACTCACTTTTCTGAATTAAAAATTCACCCCATACACCGGAGCATACTCAATGTCTCAATCGTTTCTATGTTATATGTTTGTGTTGAGAATATTGGCTATTAAGCTTAACTGCTGGTCAAAATTATTCGCGATGGTGGTGTACGAACGAATCGGCGGTCTCAAGAAGTGGGTGAGAGAGGGATCTAGTAATGACTTTGGGTTTGAAACGAATATTTTTGTGTTCGTGGATAGCTCACACGGTAGAGCCACGCTCTCACCTGCCAGGCGGAGTTGTCGTACCAATAAGGTCGCAGGTTCAAACCCCACCACCGCCGCGAAAAATTTTATATTCTCTATTGTCTTCTGGCACTTTTCTATTCACTTCATATCTTGTTGTTACCAACATAAGTGCCTGCTCCACTCACTTTTCAGAGCTTATTTGTACTCTTACTAAAAATAGAATTTGCGTAATTACTAAAAATATAACATTTTATACGGATAGAACTGCAATATACAATGAATTATCTGGACTCAGGGTTGCCAGTTTGGCATTTTAAATGCCAGATTCCAAAAATCTGGCATTTTTGAAAACCGTTTGGCATTAGAAAAATCATTTGGCATTTGGCATTTTCATTTGGCATTTTCTTTTCTTGTATATTATACTTCAAATGACACCTTTTCTTAATTATTTCTAAACGCGTAAACACAAATCTCTTCACATCGGAAAACTTTGCTATTAAAACTCGCACCCTGAACTAGCCCTGCCTCCCTCAGATATTCACTCAAATTCAGCCCTCGACAAGTATCCTCGTAAGTTTTCTGGGAATCTCCTGCAAAACTCATGTATATTTGCGTCATGGTCGCCTGTTAACTTTCACTCCACTTAGTAGTCAGTAGGTAAAAAATTACCCCAATAGGAAATTTAGTATAATTCAACAAAAAAAAAAAAAAAAAAAAAAAAAAGAAAACACGCAAGCCACCAGGATATGATAGTAAATTGTCTATCAAAAGTGAGTAGTTTTCTTAGTGGGGGAGGGAGTCAACAGACTTTGGCATTTTTTTTGAGTGTTTTGGCATTTTTTGAGTCTTCCCCTGGCATTTTGTTGAAAAATAATCTGGCAACCCTGTCTGGAAGTCAAAAAGTGAACACTTCATCTCATCACAATCACATTATTACTATTATTACCATTACAAGTTGATTTTGACGGACTTTGGTAATTCTTCACTCTTTTCAAGTCACAGAATACTCAGTTTACAAGGTAAGCATACGAAATGCACATTTTAATTCATTTCTTATTTTTATAACTAAACATGCTTTGGGGTTGTGTGTTTGTTGATTGTGCATCAGCTGACGACACATTTGTCGCTACCGCGAATTACTTAACTTTATTACTTTATTTTGTGAAAAATAACAATGACAGGGCTTAAAAAAAAATTAAAATACTAATTCCCCCCCCCCCCCAAATAATTTAAATCAGCCTTCCATGTCAGGCGATTAAAACCAGGTGTTTCAATGTTCGATCCCCAGTCAAAAGGTTGCTAATTTTGTCAAGATCATGATCAAGAGGTTTCGAGTACTCACGACATTCCAGGCTCAGGGTCCTTTAAAAAATACTTTTCATTCAGTTATTGTTATTATCTTTATTATGGCCGACACAGCATGCATCGTCCATACTTTTTCAAACTTTTTTTTTTTTTGGGGGGGGGGGGGGGGGGGGGGGGTGGCTGTTTTTTTATTATCGGAAAATTGGGTTTTGTATGTTATGTTCATGGAGAGAGAGAGAGAGAGTAATATTTTATAATGATAAGATATCTGTAGTGGTTGTATTATTAGTAGTTTTGAAATGCCTATGAGATAATTATATTAGTGTGATTATTTTTATTATATTTTTAAAAATTACGTACGGCTATGTCGTAGTGGTATGACACTCGCTTTTGGACCGGAAGGTCCTGGGCTCGAGCCTCGCTCTGCGCATAGTTGAGCCCTTGGAAAAGGCACTTTGCTCACTTTCTCTCACCGGACTCAGTTGTAAAATGTGTACTTGGCCGTTAAATGCGTTGTCTCTGTCCGAAGAAATTGTAATATTGCCTAACAGACGTTATGTCCCGTTCAACATGCGAAGTGTTGCTGTTGTTATAAACTTTAGCATTGGCATGTATGTGCCTATTTCGCTGTAGTGAATTTAATTTAATTTTTTGTTTTCATTGACAGCTAACATGAAAGAACACTGTTGACGTTACTGGTTTCCTGACAATCCATAAAGATGCTGGCTCAAGGGCTATTCTGGCAAGGTGTGTTGAGGCAAACCTTTGCCTGTGGCAAAACTCATCAATCAGCAAACCATCATCTGGGCCAGCAGACCAGAGTGTCTGCATGCACTTTTTGACAATGGTTAGTAATGTTTTCAAATCTCCATTGCGCCTTTACATTTTTTATTGGTGATCAATAAAATAAATGCTCATTTTTCTAAATGAAAATGGCAAAGCATCATTTGAATTGAATTACTACTGAATGTATTAACTTAACGACAGACTATAGTTTGTTGCCAAGAGTTTTGTTCTATGGATGTAAAACCAATGAAATTTCAAGTGTGTTGGTGTGAATAATGATCATTTTTTAAAAATTGCTATGTCTTTGACAAATGCATTTTATGACAATAATGCCATTTCCAAAAATTGCTAATGAACTGTGTCTCTTTTTTATTTCAATTTTTCCATCTAGAGCAGGATCAACCCTCTTTGTGGAACTACAAAAAAAGTGGTGGCAAACAAGTAGTGTTGACTTTTTCTGTATTGAGGCGAAAGAGATTTTTATTCCAAGGGTTTGGGAAAGCAAATTGCTTTTTATTCAGAGCTAGTGCACTATTTAACTGTTTTATTGTCTAAAATAGAATTGATTTTGCAGTTCAACTTGACTAGATATCTAATTTTATACGACTTGTCTCTCAAGTAGAATAAAAAAATGAAAAATGAGGATAGTGTGCCCTATCATATTTTGAAAAATCATTTAATATATCTAGAAATCATCTGTAGAACCTATTGTATACAGTAAATAATTAGGTTTTGTGATTATAATGATGAATTCATAAGGTATGACATCATATTCGACCACAAAATTATTTTATCTCTGGGCATAAAATTTTACAGCATTTTTTTTTATCTATGGGGTATGGGTTAGTGAACCGATTGTAATTTTTTTTAGACTTAGATCAATCTACAAAATTTTCGTTTTCTTGTCCTATTACGGTCATATTTTGAAAGTTTGATGGATCATTTCTTTTAGTTGTCTGCAAAATCAGCCTTTTAACTTTATGTCAAATTCAAATTATAGAAAAAGCTTGCGCTTTCTCAAATGTCTGTTTTATGTCATTTTTCTGATTTTCTAGCAATCCTACCTTAATCATTTTCCTTTAAATTATCTTCAAATTTATTCAGAATCTTTTCTATGATGTGTTTTACATCATGATGTAAGTGTTTGGGGGTAAATTAAAATTTAGCAATTTTATAAATTTTAAAATTCATTTGTTCCTGTTGATCCGCGCTAAATTTTCAGTTGAAATCAAATAAAAATTCTAAAAAAATTATTCCAAGAGTTTTCATGATATAGCTATTTATGAAAGAAACATTGTGTTTAAATTTGAAAGAAATTTATATGCTAGTTTTTGGTGCATCTATGTTAGAATTTTAGGGTTTTACGTCTAATTTTAGCCTATGTTGCCCCTTAAAAAAGTTTTTTTTTTTTAATTCAGTTATTTTTGGTGTTTAACATCAAATTATACATTACATTATTAGTTCATGAGATATAATTAAAGAATTTTAGAACTATAAAGCATATTTGACCACTAAAGTAATTTTTTGGTGAATAACAGCAGATATTAAATTATTTCGTAATTTTTTTCTTAGAGGTATGGGTTAGCGAATCGTTTAGAATTTTTTTCAGAATTTGATCAATTTATAAAATATTACTGTTTTCTTGTTCCATATTGTTTATATACTTGATGAATGTTGGCCTTTGTCTGCATAATTGGCTTTATTATCAAATTAAAGACAAATTTTTCATTTTCTCAAAATTTCATTGTGCGTCATTCTCTGATTTTCTAACATTCACATCTGGATTGTTTCCCATCAGATTGTCTTCAAATTTGGTCAGAATTTTTCTTATGATGTGTTTTGCATCATGATGGATGGGTTTTGGGCTAAACAAAAATTTAGCAGTTTTATGAATTTTTAAATCAATTTTTTTTCTGTCATGTCACACCAAATTTTCACTAAGAAATCGAAAAAAAATTCTGAAAAATTTATTTTCAAGACTATTGCTAAACCTATCCATCTTGTTGTAAGAAACATTTTGTGTAAATTTGAAAGAGATCTGTTCGTTGTTTTTTTCTGCATCACTGTAAGAATTTTTGGGGTCTAATTTGAGCTTATATTGTCCCCCTGGTGGTAGGGATTTGGTGGCTAATAGTATTAGCGCTGGTGTTAGGGACTCAGTAATAGCCATGTGGTAGGAACTCGGCGAGTAAAAGTGCTGGTGATAGGGATTCAACGAGTAAAAGCGCTGGTGGTAGGGACTCAGTGAGTAATAGCGCTGATCGTAGGGACTCGGTGAGTAAAAGCGCTGGTCGTAGGGACTCGATGAGTAAAAGCTCTATGACTCGCTGAGTAATAGCGCTGGTGGTAGGGACTCGGTGAGTAATAACGCTGGTCGTAGGTGTTCAGTGAGTAAAAGCTCTAGGACTCTGTAATAGCGCTGGTGGTAGGGACTCGGTGAGTAAAAGCGCTGGTGGTAGGGGCTCAGTGAGTAATAGCGCTGGTCGTAGGGACTCAGTGAGTAAAAGCTCTATGACTCAGTGAGTAGAAGCGCTGGTGGTAGGGACTCAGTGAGTAAAAGCTCTATGACTCGGTAATAGCACTGGTGGTAGGGACTCGGTGAGTAAAAGCTCTATGACTTAGTGAGTAAAAGCGCTGGTGGTAGGGACTCGAAGAGTAAAAGCGCTGGTGGTAGGGACTCGGTGAGTTATAGCGCTGGTGGTAGGGACTCAGTGAGTAAAAGCTCTATGACTCAGTGAGTAGAAGCGCTGGTGGTAGGGACTCAGTGAGTAAAAGCTCTATAACTCAGTAATAGCACTGGTGGTAGGGACAGTGTCAGTGAGTAAAAGCGCTGGTGGTAGGGACTCGAAGAGTAAAAGCACTGGTGGTAGGGACTCAGTGAGTAAAAGCTCTATGACTCAGTGAGTAAAAGCGCTGGTGGTAGGGACTCGAAGAGTAAAAGCGCTGGTGGTAGGGACTCGGTGAGTTATAGCGCTGGTGGTAGGGACTCAGTGAGTAAAAGCTCTATGACTCAGTGAGTAGAAGCGCTGGTGGTAGGGACTCAGTGAGTAAAAGCTCTATAACTCAGTAATAGCACTGGTGGTAGGGACAGTGTCAGTGAGTAAAAGCGCTGGTGGTAGGGACTCGAAGAGTAAAAGCACTGGTGGTAGGGACTCAGTGAGTAAAAGCTCTATGACTCAGTGAGTAAAAGCGCTGGTGGTAGGGACTCGAAGAGTAAAAGCGCTGGTGGTAGGGACTCGGTGAGTTATAGCGCTGGTGGTAGGGACTCAGTGAGTAAAAGCTCTATGACTCAGTGAGTAGAAGCGCTGGTGGTAGGGACTCAGTGAGTAAAAGCTCTATAACTCAGTAATAGCACTGGTGGTAGGGACAGTGTCAGTGAGTAAAAGCGCTGGTGGTAGGGACTCGAAGAGTAAAAGCACTGGTGGTAGGGACTCAGTGAGTAAAAGCTCTATGACTCAGTGAGTAAAAGCGCTGGTGGTAGGGACTCGAAGAGTAAAAGCGCTGGTGGTAGGGACTCGGTGAGTTATAGCGCTGGTGGTAGGGACTCGGTGAGTAAAAGCTCTATGACTCGAGTAAAAGCGCTGGTGGTAGGGACTCGGTGAGTTATAGCGCTGGTGGTAGGGACTCGGTGAGTAATTGCACTGGTGGTAGGGACTCGGTGAGTAAAAGCTCTATGACTCAATGAGTAAAAGCGCTGGTGGTAGGGACTGTTTGTTTGTTTTTGAGGGTTTTACGGCGCTTGCAACACATTAAGGTCATATCAGCGCCAGTAAAAAGGAAGAAATGGGATAGTAAAAAGTTATAGAATTCAATTAAAGCACCCAAGAAAAGGTAAGACAAAGGGGAATTTGTTCAAATGGGAAACAGATGTAGATTCCAAGAGCACACCGTCAAAGTACTTAGTTTGAGATCACCTAAAAGTCTCATCCAGACACAAGCACAGGTCCCGACTAAGAGGAATACACTCAAATGTTAACAAATCAAATATAATATGTAAATAAAACATAATACAGTACATAACAGAGAGATGATTTACAATGAAAAAAATATCATCTCCCAAAACTAACTATACATTCGACTGCTTCCCTCTCAGCCGGGGGATCCGGCCAGGACCAGGACAAAACCAAGTAATCTCATTCCAAGACAAAGACAGAAAGCATGTTGGAAAACAGATATAAGGGGATAGAAGACACAGTATGAACCCCCCTGCCCACTAAGGGAGGTCAGGAACCCCGCCCAGGTGGAGGGACTGGGTGAGTAATAGCGCTGGTGGTAGGGACTCAGTAAAAGCGCTGGTGGTAGGGACTCAGTGAGTAAAAGCGCTGGTAGGGATTCAGTGGTGTCACTGATTTTATGACATTAGAATATAAAGAAATTTACAACTACAATCGGACTAATGATTTTACAAAAGGTCCCCACAAAAGTATATCTTTAAATTATTAAACAAGTCTGTTGATTGAATTAAATTATAATTTTATTTTAAAAGATCAAGAAAATGTCAAAATGCATGAACACTACTTCACTCTATACCGATCACGACCCAACAAGTATTGAGAACAACCATGCTTCTCAAATTTGTTTTACATACAGGACTTTGCACTATCCTTTTGAATCTGGATAGAGACTTGACCGACTCAATTGTTAACGGGCACCTTTTTACTATCACACTCTTTTATTGAGATGTGATATTACGACTTATAATGTCCCTTTTTATTTCGTCACTGACCGACCACCTTTGAAATTTTGATATTCTACAACACAGTGTTTGGTCTCCTGTGTTATATTTGTTTTATTCTGTACCGACCTGTATAACACAGTTTCGGCCTGAAATTTCCTGTGTAGAGTCACATTTGAAAAATTTCGCAGAAAGAGGGTTAGAATGGGGATTTGTCTGTATTAAGTCAGTCATGTCAACAATGTCAAAGTCTTTATCTTCAGAGACAAGAGTCAAAAACTGTTCCAACTGGGAGATTCTTTGCAGAAACTGATGTTCTACCATAACTTGAAACAAGCTATTGATCCTGTTTGTCACTGAAGATACAATTCGATACAGTCCTTCCTGTGTATTTGTCACACGTCATACTGGTACAATGTCAGTTTCAGGTTGGTCATGGATTTCCAGTCTTTCGCCCGCCATGACCCTCATCATCTATGCACATAATATTCACAAGTGGATACAAATATCGATTTACTTTGTATGTTGCATCCATAACAAACACATCACAAAAAACACTCACATCACGCCTCATTCTTCCGTTACTTAAAACAAATACTCAAAACCACCATCCTCATTCACACTGAACTTTGTTACACTCCTTCCTCCTCTATCTCTCTCAGTAATTCCTGTACCGTTTCACCGTCCGTCCTATCAATATCAGTCTTGAACAATCTCCGCTGCAAATCTTCGACATCTTTAGCAATACATTTTATCCTTGGCTTGATTGAATGTATTGCCTAAGTTGGGTTGTGGACACCTTTGTTTTAGCCATAGCCTTCACTGTCTCATTCACGAGGGGCAGGCGATTCTCCGGATAAAGTGAGGATGGCTAAATGTAAAAAGAAAAAAGATTAAAAGTACAAAATTGTATGCAATAGCATTCAATTCAGACCTGCCAGCTAACAAAAAAAAAAAAAAAAAAAGCATTTTATTTTTTATTGACAATTTAAAGACAAAAATCTGCATATAAACCCATAATGCACGAGTTGTGTTTGTCACTCTAAAATACTTGAATGAACTAAAATGCAACAGGCGCTCATCAAATTCAAGGGTTAAATGAATGACTGCAGAATTCCCAAAAAAACGTCGCTTCATTGTCTTTGTAACATTTTCATGGCATACAAAAACGCAATAGAGTGGTCACCATTTATAATTAGTCCTCAGAAATCAAGCACTTATAACTGCATCGTACCCATAGTCAAAGTCAAATTTTATTTTGAAAAGTCTATGGACAACCATCAAATCTTAAAATTCCTTATCTGGAACAAAAAAAAAACCCAAAAAAATACCACCACCTAGATCTGCTTATATTGTCTTACAGGACTTAATAGCGCTTACAACACTATAAAAAGGATGATGATATGGTGACTGATTCAATAAATAGGGAACAGTAGATTTCACGAGCACCTCAAAGATGTACCAATTTTGACATTACCTCAAAGTCTCACTGAGACACAAGCAAAGGATCCTGCTAAAACATTTACATAATGCAATAATATTCAAAACCTATAACTATAACAGTACATAACAGAGAGATGATTTACAGTATAAAAAATCATCTCAAGAAGAAAGGTACTGTATTTGACTGTCTGCCTCCCAACTAAAGACCCCGCAAGGACCAGGAAAAAAAATGAGCAATCTTAATCCATAACAAAGACAGGGAGCAACATGGAAAGGGAAAACAAATATAAGGGATAGAAAAATGTTAACTCTCTGCCAGAACCCTTCCAAGAAATTTTTTTTAATAAAAAAAAATACAAATTCTGGAACAGTCAATTTTGTCACAAGCTGGTCATCATCTCTCCATCTCAGTGCGCCACCTTGAATGTATCGTAATAAAATATGAGTTGGAATGGCTGTTGTCCTTTAAACATTTGGTCCTGGTGTCAACAGTGCATTTACCTAACTAATCTATAACTATATATTACACTCAATAGTGGGAGGGGGGAGGGACAATTAAGTACTGAAAATATAAAGTAACAAGAAAAGAAAAAATAATACATATTTATAAAAAAAATTGAGTCTAATTGCGACTAAAATAGAATTTGCGATTAATTGCTGTCAAGTGTAAAATTTTCGGCAGCGAAAAACTGCAGGGACAAAATGTCGATGGAAAATAAGTATAAAATGAATGAGTCTTACCAATTTATCACATGGGTGATTTTCATGGTGGTGATTAGCCCTGTAACCCTCAGAAGCCAGTATTAATTTCAGAGTCCTGCATGGTAAGAAAAACTTTTTATTACAAAGTAATAAAATTATCCACAACATAGTATGATAAAATATTAATAGCGTTGTCACTTGCATAACTCAATTGTGAAGGATTTCAACATGCAGATTATAGAGCAATTGAAAATAAATCTTAATAAGACATTCAATAATAATACTAATCCAGATGAACAAATCAAGTGTTTCACTTTTTAAAACTGTTCTGGTAATAGTTGAACTATTGTCTTGCTGCATTACATCGTGCAGCCGCCCACTGAAGACTGTAAATGAGCTGCAGATAGGCACACATTGCCTCTTCCTCTGGATGTTTTAAAATTCAGAATCAGTTTGATTGCTTTATTAAAATTGTCTTGGCAATCAAGATAGAAAAGCTGATGGTGATAATTTACTTCCGAGTTATTCTGAAATATTATAACCTTGTGCATATAATATTTTAATTTTTTTTTAAATATGTAAAAGTAAAAAAACACCTCCTGCCCTCGTCCAAAAACAACCTCCTCCTACCTCTGGTTAGGGCGAACTCTTTTGCTTGAAGTCAATTGCTTTTTGCCTGCTTGCATTCATAGACACAAAAGTCATAAATTAGCCAACTTTCCTCAGGGTGATATGATGGAAGCTGAAAAACACGGAATAATATAAAAGATCATAACATAAATACCTAAATATTAAGTTTAAAAATTGCAATATTTTCTCCAACTGAGACAAAGGTGTTACAGTTCAGTACGTTAGAAGAATAAGAAAGTAAGTCGAGAGTTTTCTCGAAGAACTTAAATTTGTGACGTGGTACTCAAATCAGGGACTAGGTCAAAAGCTGAATGGAATGGCACAAATGGAAAGCCAAAGGCATGTTGTTTTCAATATTTAAAGTCAATAAAAATTCAAATTCTGTGCATTCTAATATTAGGCAAACAACTACAGACCACACTAAATTGAATTGTATTAAGTAAAAGGATCTTGTCACATTCAATCAAGCTGTCATTTGAGAAAAATTACTTCATTATAAATTGAAGTTCAGATCGCATGTTTGAAGCCGTATTAGGAAAATTCATGTATCTGTGTATAAGCCAAGTTTCATCAAAATCACAGTGGCAACGAGTGTCTAATATTTGCCACCAGATACACTCGTAAAATTTGAGTGTAGGCCTATTTAGCAAAATCATATATTAGGAATGGTTTATACTACATCATAAAGTAGCGCATGCCCGTCATCATCCTGCATCTTTTTTATATATATATAAGTATTAAAAAAAGAATTGAGCTTTCATAAGCCGCAATATCCACCAAACATGCTCAAAGCACTTTACAAAGGATCCATGACTAGCAGCAACACGTAACAAGTAGAACGTTAGGCGATGTTTTTCTTCTGACAGACAACGCTCTTAGCGGATAGGAAATCATACACATGAGTACAGTGAGAGAATGTGAGGCCTTGACGAGGCTCGACCCCATGACCTTCCAATCCGGAAGTGAGTGCCACACAGCCGCATATATCTTGGCGGTTCTTGAGAATTTGCCAAACACCTACAAACTAATTAGTAAAAAGAGCGGAGATGGGCAGAAATAGACAGACAGATACACACACAGAGAGAGAGAGAGAGAGAGAGAGAGAGAGAGAGAGAGAGAGAGAGAGAGAGAGAGAGAGAGAGAGAGAGAGAGAGAGAGAGAATAAGATCAGTTGCCTGTGGTGTCAGTCCGTTTAGGAGTGAGGTGGCGGAAGAAGTAGTCTAGCACTAGTACTTGGGTAGTAGTAGTAAGTAGTAAATAGGGGAGGTCTTCTGCACGTTCCTTGAGCTAATGAAAGTATTCCTTCAACTAACCTTAAAATAAAAAAATAAAACCTTGTACATTTCCAACACTTGGACCTGCACTATGACCTATAACTAAAACTAACAGACAAAAAAAAAACCCCGCTAAGACTCCTCTCCAGTACCTTTCAATATTTCAAATTGAATTATAATGGCTGCGGAAAACTAAAACAATGGTCATATAAGGAAATTTACAAATCAATCAAGTTGTTCTACAGGTTTTAAAATGAAAATATGAAGTAACAAGATATCACTCTAATATAGTGACACCTAACTAACACTAGACATCACACCAGCAGCAATGCTGAGCGGAGTAATTTTACTTTTTTCACTTGCAACCAAGTTGCCACATTGGATTTTCTTTCTTTACTTCTTTTTTTAGTGTTCTGCTAATGTGCAATCTACATTTAAAATAAAAAGTGGCATCTTTCATTTCTTCTAATACTTAACAGACACGATTATGTCCACTTCACATCTCAACAACAGGGACAATTTTTTTCACTTCTTGAGGCAGTTTTTTCTTACTTCTTTTAAATTTCATTTTTTTTAAAGCTTCTTTATTGATTTGTTTATAAGTTCTATTGTTCTTCTTATTTTTCATAGTCAATATCATTTTCATCAGCATACTTTTACGGTACTTTTACCATGTTATTCTTACGCTCTTACAGTTACAGTACAGCAGACCTTTAAAGTGCTACTAAATTTGAAAAATTAAAATAAAACGTTTGACAAAAGATCCACAGTTCAAAAGCTAAAACAATTATAAAGTGAAACTACCTCGAGGCTCGAGGAACATCGGGGGCAAGGTCTCCCGCCCATACTGGGCACTGTGGGACTGGAAGTCTAGAGAGCTGCGCCGGTGGAAACCGTAATTTAGTTTCTTAAACGGCTCCGATCATTCAGAAGAGGAGTAGTACCTATCTAGTTGTAGTTATTAGTAGAAGAAGAAGAAGAAGAAGAAGAAGGAGCATGTTCAGGTTCAAGTTCAACCCTCTTAGTAGGCACTTGCAAGAATTTTTCAAAATAGTGGCTATGGGTATTAATTTAGCGTAGAAAAATAAAGGGGAGTGAAACATTAACTAGAGTGAAAAATTATGGCTCTGTCTCAACTGGTCAAAAAGTTATGACCGTTTATGTAGTGGAAAATCTCTATTTATAGAGGAAAAAATGTGACCAAAGCACAGCATCCCAATGGATAATCACGTATAATTCAGAAACAGCTTCAGATACAACTTTGAAATTTTTACATGTGGTAAATCAACATCTCTGTAATACATTGCAAACAGAAAATGAATTATTTATTGAGAAAGAAAAGTATAGTTTAGAGCTGAGACAGCTGAAATCAAGGAAAAATAGATCACGACATGCAAATGAATGACCTATTGGAATTTTGGAAAAGTCAATAATAAAATATTTATTCACATGAAGATAAGACCAAATACACCACTGAATCGGCGTCGTTTAGTTGTTCACTTTGAACTTTTCAAAATGAAAATAGACCTCATAAAAGCAAAGATATGAACTGACAAATGTTTGAGGTGGTGTACTCTTCTAAGTTGATAGAGTTAGAGTGAGAATGACGAGAAATGAGTTGCCACTTAATTAAGGAAAAAAAATTGTCGTATCTAGTTTACTTACCTTCTTTGTTGACTTTTTAATAAAAAGTACATTATTCTCATTTTCGAATGTTTTCAAATTGGAGAAAAGATGAGAATGTCTCGTTTACCGAGAGGGCCATTTTTTTTGCTTCACACTTCTCAAAGAAAGACCGCGAAAAGTGGAGGCTGGTCGCAGGGTTGCCAGATTATTTTTCAACAAAATGCCAGGGGAAGACTCAAAAAATGCCAAAACACTCAAAAATATGCCAAAGTCTGTTGACTCCCACCCCCACTAAGAAAACTACTCACTTTTGATAGATAGTATGCAGATGACGTCACTCAGGCCTTTGTTATTGTTTTTGCCATCCGCGTTTGTGAGTTGTACTCACTAAACTGTATTAACCAGACTATAAAAGTTCATGGTTACACAGAGTTTGTGTGTTGGTCCGTTATACTTCCGGATGGCAATGTTGTGAACTCCTTGGACAAGCGCATTCTATCTATAGACAATTTACTATCATACCCTGGTGGCTTGCGTGTTTTCTTTTCTTTTTTCTTTTTTTTCTTTTTTTTTTTTTTGTTTTGAATTATACTAAATTTCCTGTTGGGATAATTTTTTACCTACTGACTACTAAGTGGAGTGCTAAACCACTACACCAGGGCTTGTTCAGGGTGTGAGTTTTAATAGCAAAGTTTTCCGATGTGAAGAGATTTGTTTTTACGCGTTTAGAAATAATTAAGAAAAGGTGTCATTTGAAGTATAATATACAAGAAAAGAAAATGCCAAATGAAAATGCCAAATGCCAAATGATTTTTTTTAATGCCAAACGGTTTTCAAAAATGCCAGATTTTTGGAATCTGGCATTTAAAATGCCAAACTGGCAACCCTGTGGTCGGCTGGTCCTTGAAAGCTCACAAATGCAACTTTAAACGCATAAGAGTGCTGGGAGTAGGTAGCTACAAATAGGTAAAGGAGCGGTGGTTTGCAACTTTAAACACATAAGAGTTCTGGGAGTACAAATAGTGAAAAGCGGTAGTTTTAGCTATTTGTAGTGGTAGTACAAATAACCACTTCGATATATATATATATATATATATATATATATATATATATATATATATATATATATATATATATATATATATATATATATATATATACCTACAAAATGTAAAAGAGAAAGATGATTTAAAGGGTAAAAATACTATGCAGAAAACACTTGTCTACTTTATCTTCCATAAACCTGATTGACTCAATTTAATTTGAGCAGCCGCATCGATATACACATAGAGCAGCATATCATACAGGAACCACAATGGAACATTCCAACCTCTTGACTGCCGCCCTCACAGTAATGGACTTCATCCAAAGACTGAAAAATCAAGTCTTATTCCTGGACGAGGAAAGAGAGCCAATAGAAAGGGCAACCATTGCATTTTTAAGAATAGCTTTAAGTTTTAAGGCACACGCAGTGCTGCTTATATCTATGTCATTTCAATATTTTAGCATAAAGTTAAGTCCTTGGAATAGGCTGTTATTTCTTCACTATACTCAGGTGTAAAACGAGTACTTTGCCAGTAACAACGTTGTCTCTGTCCAAAATAAAATTGTAAAGTTAATTGTGTCTTTCACTTTCAGGTGTAAGGTATTGTTACAAGGTTACATTATGCTGCTGGCTTGGGACCCCTTGTAAATAGTTTTGAGCATATTTAGTGGACAATGTGCTTCAGTAAAAAAACTGATAAAGCCAACGTTGCCGGATCAGAAAATGTTTTTTTTTTGTTTTTTTTTTGTTTGTTGCTTTAGGTCTCTTCCAACACAATTGAGGTTATATGAGAGACCGCTGAAACAAAAAAACAAGCAATCTAACAAAAATAGTACAAATGTAAATCAAAATCATAACCTAAAGATATCATAAGCTAAATTATAAATAACCAAGAACAAACAGGCAGAAGATTTACAGAAAAAAAATATCCCCTGTCAAAAATACAATCACAAACCAAAGAAGCAGGATAGGTTAGTAAAGAGAAGAAGAAACGACATCACTATCGGATCGTACACCCATGCGAACATCATAGGTATATGATTCAAGGGTGATGCTCCCATCCAACCACCCGCGATCAGAAAATTTAATTGACTTTGAGAAAGCTTGACTTCATCCAATATCAATGGAACATACTTAGATAAAAAAACCCCCATACAATTAGGGACCAACAAAAATATGTTGACTTTAAGCAGAATTTGACTTTGTGGAATATATATATATATATTATATATATATATATATATATATATATATATATATATATATATATATATATATATATATATATATATATATATATAAAGAATACATTAACAAAAATAAAGAAAAAATCAAAAGAAAAAAAATAGTATCTAAATATCCTACATATGATAATGAAGGATCAAGGCTAGCGGTCCACCACCACTCACTTTTACGTCAAGGCACAAGACCAAAAGGGACAGAGCTTAGCAGGTCACCGATTTAAAGAAATACATAAGTAAAGTTGATGGCTAAAAAGGATTTAAACCCGAAATAACCGTTGTCATTTTATTCATTCATTAAAAAAAAAAAAAACATTTGTGTTCATTTTTCTTCAAAACTTACCAAAAAAATTGTATAGGTACTACTACAATGTAGTCCTTCAGATTGTCTCCCTTTTATTACACTAGTTCCCTTTCGGATAGAACGCTACTCTGTCACAACATTTTACCATTTGCAAATAAAGGAATAAATAAAGGTATCAAGGATGAGTTTTGAAGAAAATATATTAACTCTAGGAATCATCTTAAGAAACGTTTAATATCAATACAGTAACAATCCAAAATCATAATTTAGAAGACGCACTTGCTAATAACCAATTATAAAATAACTTGAAATACTCCTCAATGCAATCGCTGATCCGACCTGTATTTGTACAACCAACATGAACTTCTAAATAATCTGCCTTGTCTAAAATTATTTTGGCTAGGAATGTGGAAAAACAACTTGTGAATCCCCATATCATTACTTCATACTCATTGTCTCTATACCAAATTTCTCGACTCAAATAAGTAGCAAATTTGAAAGGGTAAAATGATATCGAAATTTTCTCGTCACATAAAAAATCCTTTAAAGGTATAAAAAATGCAAAGTCCACTTCAGTTGGGTTTATTTTAGGCTGGAAATCATTTGGGATAAAACCTACTACAGGGTAAACCACAGTGTTACGCCTTGTAATTCCTTGGGAAAGAACAGCTATCACTTCAACAGAGGATGGTGGAAGACCTATTTCCTCATGAGCTTCTCTCAAGGCTGCATCTATAACAGACACATCAGAGTCGTCTATCATGCCTCCAGGAAAAGCTGCCTCCGAGGCATGATTATGTAGATTAGCAGCCCTCTTTGTGAGTAGAATAAAAACCTCTCCATCATAGATTTTCAGGGGCATGAGAACTGCAGCCATCCTGAATATGTGATGATACTCTTCATGGTATTGTTTTTTACTTCGGATGTCAAACCCATGCAACTTCTGGGTGATTTGGGCTTTTATATCTTTATCAGAAGACATCATAACAATAGGATACTCTGTATTTCTGAATAAAGTACACGTTTTCCTGTGGTATCCGGTTTTAATTTCCACTGTTCTAGCAATTTCTTGTTTTCCTCCCTTTCCACATCGGTGTTCAGCACAGGTGACCTGTCATACTTGATTGACAAAACTGTCAGGATGAATGGAATCTGAAAGGACATAAAAACAAACTCATAATGAGGATGATCATCATCTTTTATATTCATATATGTATTGTTTAATATATTTTGCGAAATATTACATAGAAATATAATTAATAATAATAATAATAATAATAATAATAATAATAATAATAATAATAATAATAATAATAATAATAATAATAATATTATCAACAACAATACTACTACAACGACTACTAATACTAATAATAAAATAAATAAAAGCTACTACTACTACTACTACTATTACTCAGTTGCATACCAAAGCATGAACAATAATTTGTGTAGTGCTATCATCAAGAAGATGTCGAATTTTAGCAATATTTTTTTAGTGATAAAAGCAAGATTAGCAGGTTTTTGTTATGTGATTCTGCATTGAGGCATTGGAATCAAAGAATGAGCCAAGATTTCTTATAGTTGCAGTTTGCTCTATATTCAAATTTGAGTCACTTATGTCAATACTATCAAGATTAATTTTGTTCCTTTCTTTATTGGTGCCAATCGGTGTGTACATAGATACAGGTCTGACATCCGAACTCATTTATGTGCCTATTTTAACTTGTTGTAATGGACAATATTTTGCATAATTTTTTGAGATATCCATTACAACAATGAGCCCATAAGGAATTGGGTTATCAGACCTGTAAATAAGTGCACATTGGTGCCAATCAATAAAAGTTCTGTTTTGGAATCATTTAATTTTAGTTTATTTTTTAACATCCAAGTCCAAGTCATAATTGCCAGGTAACAATTTTCAATATTTAAATTCACTGTCTGTTCTTGTCCTGGATGAAAAGCGGAATAGAGGTAATTGGCGTATAGATGGTATACCGAATGACTCGACGATGTACGTCAGTGGTGTGTTATAAAGAGAAATGAAATGTTTATTAGCAGTAGTACTGCGAATAGTGATTTCATGGCATAATCACTATTCGCAGTAGTAGAAGCGCTCTCCCATCTCTGAAAAATAGTCTTTGTCCCCTCACTGAACACAACACTGTATTTTCTGTTCAAAGTGGCGTGTTGTCAAATGGCTTGAAGTTGAATGAGAATGTGTTAGTTTGAGAAGGAAAGAAAAGGAGGGATGATTGAGACATTTTGTGTGATTGAGAATTGAGATTTTGAATGTTTCAACTTTTCATTCAAGTCTGAAACTTGACAAGATCGTGTTTTGTTTTGTTTTAGCTACCCTAATGCAGTCCATGAGAATGTCCCCGTCCCCACCTCTCCGACTTGATTATTCATTCACATCTTGAAATCTATCAGCTTCCTTGAATGAGAATAGTTCCGTCCCCGTTTATTGTTTATTTACAGTTAGTTAAATTTAAATATACTTTATAAAGGTCCAGGAACCTCTCTCTCTCTCACACACTCTCGCTTTTTCTCATGACTCATATCTCAGTGCTCCTGCAAATAATAGAAGTTACCATGAATAAACTACCTCTACTACTACAGCCACCACCACATCACCGTTACTACCACAGCAACCTCCACATTGTTATCAAAACTAGAGCAACCACCACCACCTTTGCATCATCATCATCCTCCTCCTCGTCATCATCACTACCACTACTACAACCACAATCACATTATCATCATTCCTATCACTACCACAGCTACCTCCACATCGTTATCAAAACTACAGCAACCGCCACCACCATTACATCATCATTATAATTCTTATCGTCATCATCACTACCTCTACTACATCATCAACACCAACACTACAATCATAACCACCACAATCATCAATACACAGCAGACACATCGTCATCGTCAACAAAATTTAAAAAAATATATATTAATTATAATAATAATGTAGTTTATTTATATTTTGCACCCAATCCTCTATACTATAAAGCTCTAGGCTGGCAGGCTACTACTGCAAATACAGAACGAACCCGAACAAAGCATTTGCATTACTACTGCGAATAGAGGAAATCATTATTCACAGTAGTACTGCGAATAGAGGTGGCCAAAGAGAAAACAGGAGTGGTCCCAAAACAGAGACCAGAGGGACACCGCATGAAGATGATGGGGATTTGATATAATTCGTCCAAAAGGCAAGTGGTTTTGAATTTGAACGACCATCTATAGTACTCTAGATAGCCATAGATGCACTCAAACTTGAGCTAAAATTGGAATCCCCTCCTAATTCAAATTCAGACTCAAATTATACTTCTACAGTACACTCTACAGTCCCGTTTGCTTTTCTTCAGTTCAAATAATTTTCACTGCATATTACTCTATTACTTTGACTTTGAAAAACATTTTTATATCATTCTTTTTTTGTTTTTTTTTGTTTGTTTCTTTAGGTCTCTTCCAACACAATTGAGGTTATTATATGAGAGACCGCTGAAACAAAAAAACAAGCAATCTAACAAAAATAGTACAAATGTAAATCAAAATCATAACCTAAAGATATCATAAGCTAAATTATAAATAACCAAGAACAAACAGGCAGAAGATTTACAGAAAAAAATATCCCCTGTCAAAAATACAATCACAAACCAAAGAAGCTAGTAAAGAGAAGAAGAAACGACATCACTATCGTATATCATTCTTGAACAGAGACAATGCCATTAGAAATAAATTAATTGTGTTCGTGGTGAATTAATTGTTTTTTTTTATTAAAATTTTGGAGACAAATATTAATCAATAAAATACGAATAAGAATAAGAGAGTGGAGAATCTAGACGTCTAGAGTCTATGTCAAAAGTAAGCCAGTCATTCATTATGAATAATATTATAGACTAATATTTGTAAATAAATGTGTGTTTTTTTTACTTCTTGCTTGACCATGTTATGGGAAGAGCACACGGTGACATGCTTCCTCGTAAATCTTACATTTTGATTACGATGATCTCATTCAAATTATTACTGGACCGGCGTACATACATTTTTAAAGTCCAATTATCACTTTCCAACTCACTTGTTTACGTTGGATCCATTGGTTTTGTTTGCCCTTTAGCCTTTAGACCCGAAGGGGGAACCCCCTAGTCGAGAAAGACCAATATGACAAAGCAGAGTTAATTGGTTGGTGAAAATTATATTTTCTTCTCTGGACCAATCATATTGGTCAATACACCTTCAGATTATACTGTTAACATGGAATGTTCATTCGTTCAGTAAGTTGTTCACATACAAAGTTGCCAGATTGATTTTTTAAATTTTAAAACAAAGTTTGGTAACAAAATAAAAGTGACAATCCTGGAAAAAATAATATAAGAGCATGTTGCGTTTTGAGTGCTAATGAAGAAAATAAAATGTAAACATGAATGGCAGCTATAATTCAATTCACTACAGATGGGAATATCATATACGGTTCGGGTTCTCATTTTCTCAGGAATACTGTGAAAATAATAATAATAATAGAATTTAATGTTGGATCTATTATATTGTCATTCCAGACTCATCGGATCTGTTAAAGGGGAAAATAGCCACAAAAGCTAAAAAAAAAATAAATAAAAAAATAAAGTAGGAAGAAGCAAAACAAAATAATAATAGTAATAATAAAAGAACAAAACACAAAAATATCGTTGTTTGTTGCTTCTTTCTTGTCATTCCATGTCATATATCTCTCTCTCCCTCCCTCTCTCTCTCTCTCTCTCTCTCTCTCTCTCTCTCTCTCTCGTAAATATCTCATTAAAAATTTCTACCTCCGCGACAATCGATATTTTCTCAAATACTTTACAAGTTACAAGTATATTCCATTTATTTACCCGACTTCTTTGGAGACTTCGTTTCATTTATCCCGAGGACATGCAATAACCACTAAAACTTTTTTTGGGTGATTCCTATCGCATTGACTTATTTGATCCGAAATGTCTTTTTTCGTCTCAGTCATTCGATGATTCATCAGATCGAGTATTTTATGTATTTATGAAACCTTATCCTTGTAGGAAATGCCAATGCTTTTCTCACGTATTTTGGTGAAAACTGTGACCCCCGCCCCCACTCCCCAAACCTCATCTAATATCTGTCATGTCTTACTAGAGGACCAACAAGAGTATGACACATTGCTTCTCGACAAAAATAAAATCGTGCCACCCTTGATGATAAATAATGATAAATAGTTAACGTATCATGTTTAATTTAATTATTACGTTTCGTAAAATAGTATTCTTATCACGCGGAGTCGATTAAATAATACGATTTCACAATAGACAACGTTTATAATTCTTCTTCCTGCTTTTTAAAAAGCTTGCTTTATACAATTTATTTTATACCCCCAACCCTCGCTGCTGGTGGACACCGTGCATCTTATTGTTTAGGATAGCATTTGCAGTCACATTAATATGACATAGAGAAAAACACAATTGTTCAGATCGTTATCTTACAATAATATCTAACTACTTGACTTGATATGATAAGGATATGTGACTTTGAAGACGGTAAAGATGATGAAGTTAGTGTTTAAAAAATTCACGCTGCATTCGGAGAGAGAATATTTTCTTTGATTTAATTTTCTTCCTTTATTCACATCTGGTCATAATGAGAACAGTCAGATCAAGAGAGAACGAAGAGCGAAGCGACTCGAGTTTCAATCGTTACCGGTTATTATTATTCTTTGTATCTAGGAATCAAGTGTAAAACTTGGAACACACTTGTTCGACGATTATCGTCTAACACTTCGTAAAGTATGTCTACTTAAACAAACACGCAATTAAAAACAAAAAGCCAAATTATAAACTGTAAAGTGAACTTGGCGCCCCATTACTCAAAACTTTCGCGTTGCCAGACATTGTCTAGCCATCGAGAAAAAAAAAAAAGGATTCCAAAATAAAAATAGAAAGACCTGGAGTAACATGCGTGAACAGAAACAATAATTTAACCTTTGTCTTCCGCTTTTTTAAATAACATTTTTGATGTATTTTTTAAAATTTGTGCGATTTGAAATATTCATGAAATTTTGGAACCATTTGGAAAGAGAAATTCAGGTGATTTAGATTAAAATATTATTGTTTCGTCTCATGATATTTCTGATCTGATTTTCCAACATGGCGGCCCTATCCTATTCCTAATATAAATGTCTTTTTATATTAGTGTCATGTTTTGATACTTTCGATATATTTTTGTTTTTTTGAGTATAAATTATCATTTTTCGAGTTATTTAGGATAAAACACAGATCAGGTAAATGACATTGCATCAAAGGGGCGCTCACAAAATGGTTTCTGAGCCACCTCATCCTTGTTTATTTTCTCTTTTTTTGTTTTGGATTTTGAGTGAGCATGTTGTATTGTCAATTGTAAGTTTGTAAGTGTAAGATTTAAGTTAAGATATTTGTTGAAGGGAATGTTGGTGTAAGCGCATTTTATTTAAAATACTTATGTAAAGGGGTTGCAGCCAGAAGCAAATTGGGACAATCACCATTCATTGACATTTGCAGTTTTGCAGAGTGTGAGTGTGAGAGTCTCAAAATCCCAAGTCACAGAGTCACAGTCACTCACAACAGCAATTGCAGTGTTGTCGCAGGGCGGGGGAGGCCTTCCATAAGCTTCTCGTGCTAAAGGAAACAACCCAAATGTTCCTTTTACTAACCCTAAGAAACCCTAATGACTAGTGGGTTACCTTTAATTTTTACTAACTAACCAATACTCCAATACTATTAGTAATAATATAAACAGGAAAAACGAACACCCTAGAACTAGAACCTGCCTTTACTAAGACTAGAACCTATAACTAACCCTATTAGTAAAAAAATCCTCTGACCTGGAGCTAAACTAAATTTAAAAAAAACAAAAAAACCCTAGGACTGCTTTGACTACCTTTCAATACTTCAACGACAAAATGGCAGTGGAGGAACCAAAACAATGCCCATATTAATATTAGGAAATTTTCAACTTTCACTAATCTCTCAAGGTTTGTTCTGAGTTTTAAAATGCTACTATATATTGACAAATTGAATAAATAAAACGCCTGACAAAAGATCCATGGTGAAAATGCTAATTGAAAGAGATGGTACTCTGAGGAGCTTACAGGATTTCTCCTCAGGGCAGCATTCATTATAAGACTATAACTATAAGTAAGCAGTCCTATTGCCATCTTGATCTTGCTTTATTTACTCTCAAATCCCATTGACGTATCATTAGACATTAGACAGGCGTTAGGAGTCACTCAAATAGAAATAGTACTAGTGCTAATAGAATGATATTTAATGTTACCTGCTATTGCTAGGTCGTGGTAGGTATTATCGCTCAGAAACTTTTGCCCTGATTGCACTGATTTTCCTGCCTAAATATAGGCTGTTTGTAGGTTTACCATTGTGCGCACTTATTATTGTTTATATATGCCTGATAGTACTATGATAATAATAATGATGATATTGATGATAATGATAATATAATGATTGATGATTATAATGATAGTAAAAAATGATAGTGGTAAATGAATTTTTAAAAAAACACCCAAAAAAACTTGAACTTTTGTAAAGTGCAATATCCATTAAACTAGCTCAAAGTACTCAAAGTGCTTTACAAGGGGTCTCCCAACTGCAACAGTTAACATGTAGGACAAGACATGACGCCTGTAGGCAATATTACAATTTTGTATGGACAAAGACAATGCTGTTAATGGTCAGGTACTCATTTTACACCTGAGTATAATGAGAGAATGTGAGTTTAGAGTCTTTTCTAAGGACTCAACTATGTGTCGCTCTGGACTTGAACCTAGGTCCTTCCAGTCCGAGTGAGTGTCATACCACTAGACCACATAACCGCACAATACCAAGGATAATGACAATTTAATGAAATAATTAAAAAAAGAAAAGAAAAGAAAGATAATGTGATAACAATAAGAAGAAAGCAATTAAATATAAAATTATAAACTTAACAACTTGCATTGAATAAAAAATGATAAAATTGAAGTTAAAAAGAAAGTAAATAAAAGTAAAAGAAATATTGAAAAAAAAAAAAGTTGTCCCCATTGGGATTTGAACCTGATAACTTCCAGTCCAGAGTCAAACAGCCTAATCACTATGCTACAGATCCACCCGGCGTGTGGAGATTTTTAATCACTCCTATTCGGGAGGAAATTTTTAAATAAATGAATGCCACTTTTATTTTGTTATTAAGAATGTTAGTTGCATATTAGCGCAGGAAAAACAAGGAATACAAATGTTTTCCTTTTTGGAGCTTAAGTGACTCTATTTGTGCGATTACTAAAAACTTGAGCAATATGTATGTAGTGTTACGTCATGTGTCTCTGTATTAGAGCGATATAGTATTACGAAGGGTGTTACTCTATTAGAGTAGAATGATATCTAATGTAGTATCAGGTGTTGTCAAAACTTTAATTGCTACCCAACTTTTAGATAAATCTATAGGTTAGTGAGTTCCGCGTGCCAACATTTGACGACAATCAAAGATCCCTTCCCTTTCTCTACAAATCCCCCCCCCCCTCTCTCTCTCTCTCTCTCTCTCTCTCTCTCTCTCTCTCTCTCTCTCTCTCTCTCTCTCTCTCTCCCTCTCTCTCTCTCTCTCTCTCTCTCTCTCTCTCTCTCTCTCTCTCTCTCCAAAGCCCACTGGTTACCCTCTCATTATTCACCACTTAGCAAGAACAACCAATGTGGCAACCCAGTCTTTGGGTGAAAAAGAACCAAGGTGGTAGTGGTAACAAGGACTTTCGCACAATTATTGTGCCTGCATAACCTTAGATTTAGTCTATGTCACAAAGTGACAATGCCAAAGAGTGAGTCGGTGGTCTGCAGAACCTCCGTCCCAGTCAATGGCCTTAAAGGGTTGCTAACGTCCAACAAATTGACCAGCCCAACAAACTAACAATCAGAGAAGGATAAGTAAATTTTCATATTTCATATAATTTATTAATGCAAATTACTCTCTCACACTCTCTCTCATTCACACATGTAATGACGAACACTCAATTCACTAGACAGTAACGATGAACGTGGAACAATGAATAAGTCACAAACAGATTTCACAAGAAGGTGGGGCCCCTTACCTTTACAGAACACATAGAACACAATATGAACTGTTCGTCACAGGTCCGTCAGGGCTTCTTCCTCTTGTCAAGATGATGCAGTCTGTCGTCATTTCTTTCTACTGTCACAATTTGTACTGTCCAACCTCTCTTTGAATCTAAGGCGTCGGCCTTATAACAATACAACTAAAATGTCCACGGCTTTGGCCGGATATGAACAATATTCATATGGTATAATATCGATGGCATCGGCCAAGGATAAGGCTATTAAAATGTTCTGGCTTTGGCCACAAATCAAAAGAAGAAAAGTCTTACATCCAAAATTCAAAAGGGTTAAAGTTAATTCATATAATAGTTTCTTTGGCTTTGGCCCCAAATCAACAGGCCCACTAGAATGGGAAAGAAAACAATATTTAATTAACCATAGAAAAACAAAAGCAATAATACTTAAACTAGATCACCTTTACACATATCACAACACTATAAACTTCTCAACACACGTGGTCACTGCCCTACGTGCTTGGCACAAACTATCAAATTAGAAAATCACTTGTATTAATGCACTCATAATATAAGCAGAAAGATAGAATCAAATGAATAATTCCACCAACCGCAAGGCCTGTAACAATTAAAATCACAATTAATTGATTTTAATAAACTGAAGTAAAAACTTCTTGCAAAACAGCATCGGCTGAACTTTGCATAGAAAATAAAATACGTCTGAATCGTCGGACGGCCAACTGGTGACTGGGGAGGATGAAAGTTTTACAAAAACCAAGAAACAGAATTTTAAAAGAAAAGAAATACTTTTAAAAAAATTGGACTCTCTTTGTGTGCCCGGAAATGACTCGCGGGAAAATCCACGAACTGTGAAATAGAATTTCCGACCTCAAACTAAAGCCATTAAAACGGTTCTACTCAACACCAGGTCCCTATGTCCCTTTATCTATTCCAGAGAAGTCAACTATAAAAGGACGAATGCGATATGATCATCACATCGGGACATCACGAACTAAGGATAACATTGGGATTAGCGTACACAATAAACTTAATAAAACATTAATAATAACATTTCGTGACACAGTCCCCTTCTTAAGACAAAAACACAATTTCTGTTACAATAATTTGAACGAAATGTTCACATCCGAGACACGAAGTCTGGCCCATGGTTGTCAGTTCCCTTAACAGACCTCAGGGTGAACCGATACTGACTCAATAACAGAGCCCAACGCATGAGTCTGCCATTCTCGGACTTTGCTCGATTCAAGTAAAGAAGAGGCGCGTGGTCTGTCTCAATGACAAATTGTCTCCCGACAAGATACGTGCTCAACTTCTGTATTGCCCAAACTAGAGCAAGACGTTCACGCTCCACAACTGGGTAACGTTGCTCCCTTGGCAACAGTTTCCTGTTTACGTGTTAGAACGCTCTACGCTTTGGCGCACCCCAGACAATATGATTCATCTCTCAATGGAACAGTCCCAATGGGCACTTTGGGTATTCGCCCTATAGGTGCCGATCGCTGACATCGGTCACACGACTGGCAAAATCTCTGGACATCGGTCCACACGCTGGGCCAGAAGAACTCGTTGAGAATCCGGTCAGTAGTCTTCTTAGCGGCCATGTGCCCAGCAGGTATATTTTCATGACCCAACTTCATGACAGTGGGTCTAAGGTCCTTCGGAACGACCAATTGTCTCATGACATCTCCATGATTGGTCCGCTTTGGCCTAAAATACCGGACGAGGATACCATCTTCGAAACCATACAAGTCTCGTTAGATCGGCCAGTCTGTCTTACCTCTCCGGTCTGTGCCATCTGCATGCACTTCATCAGTGTCTGGTCGTTAGTTTGTTTCTCCACTAACTGCTTGACAGTGATATCGATATTTGACTCAATCGGCGTCGTCAATGGCTTCTTGCCCTTCTTGTGCGCAGCGGACCTCATGTCCACCGCATTAACTTCCCTTATGGTAATTCCTGGGCATTTTGCATTGGGAATATTCCCGACAACCACATCATATAATGTGTTGTCCATTTGCATTGCCGAAACCGGCCCATCGTAGTATGGACATCTCAACTCCGCCTCTACCACGGAAGCTGTTGCAATGCTACCATCAAGGAGCGAAACCGGTACCTTCTTGTCGCTCACTTTATCTGGTGACAATATTCCCTTGCCTACCACCACGCAGCTACAACCGCTGTCACGCAGAACAGTCACACGCTTCCCGTCAATGAAGCCTGTTGCCACTGGCATACGCGAGAATTGATTATTGTCGTCTGCTGTGCAAGCTGCAGAGATCACGGGTACAGTGCACCCACATTTGAGTTCCATAGATCCGTGGTGATTTTTGCACTCCAGTTCTGTGGTCAATGACGCCGCAGTATGTGACATACGGTCAGGTTTCTTCCAGCAGTTTTCTTCGGTGTGACCCCGTCGTTTGCAAAATGCACACGTTGGAACTTCCGCTCGAAGAGCAGAGAGCTGGTGTGGCTTCTGTCTGCAATCGCGAGCGATATGGCCAGGTTTGGAGCATCGATGACAAGTCATCCGTTGTCCTTCTGCGCCCCCATTGAACTCGTCTCCTTGGCCTTCATATGACGCTCATCCTTCGTCGGCTTCATTGTCAATGATGACTCCTTACCCGTCCTAGGCATGGTCGAGTGAGGCCTAGAATAGGCGTTCATCGCCCCGTGCGCCTCCACATAATTTTCAACCAACTTGACAACTTCTTCCGTGTTCCCAGGTTTCCTTTCCTTGAGAAACACCTGTAAATCCCGGCCACATGAATTGATTAGCTGCTCCTTCAGTATCAGATCTATAATCTCTTCAGCGTCGGATTTGTTTTTTCCCCGCCAAAGAAATCCACCTGTCCAGGTACCCAGCAATTCTAATCTTAAATTGGCCCATACGCTCTCCATGTTCTGGCCTACTTGTACGGAAGCGTGCGGCAAACCCATCCTCCGTCAAATTGTAATGCGCGAGCAGAGCGTCCCTGACCTTCCCGAAGTCTTTGGCATCGGCCTCGTCCATACAGGTATAAACTTCCAGGGCCTTTCCGGACAGTAGGGCACCCAGGTGGGTTGCCCAGTCAGATCTGTGCCAGTTATTGGCAGAAGCATGCCTCTCAAATCGCGAGATGTAACTCGAGACATCATCTCTCCTATCATCAAGCGGCGGTAGTCGTGGACTCTTCCCGACCGACGACGACGGCACATGAGTCCCGGAGGAGGCATGAGTTGGATGCTGTACTTCAGTCTTTCCAACTCCAACTCTCTTTCCAAAAGAGCGGCTTTCAGCTCCAGTTTCTTCTCTTCGCGGGCGCTCTCCTCCTTTGCCGATTCTCGATCGTGCTCTCTTTGCTCTCTTTCGTGCTCCCTTTGTTCTCGCTCGTGCTCCCTTCGCGCCTTGGCCTCATTCAGAGCATCCGTCTTGCGAGCCTCTTCCTGCTTTATTTGTTCATCTACCCATTTCCTTAAAGCCTCACCTTCCAATGCCAGTTGAGCACCGAGTTTGATTAATTTCTCAACATCCATGATGGTTCAAGAAGGGAAAAGACAATGTAGTTCAATAAAATGAAGCAAAGAAGTTAAAACACTTGAGCAAGCAAGAGATACTTAAAAACAAAGTCTTTGTAATTATACAAATAGAAAATCAGTCAACGATATCAACTAGTGGAAATGTATATACCTTCGGGTATAACTAACGAATGAATTTAAATATTGCAATAATTACTTACTTCAAACAATTATTATTTCTTATCGCCTTTAATGACAAATAAAATAATCAGCGATGATGTGTAACAACACTTCTCATAACAACCACGGGGATACAGTAGGTATCGACGCTCACTGTTCCCAACTCAGTTTAAAATAACAAGTCAATCTGACCCAATTCACGTAAATCTCAGGGACAGACAACTGGTTTAAGATAACCAGCAAGTGACAACAATAACAGAAGGTTTCAACTTAGCCGATGTCTTTTAACAAAAGGCAATAAATCAATGACAGTGCAAGTTCCTATTCAATGTCATGGGATACGACTTTACAGTTTTACGTCAGTCAACAAAATATAAACTGTCTTTATTAGTGAGTAACAGATGAGGTGAGAGTCAATTACAAATCACCCCCGACCATCAGTATTAGACAAAAATCAACCTTTTAAACGTCAGCAAAAGTACCCGGCAGCTCCACCAAAAATGTCACAAAGTGACAATGCCAAAGAGTGAGTCGGTGGTCTGCAGAACCTCCGTCCCAGTCAATGGCCTTAAAGGGTTGCTAACGTCCAACAAATTGACCAGCCCAACAAACTAACAATCAGAGAATGATAAGTAAATTTTCATATTTCATATAATTTATTCATGCAAATTACTCTCTCACACTCTCTCTCATTCGCACATGTAATGACGAACACTCAATTCACTAGACAGTAACGATGACGTGGAACAATGAATAAGTCACATAAGTCACAAACAGATTTCACAAGAAGGTGGGGCCCCTTACCTTTACAGAACACATAGAACACAATATGAACTGTCCGTCACAGGTCCGTCAGGGCTTCTTCCTCTTGTCGAGATGATGCAGTCTGTCGTCCTTTCTTTCTACTGTCACAATTTGTACTGTCCAACCTCTCTTTGAATCTAAGGCGTCGGCCTTATAACAATACAACTAAAATGTCCACGGCTTTGGCCGGATATGAACAATATTCATATGGTATTATATCGATGGCATCGGCCAAGGATAAGGCTATTAAAATGTTCTGGCTTTGGCCACAAATCAAAAGAAGAAAAGTCTTACATCCAAAATTCAAAAGGGTTAATGTTAATTCATATAATAGTTTCTTTGGCTTTGGCCCCAAATCAACAGGCCCACTAGAATGGGAAAGAAAACAATATTTAATTAACCATAGAAAAACAAAAGCAATAATACTTAAACTAGATCACCTTTACACATATCACAACACTATAAACTTCTCAACACACGTGGTCACTGCCCTACGTGCTTGGCACAAACTATCAAATTAGAAAATCACTTGTATTAATACACTCATAATATAAGCAGAAAGATAGAATCAAATGAATAATTCCACCAACCGCAAGGCCTGTAACAATTAAAATCACAATTAATTGATTTTAATAAACTGAAGTAAAAACTTCTTGCAAAACAGCATCGGCTGAACTTTGCATAGAAAATAAAATACGTCCGAATCGTCGGACGGCCAACTGGTGACTGGGAGGATGAAAGTTTTACAAAAACCAAGAAACAGAATTTTAAAAGAAAAGAAATACTTTTTTAAAAAAATGGTCTCTCTTTGTGTGCCCGGAAATGACTCGCGGGAAAATCCACGAACTGTGAAATAGAATTTCCGACCTCAAACTAAAGCCATTAAAACGGTTCTACTCAACACCAGGTCCCTATGTCCCTTTATCTATTCCAGAGAAGTCAACTACAAAAGGACGAATGCGATATGATCATCACATCGGGACATCACGAACTAAGGATAACATTGGGATTAGCGTACACAATAAACTTAATAAAACATTAATAATAACATTTCGTGACAGTCTATATATATATAATTTCTTGTGGGTTTGTCTTTACTATTGTTATAATGATCATCATCTTTTAATTTTGCTCAAAGTCAGAATGATTGATCCTTTGTGCTGGATGAAATAGTCCCATGACTATCTAGTCAGCTTTTCCTGATTCATGGTTTACATTTATGCATTTTCTGTAAGAGACGGTTGATGAAAGTGGAGTTGTTTAATCTTAGTCACTGACAGCTATGAACTCTATGATTCTTCTGATCAACCAGTTCTACTGTATAGCTGCATTGCTGTTCTGAACTATGTGCTGTCCTATGTGTATTTATCCAGATTCTATTGAGGGGGCCGACTGTTTAGCCCATTCCTCTCTGACATCTCCTAATAATGTAGTCACCTTAGCGGCAATGTTTTAGTATTAAACCATGACTACCGTCTACCATAAAGCTATATTTTTCTATAGACTGCTTTACCAAGCTTTTGGATAGTAGAGTGAATAGCAATAAATGTTGTGCAACTTTTTTTTTTAATGCAGACATATTGAATTAATTAGTTTTGCATCATATAATTTTTAATATTGATTTTTCTTTTCAGCTTCATTCTAAAGGAATCTAGGCCGTAACAAAACGTAGGATTAAATTTATGTTAACATAGTGAGCTCTGTCTCAACTGAGGAGAGGTAAGACCCTTTTATTTTAAATACTGTATTATAATTCTTCAGCACAACTGCTCCCTACAAAATTGTTGATATTCAGAGTTGCATGTGATCTGTGGGATCCATCAATACAATGAAACATATATTGTGCACATCAACTAATGAAATGCCATTTGGCTCACAGGAGGGATGTGAGGTGTGACGTTTTCCCCCTACTATTTTTTGTTTCCTTTCTTTCAATACCACCTCTCATTGGTGTTGATAGGGTTGAGGTCCTAAGCTAGTTTCTGTAGATGATATATTCTCTAAGCATGCAGTAGGTACTTAATATGGATAATATGGCATCATATTTACAAATCAACGAAATTCAGTGAGGTCATTGGAGTGATTTAAAATCTTTATTTGACTGCATATGTGTTTTTTTACTTTTCTGTCAATTCAGTGGTGATTGCGTAGCTGGATCTCTCAAATCTGACAGGAAGTTCTTTGATCGGTATCCAGATTGATATCCAAATCAAAGGATAGTGAGCAATCATTATGTATGAATTTGATTATGTGAAGTCTGACCTTTTTGATTTACATGTCCAAACTTCCAACCACCACATGTTTTCTCATTATCAAACTTTCTAATTTCTAAATATAATATATGATCGGGTAGTTTGATATTGAAATCCAAGGAAAGATCTTTCGATTTTTCGGAATGTTTTGCATTATAGTATTATTGATTGTTTGTAAAATCTATTTACCAAAAGATCTACTGCTGCTGAATTCGAACAGTTAGATCACTTGTATTTGAAGTAGAATTCTTTCTAGACAATTAAATAATCACGCAGTTCAGCATTATTACCAACTATATAGAAAGAAATGAGTAGGAAACGAATTCATTTCATAAAATAGCTAGATTGGATTTTTATTTTTTATCTTCCACAAATCTATTTAGTTTGTTGGTAGTTATTGAAAGTTGTCAAAATTTTCACCACAAATCATCAGTCTATGATCAGTCGTATATAACTGATGCATATTTTGTTATTATGATTTATTTCATATGTTATATCACTTTAAAAGTAAGATGCATTTCACTTCTCAAAGGTTAGTTCAGATCAGAAAATATTTTTACTTTTGTCATGAAATTCAAATTCACACACAAAAAATGGATCTGACTTAAATGGCAATCTTTAGTGCATCTACCCTTTCAACTAATTAAAAAAAATAAAATTGAGCTTTTGTATAGCGCAATATCCACTAAACGTGCTCAAATCGCTTTACAGGGAGTCCCTGGCCAACAGCAACAATTAACATGTAGGACGGGACATGACGCCTGTTACTCGGTGATTATAATCTTCAGCGGAATTCCGGGATTTTGGGATTTTCTTTGAAATGTTCCGCTGTTTTTGCAGTGTTAAGCCTTTTTCTATGAAAAGCACTAAGGTAGACAGATGAAAAAATCACCATGTCTTGTGTCAAATTTTGACACCTGTGCTCAGTGGCATAAATTTTAAAAAAAAATATTTTCTGGAAAGGACAATCTATTCATTAGATATTTACAAAAGAAATGTATTATATAATGTTTTGTAACTATTGTAATGTATTTTTTGCAATTCGGCTTGAATTTGCCAGATGGACCGATACTTTTTCCTCCTTTTTGATTAATTGCCATTATCATCACTGGTTACTCGATATTACAATTTTTTCGGACAGAGACAACGCTGTGAACAGCCAGGTACTCATTTTACACCTAAGTACGATGATAGAATGTGAGTAAAGAATCCCTTCCAAGGACTCAACTATGCGCTGAGCGAGGCTTGAACCCAAGACCTTCCGATTCGAAAGCTATTGTCTTACCATAATACCACATAGGGAGTAATGTTAATGCAAACCAATCTACAAGTAGTAGATTTATATAGTACCTTTCGCCTAAGCTTCAATGAACTTTTACAATAGGTAATAAGACATTTAGAATCTACGATATCTACTCACATTAACCTAAATAATTTTTGAATAAGTGTCTCTTTCAAAACTCTGGAGAGTGGTAGTGAGCTTCAGGGATGGAGGTAAAGTGTTCCAGGTTTGTGTCCCAAATTTGCCACAAAATCTATTACCAAAACGTTTTATATGTGTTTTTTTGGATGGTTGGTGAGCTTCAATTTCTGGGTCCTGAGCATGTCGGACAGTTAATCTGGGACCGAAGAATCCTGGATTTAACCAGTTATCTGTCGTACTCGAGAAAACATGACTTTGAAGATTTTGCCAGAAAATTCGTCCTTCAAATATTGATTGATTTAAATGATCCTCATCAAGAAGAGGGTCATTTGAAATGGTCAATATTTGAAGGATGAGTTTTCTGGCCAAACAAGTTTTTCCAGAGTACAGCAGTTACCTGGTTAAAGGTCTAGGATTATTGTGGT
>NC_088366.1:29078546-29096046 GCF_034508935.2 Berghia stephanieae
AACAGATCTCCTCTGATACAGATTTAATTGTTAAAATCACACTTCTATTTTTTTGAGGGTCATTTTGGATGTTATTTTGCTCCAGATTGAATGAAATGTGTAAAGTTAGCTGTAGGTGAAATTTTATTGAAGACTTTGTTATCTTACTCATAAATGGATGTAATATTTATAATTTCAACCACATCACGCCCATTCTAAGTTTTTTTAAATTGACATATCGTACTAATAAAAATCATGCTGTTCGGTTAATACAGATTTTATCCCTCATGTTCCGATTAAATTCCCCAATTTGTATTCCGAAGTAAATATATTTCTTAAAAAAGAATACAAAGAATAATAATAATAATAATAATAATAATAATAATAATAATAAATAATAATAATAATAATAATAATAATAATAATAAAAATGATAATGATAATAACAATAATATGATAGATAATTATAATAAATAATAATATATAATAATAATAATACATAAATAATAAAATAAATAATAATAATAAATAATAATAATAATAATAATAAATAATAATAATAATGATGATGATAATGATAATAATAATAATAAATAATAATGATGATGGTGATAATAATATAATAAATAATAATAATAAATAATATATGAGATAAAATAATAATAATAATAATAATAATAATAATAATAATATAATAATATAAATAATGTAATAAATAATAATATGATGAAATGATAATAATAGTAAAAATAATAATGATGATGAATGATAATAATAAAAAATAATAATAGATAATAATAATAATAATAATAATAATAATAGTAATAATAAATGACAGAAAATAAATATGGTGGTGAAAGGGTGAAGGATCATCGTGGCCTGCATTGGCCACACCTGATTGCCTACTACTATTACGTCGTGAAAGTTGTTCCAGTTGAAGCCGTGCGTGTCCTTTTTTTTTTTATTTTTTTTTTTTTTTTTTGAGTCTTTGCCCAATCTTTTTGTTTCAGGGTTCAAAGGCTGGCATGACAGAGCTACATTGATTAATGAATATTGGGTCCTAAGACCAAAGAATTGATGAAGCGATATGTAATAAAATACGATTCTTACACTCTCTTGCTTTTTGGAATTCCAGACATTATCCTAACCACTGCACGAGCTTGCGAGTGCGCGTTGGGAACAAAGTTCGAATTCCAAAATGCAAGATTGTTTAGTACTCTTTTATTCTTCTCTCAATCGATTCCTCTGTCGTCATCTCTGTATAAAAGACATTTATAAAAAAACCCAACAAAATAACAACACTTTCATGATAGAAAACTAGATATCTACTTCTTTTTAAAGAATTTAATTCATTGTGAAATTTAACCTTGATTATCTGACGTCACAAATTATATTGTCAACTTGATAGTATTCCGCGTTACTACTTTTGGGGAGGGGTATAAACTTATCGTTACGAAGCATTTCATATCATGAGAGGAGATGAAAATTAAGATTAGGTTAGCGGTGATAGGATTCCCTTTTGGTTCTAGTGTGGTGTTCCATTGTTTATGGGTATAATATGTCACAGTTGTGTGTGTGTGTGTGTGTGTGTGTGTGTGTGGGCATGTGCGAGAGAGAGAGAGAGAGAGAGAGAGAGAGAGAGAGAGAGAGAGAGAGAGAGAGAGAGAGAGAGTCTGATCACTATTATTTTCTTTTGAATTATTGTATTGTCCCATCCTTATACTAGAATTCATAACATATATTATAAATTGATAGAACGTTAAAATACCACATAGTATGTTTTGAAATTTATTATTATTATTATTATTATTATTATTATTATTATTATTATTATTATTATTATTATATTATTATTAATTATTATTATTATTATTATTATTATTATTATTATTATTATTATTATTATTATTATTATTATTATTATTATTGCGGGTGGTTGGATGGGAGCATCACCCTTGGATCATATACCTATGATGTTTGCATGGGTGTACGATTCGATAGTGATGTCGTTTCTTCTTTTCTTTACTAGCCTATCCTGCTTCTTTGGTTTGTGATTGTATTTTTGACAGGGGATATTTTTTTTTCTGTAAATCTTCTGCCTGTTTGTTCTTGGTTATTTATAATTTAGCTTATGATATCTTTAGGTTATGATTTTGATTTACATTTGTACTATTTTTGTTAGATTGCTTGTTTTTTTGTTTCAGCGGTCTCTCATTTAACCTCAATTGTGTTGGAAGAGACCTAAAGCAACAAACAAACAAAAAATTATTATTATTATTATTATTATTATTATTATTATTATTATTATTATTATTATTATTATTATTATTATTATTATTATTATTATTATTATTATTATTATTATTATTATTATTATTGCCTGTCATTTAACATTATCAGTATATGCATCTAAAAATCTGGGAAAAAGAATTTGAATGACCTTATATTACCTCAACTGTAGATCACTCGAGGGTGGGGTATAATAGTACGTATATTACAATCCCGGGCGATGTTGTTACAAGATATTATTATTATACTGCCCTCACTGACAAAAAGACTTATTTTTTATATTTTATCACCGTGAGATGACCCTTAACTTATCAAAACCAAGACTTCTTTGAGTTCTTAAGTTCAAGACTTTTGACTAGTTAATGTGTATTCTTAATGTATTATCAATATATGAATTTTTTTTTTCCTGGTCAAAATGATAAAAGTTGTTTTATCCATTTACCACGGTACCTATACATGCATTATATCAATGCTATCGAACTCAAGCGATTTTTTAAAATTTCATTTTGGTCAGAAAACTTTTATATAATGTTTCGATCGATTTAAATGGTCCTCAACTTTTGAAAAAAAAAGGACTCGAACAGGAGACTTCTTTGAAGCGTCGTGTTTAAGACTTTTTGAATAGTTGAAGGTCATTTGTAATTTTGATCGATCGATATTTGAAGTTTAAAAAAAATGCTTGAATATTATGGTGGCATTGTTATTGTTGTTATATTCCAGGGCATAATATCGTACATTATACACTGAAACGCGTCCTCCTCCTACCCCCATCCAAAAAAACAAACAAACAAACAAACAAAAAACAAACATTAGTTTGCCGGGAAACGTTGACGTAATTTATCGATCGAATAATATCATTCACAACCTTCGAAAATGTCTCAAATTTCACACTTCTCCGAGGCGTCATGTTTCAGACTTTTTTTGTTTTGGTTTGACAAGTTGGTCATTTTATGCGACCAATATTTGAAGTAAATATTTTATGAGCAAAAGTTTTAAAAAAAGTGTTTTGTCAGAATACGATAGAGTGGTATTCATAATACGATCTGGTTCTTGACACGGATTCCTTTCACTTTCACTCCAGTGTGGTTAGCACCTAAGCCAGTCGCCATTCAACTGACTGCCATGGGGAGTTGCATAACTGACTTTCACTGGGGCCCAAGTTCAGGTCAGTCACGGTGCAGCTTTATGAAATATACTGGATAGTGATGTAGAGCTGTAGAGAGAGAAATAAAGTAAGTGTAGTAAGCGGTCAGTCGTTGACTGGGATAAGGTCAACTGCTCCGACTGGCCTAGTGTTGATGTTGTACCTACAATATGTAGGCTACATACGTCTGTATAATTGTAATGTTGTGGGTATTCAGACATGGCACAGTACAACAAGCCTCGTTAATGGGGAATGCTTATAAGTAATGTTGCAGTGATTTAAGTGAACGAGTTTTCGGTTAAAGACGAGTTTGTCGTTTTGCCTCTTGTTTAGTTAATAAATTTACTACTTAATGCTTAAAGTTAAAATTAACGAAAAAAAGAGATCATATAACACCAGTTCTCCAGGAATTGCACTGGCTTCCTGTGAAGTATAGGATAGAATTTAAAATATTGTGCTATGTTTTTAGATGTCTGGATGGATTGGCTCCTGAATATTTGCAGGAACTGATTAAAAAATATGAACCCACTCGAAATCTAAGATCATCTCAGTCCCAACTTCTAAAAGTTACCACCTCAAAATCCACTTTCGGTGAAAAAGCCTTTACATTCATAGTCCACGCCTATGGAACGCACTTAGTCCTCGGACAAAGTCCTGTGAAAACTTATCATCTTTCAGGAAATGTCTGAAGACTGAGTTGTTCCGCGAGGCTTATTTTTCATGAAATGGATGTTGCTTTGATTCTGTTTTTTGTATGCATGCTTATTATGTATCATGTAGTGTCGTGATTTTTAATTTTGCTGTTTTTAAACATTTTTATTTTTATTTTTATTATGTAAAGCGCCGCAGAGCACGATTAACGTGGATGTTTAGGCGCTATATAAATTCATTATTTATTTTTACTATTTACTAAACACACACTTTACCTGCAAAAAAAAAAGTTAATCGTCGATGAAATGTTGAGAGCCTTTTACCGGATACCATGTGATATGTATATTATATTTTGTTGAATTTTCTATCTGACCGTCACTATTTTTTATTTTTTTTTTTGCCATTCCCTCTCGTCGTTTTTAAGGCTACAGACTGAACGTTTCATTTCCGAATTGTTTTAACAGAAATTTGAAAAGTAAAACAATAATCTTGGTGATATTGTATAATCTACTTCTTGCGTGTTCACCTACTAATGATGCGATTTTTAAAGATCTTGTACGTTTGTGAAATCTCGACATCCTATATTGTTGGGATTGGAGAGAGAAAGAGAGAGAGAGAGAGAGAGAGAGAGAGAGAAGAGAGAAGAGAGAGAGAGAAGAGAGAGAGAGAAGAGAGAGAGAGAGAGAGAGAGAAGAGAGAGAGAGAGAGAGAGAGAGAGAGAGAGAGAGAGAGAGAGAGAGAGAGAGAGAGAGAGAGAGAGAGAGAGAGAGAGAGAGGAGAGAGAGAGAGAGAGAGAGAGAAGAGAGAGAGAGAGAGAGAGAGAGAGAGAGAGAGAGAGAGAGAGAGAGAGAGAGAGAGAGAGAGAGAGAGAGAGAGAGAGAGAGAGAGAGAGAGAGAGAGAAGAGAGAGAGAGAGAGAGAGAGAGAGAGAGAGAGAAGAGAGAGAGAGAGAGAGAGAGAGAGAGAGAGGAGAGAGAAGAGAGAGAGAGAGAGAGAGAGAGAGAGAGAGAGAGAAGAGAGAGAGAGAGAGAAGAGAGAGGAGAGAGAAGAGAGAGAGAGAGAGAGAGAGAGAAGAGAGAGAGAGAGAGAGAGAGAGAGAGAGAGAGAGAGAGAGGGGAGAGAGAGAAGAGAGAGGAGAGGGAGAGAGAAAGAAGAGAGAGAGAGAGAAGAGAGAGAGAGAGAGAGGAGAGGAGAGAGAGAGAGAGAGAGAGAAGAGAGAGAGAGAGAGAGAGAGAGAGAGAGAGAGAGAGAGAGAGAGAGAGGTTTGATTCAGTGATCCACTTATTTTTCGTTTCTTACGCACATTATTCGAGTATTTATTTTCATGCTTATTGAACCTGATAATCCGCGTTTGATTTAGATGAAAATGTTGTTTCTATTAATTGATAAGTGGCGATTCAAATAGCCGGTTTCCTGTTTATAAGACATTTTACGCCATGCGCTGTGCATCGACATGGGTTTGTTGTGACACGGGAATTTAGGCACAGGACTGCTTGATATTTTATCTGGTTAGGTATGATTAGTTATGGGACAGCGTGGCTCAGTGGTATGGTCTTTGCTTCGTACCCGAAAGGTGCCGAGTTCGACTACCCGTTGCGCCGTGTGGACTTGGAGCAAGTCTTCCAGCCTTAGCTCACTTTGCGGCGCTGCACTGCCGCTAACGCCTGGGTTATTCCAGTCTTCCCTTGGACTAGACCGTAAAGGGATGGATAAAGGGAATTTATTTATTAATTATTTTTATTTTTTATTTTTATGAATTCTACACAAATTCTACTCCTTTCAGATATTTTCTGTTGTTGTTTTTAAAAACATGTGATATTCGATATCGATCGCCGAATGCTTAATTTTATATAGTTGCCTGTACTGCTGGGCATAGAAGGAAACTCCTATTTTTCATATTATATCAGTCGATTTTGATAAAACCCCTTATTTTTCAAATTGTCATAAGCTTGAGACTTTCTCTTCAAAAAAATGAATATCGGGTTTAAGAATTTGATTTGTTGAAGTCTTGTTGTTTCCGTATTTTACACTATTTACGAATTCACTGTACATTTACATGAGTTTGTGTGACACCGGAATACAGTCGCAGGACTGGTTGATATGATATTTATTCACTTCGAGATCCAAAGAAGGAATTAAATTGACGCTCTTCAGATCTCTTGATATTATTTTTAGACAGCCCTTTTGGTGATCATTTCTCACAAAGACAGCCCTTTTGGTGATCATTTCTCACTAAATTATATCAATCAAACTATAAGCGTTCAAGTTTACACATAACTTTGTGTCTTTGTACGTTACCTCGGCTGGCGGTTGAAGATTTTATATAAACGCATAGCATCAATTCTTGTTATGGAACGCTGTACACAAAGTCTGCTCTTTTTACGAATTTTAACAAATAAATGTGATATCGATATGATTTTATATAGTTGTCTGTGCTGCTGAACAATAACGATAACATCCCTCCCCTTTATTCTTTTAAATTACTCAACCATGGCCATTTACCTCCGCGCTGTCCCCTTTCCCTAGAGATTATTCTAGATGTATGAAAATCGTTTGGAAAGATGTCTGGTCAACAATTAAAAAGGGTTTCGTTGCCATTGAATTGCAGTGTAATATTATAACCACTATTGTTGGCTTATTTGATTTATGTGACATGCTAATGATATGATCACAGGACTTCACAGAATAATGGTTGCTCGCGAATGATATATGCGGGTAAAAACTGATAGCTGCTGCTTGTCTGCAATTCCACAAAAACAAACAAACACGTTTTTAAGTTTCTGGCTGGCAAAAACGAATAAGGAGTAAATAATCTGACCAACTAACAAAGCTGTTTGTGATTTGATTTATCTTAACAACTTCTGTAATATTTTCCAACCATGGAATATAATAAATAATTCCTTATCTCCCCCCCCAAAAAAAAAAACAAACAAACAAACAAAAAAACAAACAAGGTAAAATAAAACCAAACGACACACAGACTCGCACATGCACACACACACACACACACACACACACACACACATAGATACATACATACAAAATAAGCAAACCGCAAAAAACAAAATCAATACAAAGAAAAAAAAAAGATAACAAACAAGCAAACAAACAAACAAAATGTAACGAACACCCCCATCAAAAGCAAACAAACAGAAGAGAAAAAAAATAGACGATACGAATAAAAAGTCAACAAAAAACAACATACACGTACACACACACACACACACACACACACACACACACACACACATCCCAAAAAAGAAAAATCTATCAAATAACAAATGGTCAATCACGTTCATGCTTCTCTGCTCTGTCAAAACCCTCCCCCCCCCCCCCCCTTACCCACCACCATAATTATCTTTACCATTTAATTTGTGGAAGAAATTTTTCATTTTTCCTCTCCCTTTCTTCCCCCCCCCCCCCCCCCCCCCCCCCCCCGTTTTGAGAGATGGGGTGAGAGAGAGAGAGAGAGAGAGAGAGAGAGAGAGAGAGAGAGAGAGAGAGAGAGAGAGAGAGAGAGAGAGAGAGAGAGAGAGAGAGAGAGAGAGAGAGAGAGAGAGTTGTGCTTGCTGTTTAAAATTTGAACAAGTCCTATGTTTTTACTACGAATTAAGTTGTTTTTTTTCAAACTTTAAAGGCAGTAGAGCGGGTGGTTGGATGGGAGCATCACCCTTGAATCATATACCTTTGATGTTCGCATGGGTGTACGATCCGATAGTGATGTCGTTTCTTCCTCTCTTTACTAGCCTATCCTGCTTCTTTGGTTTGTGATTGTATTTTTGACAGGGGATATTTTTTTTTCTGTAAATCTTCTGCCTGTTTGTTCTTGGTTATTTATAATTTAGCTTATGATAGCTTTAGGTTATGATTTTGATTTACATTTGTACTTTTTTTGTTGCCCTCCTTGGAAAGCTGGCAAACATGAACTGGGGAACTGACCCTAAAACTCTAAGGACCACAGCATTGGCCCTCAGCTACTCAACTGCGGAGTACTGCTCAGCTGTATGGGCCCGATCATGCCATGCCTCCAAGCTAGACCCCGAGCTCAACAACGCCTGCCGGATCATAACGGGCCAGCTGAGAGCAACACCATTACCACTGGTCTACCGTGCAGCAGGAATAGCCCCACCACACATCCGGAGGGAAGCTCATGCCCAAATACAAAAATACAAACAGGAAATGGACCAGAGACACCCCCTTCATGACCACAATTGCCCCAAAAGCAGGCTCAAATCAAGAAAAAGCTTCCTCACAGTAGAGAGCCTTCACCCAGACCACTCAGCATTCTTCCGCCTGGACAAATGGGTAGAATGGGACAAGACAGCAAACGATGCCCTCCAGCCCCCAACAGAAAAGCTCCCAGCAGGCACAGACCTCAAAAGAAAAGAATGGGTGGCGCTGAACAGAGCTAGAGCAAAGGTGGGAAACACCGCCACCAACCTCTTTAAATGGAAAATCTCACCGGGCACTGAATGCCCATGCGGTCACCCCAGACAGACCATGGACCACATCCTGTCCGAATGCTCGCTGGGACCTCACTGCACCAATGCTGACCTGAGGGAATGCAACCAGACTGCCCGGGACTGGCTGACTCACTGGCGCGAATGATGTTAGATTGCTTGTTTTTTTTGTTTCAGCGGTCTCTCATATAACCTCAATTGTGTTGGAAGAGACCTAAAGCAACAAACAAACAAACAAACAAACAAAACAAAGGCAGTAGATCAAAGAACATTAGGTGTTTTTATTTTTTGGATCTATAGTGTTTCGTTAAAACAATACACTATTCATCTGTTTTTACCATTCCCTGTTAATTGATAATTTTACATTATGCATGGTCTCTTTTAAAGAGGCTCGTTTCTTGCCTTCGTGGTAGTTTCAGTTCTCTCTTTCTCTCTCTCTCTATCTCTCTGTCTCTCTATCTCTCTCTCCTCCCCCCCCCCTCTCTCTCACACACTTTGATTTTTTTTTTTACACTTTATTAATCTGTGCATCATAATATCTATTTTATTGTAAATAATGTAACACTTGTTTTATTTAACTGGGGCTAAACTCTCACTAGTTTTAAAACATTCGTGGAGCATTATCGTTTTAGCTTCAATAATGTGAATACAAAAACAAATTTTTAAAAATCCAAAATTTCTCTTTATAAGGACAGGACTCCAGTGTAGTAAGCCCATTCATGTATTCCTTCTTTCTTTTTTTTTTTTTTTTCTTCCTTAAAAAAAGATATTACCAGGATGTTTTTAGCGCGTCTAAAGGTCATGATCTGTACATGATTTCTGATCTTACGAAAATAATAAAAGCGATTTGTTGAGACTGTTTTTAGTATTTTATCTTTCAAAAAGTGCAAGGGTAATTTATGGTCTGTTTCGCTTCCTGGTTCGGTGTGTTATGAATTTATAAACAGTCTTTAAAGATATTAAACACTCTTTGAGTTAGCCATAAATCTTCTTTGTTTGATAAATGTTTGTTATTGTTATTGAGTTTGACATTTTTGTTAATGATTGAGTTGAATTGATTAAATGCCATGATCTTTTGAAATATATATATTTATATATTTCAAAAGATCATTGTATTTAATCAATTCAACTCAATCATAAACAACAAAGTCGAACTCAATAACAAGCATTTATCAAACAAAGAAGATTTATGGCTAACTCAAAGAGTGTTTAATATTATATTTGAGTCATAGATACGAATAAAGAAAACACAGATATATAAGACTAAGAAGGTAGATAATACAGAATATAACTTGCTTGTAGCTAAAATGGTTGGTTTTAACTACTAGCGGGCTACCCCGCGTTATATAAAAGGTTTTTGAGTACATGAAGGCTGTTTTTAACAAATAACTTAGGACCTCTTTCATTTGGAGACCTTTACTTTTTAGATTATAAGGTTTAACATGAATCAAATTGTTCACTTTCTCTCACTTCTCTCAAACAAAAACAAAAATAACAACAGCCCAAGCCAGGTTTTGTCGAGCACACAATGTCAGTCTTATAATATGTTAAACCTTTTCAATTAAAAAAAGAAAAAAAAAAGAATGGCCTTTAGATTAAAAAAAACAAACAAACGGTCTTATACAGTAAAATACGAAGTCCACGTAACTCTTGGAAACATTTTTGTAACATATTTTATATATAATAAAACGTAAAATCGACAGATAATCATTTGATATTGTATTATTAATGGTTAAAGTAATTCCAGGCGATAGGAAATTTCATCACTGTTGTCCACGCCAGTGCATGGCTGGATGAATAACAATGTATTATCTAGTCTTCCAATGACAACACGTTTAAAACAGATCATTTATTTATTTACATACTTTTTGGCCAGAAATCATTTATTTGATGTACCGAATTGTTGAATTAACCTTCTACTTTGTGGAAGTTCTTAAACCCGAAATTTCATGAAAGTTTTGGATTCCATGTTTTTATTAGGGGAGGGAGAGGGGGGGGGGGGTTATGGGGTAAAATTAATCGATAGATTTATAAAGCAACAGTTTTCTGGCCTAAAAGTAGAGAAAGGAGTTTTGTCAGCGTGTATGTTCGTGTTTTTGGCATGGTGCACCGAGTCCGGAAGTGAATCTTTCCCCTCCATGCTTGTATATATTCTTATAGTAGTGTTTGAATGAGATGGCCCATTCGATCCCATGCCATAGAATGTTATGGTTGAGTGGTCCAAATGAATAAGATTTGAGAGGTACCGTTTGCCGTAGTCTGTTGAACGATATGAAAAGGGTTGGGATAAGGGGGGAGGGGGATTGTGTTTTGCTGATAGATAGCTCGGAATCGGTAAGACGATTTCGGGTAAACAATGGGTCTTTGACGCTTTGTTGTTAGTTTGTTCCCCGTTGACCTTTTAGGTGATTCATGGGTCGAGTATAGCATTCTTTAAACATAAAAGTCCAACTCGGATACATCAAAGTCAACGCGACTGATGATCAGATAGGTTTTTGTTTCAATCCGAGCTTTCGTTCAATGCGACTTGTGATTGTAGTCCATTCCAGGTCCCGAGTGCACGGAATATCGCAAAGGCCTCTAAAGTTAAGAAATACAGTGACGTGATTTTTTGCATGGGAGCTTATATTTTAAGTGACGTTATGAATTTTGAATACCGATAGTGATAGACCAGTTTTCACATAATGCCGACTTCTGTTGATCTTTTCAACATTTTCAATAAAATATGACTCAAACTTTAATTTTTTTACCGTAATGGTGTGTTTATTTTCTTTCCCGTGCAAAAAATAATCGTAACAAAGTTACATTCAGTGGAGTAAAAAACAACCAAACATGAGCTTTTATATAGCGCAATATCCACTTAATGTGCTCAAAGCGCTTTACAAGGGGTCCTGACCAACAGCAACATGTAACACGTAGAACGAGACACCCCCCCCCCCTCCCTATCCTTACCCAACACTATTTTCTACTATCCAAACATGTTTTCTTCGAACATGTTTAAATTATTCATGCATGTTTCAAGGGTGACTGAATTTCGACGTGAAATCACAGCATTATCAACACTTTTGTATAGATAGTATGCTCTTTGTTAAGAAGCTCACAACATTGCCATCCGGAAGTATATCCGATCAACACACAAAACTATGTGTAACCTTAAACGTTTATAGTCTGGTTAATACAGTTTAGTGAGAATTACAAACACGGATGGCAAAAAACAATAACAAAGGCCTGATTCACGTCATCTTCGTTCTATCTATATCGTGGCTATTGTCCCTGTTATTAACCCTATACAATTGGGATTCGTCTTCACTCTAACCAGACGTGGCGACTTACCGTTTTTTTTTTTTTGTAATTAAAAAAAAAGGCAAATCTTGGGTAACCGCGATGCGATTTTGGCTTAATTAAAGTCCAAGAGGTCCTATTGTAGTGACAACGATCGGGCCTACATATGAAACAATTATATTAATGGAGGACCGAGGGTCAAGAAGCGTTAACCAATTAGAATATTTCCTGGCATTGAGCCCATTCCGTCCCCTCGACTATTTATTTCCAGTGAACTGGCACACATTCCTTAATAGATGGTTCGCCCGTTACTAAGAATTATTATTCAATCAGAATATTTCCTGCCATAAACCCCATTTTCGTCCCCTTGACTATTTATTTCCTGTATGAAAAGGCCTGGGATTCCCTTAGTACACACATAGGTCGTCATGCCCAGTTACAGAGGATTTCTCACAATATTTTGACACACTGGTAAAGGAATTGCATCGCAAAACATGTTTTTCAATCATCTGTGTTAAAATTGTGAGTGATCCTCGGGATCTGTGGGCTGTTTCCTCCGGGTGATAGACAAGCTCTTAAGGTGGTTATCTGTCTTCGGTTCACGGTCAGCGGTTGATATCAGGGCCAAAATATACTTTATTTTAAATTTTCGAGTCAAAACTAAAACAACTTAAATGTTTATTCGACTAGTTTTAATAAAATATACAATAACTGATGTAATTTTCAAAAAGCGTATGCTCTGTATGATGAAGGAAGAACTGAAGGCTCATATACTGAAAAGGGCATCCATGTCAATAGCTAGACAGGCAAAGCAAAAAGAAGTCACAAAGGAACCATAAATTCCATAGCAATCGTTAGCACATACCATAGCTCCTGTAGAAGCCATCCCTTAAACTACACACTGCCGTGTATTTTACATTCTACTTTGTCTGGCACTGTTTCATATATGCCTTTTCAGGTTTTAATATCAATGTGGCATCCTGAATTTTGGATTTATACAAACCCCCCACCCCATCCCCTATGAAATTCGGATTTCCTCGCAGAAATATTTTGATTGTCGTTTGTGACGAGTTCAAGAATCCTACAATCTCCATTATCTCAACCAGGCAGATTTATCCTCAGCTCCTCTAGATAGCCGCTCACCTGTTTGTTGCTTTATCTTTCACTCCTTACCTGTCATTTGTTATGTTGTTAGCATGTGCCTGTTTGTTTGTTTTTCGGTTTATTGTATTCATTGTAACTTAATTAATTTTTACCGCTTATATTACACAATACCGAAATAGGTGGTGTGCGCTTGGCCGAGAAACTCACAACATTGCCATCCGGAAATATAACGTACTAACGCACAAAACAATGTGTAACATTGAACGTTGATAGCCTGGTTAATACAGCTAAGTGATAATTACTCATAAACACGGGGAAAAAAAAAAGAAAACAACTAAAAAACCCAAAGAAGAAAACATTAACAAAGACCTGAGTGACGTCAGTTTCATTCTATCTATTCTTTATCAACAAGAAGAACAGTCGGATAATGCGATAACGCATCATGAATAAAGATAACGGACTTTATAATATCCGATTATAAATGCTCAATATTTGTTATCTCCAACTGACTCATTGACATTTGAGTGTTGAGTGTGGTGTGATGCTGATACCCTTCATGATTCACTTTAAAAAAAGATCTAGTAATTTAAAAAAAAACGAAACAAAAAACAAAACAAAATCGAAACAAAACGAAAAAATCTAGGTGTGTATCTTATACACATAATAATACACGCCTATGAACACTCCACACATACTTATGCGATCCGTGATTTCAATTTGATGAACCAGATTCACATGATTGAATTCAAAGGATTTAGAAAATTTGAGATTTAAATTGGTTTTGATATTACACATGTTCTTTTCAATGTGTCGTGTGAATTTGATCATATCCAGACCTTAAGTCAACTTTTAATACCTTTCTTGTTCACTCCCATTCCCGATTTGACATCGGACGGAGACGGTGACAATGAGACCCGCTCGTTCGATTACTGACTTAAGCTCTTGTAGCACAGGCCGTTGGCCGTCGGATCGACCACACCACGCCATGATCTTCTATCCTGGGCTGTCTTTTCCAGTTCTTTCCATATGGTTCCCATCATCTTTTGACATTCATCTTAGTCACGTCTGTTTTTCTTGGTTTTCCTCCTTCTGTCGTTGCTTTTGTAGCTTATTTTTACGGGTTGTGGTTGGAGTTATGAGCCCTTATGTGCATCCCTCCTCATGTCTCACTCAGGCTTGGGACCGGCCATGGCAGAGTTTGCATGTTTTTCGGCGATGCCTTGAAATTAGCTCCTCAGAACCACGAGACCTCAGTTTCCGTTGCGTTAAACTAACAGTAAGAATTGCTTGTTACCCTCTGCGTATATCGCTAAGTACTTTACGCCAGATGCAACAGCCCCGGCTACTCAATCACTGCCTGGAGGAAAGTGGGCCATGGGGAAAATGAAAATGATAAATAAATAGAAAAAAACAAAAAAACATCAACAAACAAACAAAATCACCCGATTTCGCCCGAGTCAAAAACTAGAGCTCTACCACAGAGCTTCGTGTCACGATTTAATTAGGTCTCTAGAATTAAAGAGAAAACTCGTTAATTCAAATGCATTCCTTTAGGGGCCAGGGGGAAATCTGAGAGATCTATGTTTTGTCGTTCAACTCTTCCCCATTAACGTCAAGATGTTCCATCCACCACCCTCACCTGATCGGAATTCATGAGGCGATGAGATAATAATATAATCTTCACAATGAATGTCAATGTTTTTGTTAATATCGTATGTACGTGTTGCGGTTCTCCTTGATCTCTCCTACCTGACAATTATTATCATCATTACATATTGATCCAGGTTGTTGACAAGCCATTGTTTCTGGTCCGATAAGCAACCTGAACATTGCATTGCTGATGAATGAATGGGTTCGTGTACAGTCTATATCGCTCCAAACAGACTTTAGCTTCATAAACAAGGAACGTGCTCAGTCGACATCATTCACAACCTCTTGTCTGGTAAACAACTTGAACATTGCATTGCCGATGATTAAATGCTTTCTTGTTCACTCGGTATCGACCAAATCGGGGGTTCGTTTTAACAGGGAATTAGATTTGAACATTGTATTGCTAATGAGCGAATGTTTTCTTGCTCAGTCGATATCGTTCAAAACTTCAGGTCCGATAAGGTACTTGATCACTGCATTGCTGATGAATTTCTTGTTCAGTTAATATCGCTCCAAACGGGGTTTTGTGTTAATAGTGGAACCGGACTTGACCATTGCATAGCTGATGAATGAAGAATCGTTTCTTGTACAGTTTATATAGCTTCAAACGGGGTTTTGTGTTAAGCAGGGAACCGGACTTCAACGTTGGATTGCTGATGAATGAATGGTGTCGTGTATTCTCGGTATTGCTCCAAACAGGTTTTGTTTAACCAGTTAAATGTCGTACTCTGGAAAGGGCGAAGAAAGTGTAATTTGATATCATGTTATGATTTTAAAAAATATATCTGCCCTAGTATTTTGTACATGTGTTTGTATGCAAATTCATTACTTCTCCTGTTGTAGTAGGGGAGTAGGAAGGAAAGGAGGGGGGGGGGGGGGATGTCCGTTGTCAACACTCTACTATGTCGCAGTTTTGGTTATTTTCAATATTTTCATCCGTTAGTTGTGTAATGTGTTATTGTCCATGTTATATTTATTTGATGTGTCACTTTCTATTATATTTGTTTGATGTGTCATTTCTGGTATGCTTGTGTGATGTGTTATTTTTTTTCTGTTTTTCATGTTTCACGTGTCATATTATCTTCCTTGAATACTTTTTGTGTTCAGTAGGCATAACAATATGTAGTTTTTTTCAGGCTCTCGTGTTTTTGATAATGCTTGCTTTGCTTATTTTGACAGTGTTTTTATGTTAGATACGTTAAAAAACAAACAAACAAACAAACAAAAACAATACAGCTCTATTGTTCAGCTTGTTTTCTCATTCTGTGACCCATTTTCACCCTTAGTATAAACGTGTTTCTTGTAGTGCACTGCGGTGCAATGATAAATGTAAATTCAGAAATAAAAATTCAGGTAATTTTCAATCTGTGATTAAGTACATATTGGATTGATGAGCTAAAGACCATTTTTAGCACTGATCTTTATGAGAGAGAAGAGGTTTTAACAAGTTAACTGCCGTACTACGTGAATCTAAAAATTTGGCCAGAAAAGTCATCCCTCAAATATCGATCGATTTAACAGACCCTCATCTTGGCAAAAACTCTCAATTCTGGGGACCTCATAAGGTCCCATGCTTTAGAATTTTTGCCAAGATGAAGGTCAGTTAAATCAATCGATATTTGAAGGTCCCGTAGTCTGGCCAAAATGTTAAATTCTCGTCTTTCCAGAGTATGACAGTTAACGGGTTAAATGGATATCATTTATGTCTTGATATTGTTATTAGTCTACAAGTGGCTTCCTCTTGTTCATTAAAAAGCAAAACATGGAAATCCTCAACACAGGGCGTGGAAGCGAATCAAAGCTTATGCTTCGAATCTGTAGTATATGGCCGATGGTAATGAGGAATGATGTCGTTTGATGGCTTGGCATTAGCAATGGCTTACATGATGAGCTATTGATTGTGGAGAGAGAGAGAGAGAGAGAGAGAGAGAGAGAGAGAGAGAGAGAGAGAGAGAGAGAGAGAGAGAGAGAGAGAGAGAGAGAGGCAACGAGAGAGAGTGAGAGAGAGACAACGAGAGAGAGAGAGAGACAACGAGAGAGAGAGAGAGAGAGAGTGATTGACAACAAGAGAGAACAAGAGAGAGAGAGATAAGAGGGAGAGGGAGTAGTGATGATGATGATGATTACGATGACCTTTGACTCGATGCCAAGACTTATGATAATGGTATGAAGTTGTGGCATTTCGATTGAGAGTTCTTTATCTCCTTCTCTCTCTCTGGCTGTCTGTTGTGGCCGTACAATGTCAAAACACGTATTCTTTTCATTTTGGCGAGTTCTATGTATTTATTTATTTATTTATATGTTTATTTATTTATTTATTTATTTATTTATATATTTATTTATTTATTTATATATTTATTTATTTATTTTTATTATTATTATTATTATTATTATTATTATTATTATTATTATTATTATTATTATTATTATTATTATTATTATTATATTATTATTATATTATTATTATTTATTTCATTATTATTATTATTATTATATTATTATTATTATTATTATTATTATTATTATTATTATTATTATTCAGTGCTGATGGATTTCCTCGGATCCGCGGAATTCCATGCTTTTGGAGATAAAAAATTACATTTGCCCCAATCAGTGTACTGGCAGTGGGAGACTTGATGTGTCGGGAACAAACAGGTTTAGTTTCTCACTCTCCATAAGTTATATGATAGTTTATCATCTGAAATTGTTCTAAAGATGGAGATTAATGCAGTAAATAATGGGGCTTAAAGGCATTCGTTCAATATTTTCCTCCTTTTTAACATTTTGTCACCATCGGCACTGATTATTATTATTTGTGATGTTGATCATGAGATGGTCTTGTTCTGTAACATGAAATCCATTCCTCTTCCTCAGATCAAAATTGGATCTATAATTTTCCTTGGAGTGGGTCAGGGTGATGCCAGTTGGTGCTTCTTTGTACA
>NC_088366.1:29101046-29121046 GCF_034508935.2 Berghia stephanieae
TGAGTGACGTCATCTTCGAACTATCTATAAATACAATGCTCAATGTATTATCACAATGCTTATTCCATACTCACACTGCTTCATGTGATTACCTTTTCCCCCAATTATTATCTGGGGATTCTTTACCATTTATAGATACAAACTATAGCTTATTACCATTCTTCGAGTTTCTTATTTATGTAGATGATTTTATTCCATTTTATTTTGAACAGGCGATAAATTTCCGGATTTTTCGTTAAGTCGTATTCTATGATTGTGTTTTCTTTGTGCTTATTTACAACCTCTGATAACCTAAAAAAAAAATTACGATCTCAATGTTGTTGTGGAGATACCCTCAAACCAACGCAAAATATCCCCCTTTACAATGATGTTTAAACAGGCCCATAGTTACTCACGACCTGTAATTATGTCAGGTACGTTTGAACGTAACCAGAGATAAGGAGATGCAGTAATTGTTGTTTTTCTCAATACATTTCAATCGCAGACAGACTTCCATCTGAAAGTGGTTTTAAAAAAGATTGTTTTAAACAAAAGCAAAAATAACTTTATTTTATCAATTCTTGTTATTTAATAAGTGGGAAAGAGGGGATTAGGAGTAGACCGAATAAATAAATAAATAAATAAATAAATGAGCAAATAAATTATCTATATGTTGTCATCTTTGCATTTTAGTGTGTAATTATTTTTTGGCAATTTGTAAAAAAATCGATGAGTAACAAAGAAAATTGTCAGGTGTACACGGATAAAAGACTTTTTTCATTTTAATTTAGACTCTCTCTCTCTCTCTCTCTCTCTCTCTCACACACACACACACACACACACACACACACACACACACATCGTGAGACTTTTTAACGAGTTGGTGATCATACTAATCTGTCGATCGAATGAAGTTGAAGTTTTATTACTAAAATAGAAGAATAGGCGATTTGCCAGTACTTTGTCGAACTGTTGATGCTTCAAAAGTGGACAGGAAAGAAACAAGACGAGACAGCTCTTGTTGACCTTCTTTGAAGTTACATATTATTTTTATTTATTCGTCCATTCAAGTTTTATACATATTAAATGTGTGATAATACAAATCACGACTTCGAACTAACGACGATTATGAATATCAATATCGAACGATCCAAACACATCATTCGTCATGTTTTGACTTGAACTTGTGGTGTTTTAACTCTATAACGACGAAACTTTTTTTTTTCAAGTCATACTTTCTCATGTTATATCTCATATTATTATATGTCTCTAGTAAATAATAATATAATATATTTGTTTAGCGACCATACCACTTTGCCACCATGCGCGAATGAAAACCATACGTGTTACCCATTGCAATAGTACATAATATCAGTATTATATGCCATAATGTAACAGCTCTATTCATAAAATTATATGGATAGCGGAGAATTAATGAGGTGTGATTTTAGGTGCATTGTGTATGTCATGTCCAACCTTATCGTTTTCATAAAGAGAGCAGTTAAAGCGATGCGACTTGGTCATCATCGTATCCTGAATCGCATTGCTGTTATTTTTCTATTAATTAGTGAAAAGGTAAATATCGGATTCCAGGTTGGATTAAAATCGAATCGCGCGTGTAAACGTTTAACATAAAATGTCTTTGTGTGGCATCAAAGATTTATTGGATGTTTTAATTTGTTCTGCTAGCGTGTTTTTGATTTATTTATCATCTTTTTTTTGAAAGCCAAGAAATCATGACAGGCCGTTTCTCGTTTATACAACTAGATAAACCATTTGATTGCTTTGCTGGTTGTTGGTGTAGTCACTGTTTTGTTTATGACTAATATATTTTGTTGTATTTGTTTTGGTGTTTTGGTTGTTTTGCTGTTTTTTTTCTTCTGCTTTTCGTCCTCCTAATGATGTTGACGTAATGGATGGAATTTCCAACCATTCAAATTGTGTGTGTTCAATTGAAATTCAGAAACTTTGATGTGGGTGGTTTGTAGGTGCAACTTGAAAAGCTTCATGAAGGGCACTCCTATTTTGGAGAGGCAAATTCTTGCTGTATATTCCAATTTTTCCCTATATATATATATATATATATATATATATATATATATATATATATATATATATATATATATATATATATATATATATAATATATATATATCTATCTATCTATATATATATATATCTATCTATCTATATTATTTTGGCCTCTTTCTTTGTGGCTTCTGCTTGATTGCAGAATGGGACTAGTGAGGTTTTCCACCTCGAGCCGATTTAATCTTGAGATTTTGTCTGCACATTATTTTAATTTAGGACAATTCAAATATCAAGATGTTACAATGGAACAAAACAAAAACAAAAAACAAAAAAACAAACAGAACGAAAACATCTTATTTCAATATATTGGGAGTAAAAATCGAATGTACATGGTAACTGAAAAAAAAGATTGGTCTGATGAAGGTACACTCGAGTCGTATGGAATAAGATCACCTCATAATATTTTGCTTTGCCGGGATCCTTTGTAGGAAGGGATGCACTCAGATGCAATTATGAATTTTTCTTTGAGTACTCTTTTTTTTCCCTTCTCGTGAAAACCCCTCCCCCCCCTCTCTCTCTCTCTCTCTCTCTCTGTCTGTCTGTCTCTCTCTCTCTCCCTCTCTCTCTCTCTCTCTCTCTCTCTCTCTCTCTCCCTCTCCCCCCCCCCCCCCCCCCCCACTATAATCGAGTGTGTTGTGGAAACTCTTCTGTTCGATCCTTCAAATGGATAATTTGGTACCGGCATCTGGTTGATGCCCTTGGGTACTCTCGGGCAAGACATAAATTTAGTTTCGTTTTGTTATTGTTGTTTATTTTGTTTTGTTTATTATTTCTTAAATTATATTTTTATTTATCTATTTATTTACTTATTTATTTATTTACTTATTTATTTATTTATTTTGGAGGGCTTAATTTACACATTTTTATTATTACTTCTGACCCATGGTTCCCTGGTTCGATTTCCCCCCCCCCCCCCCCACCCCCCACCAGTAGTTCTTCAATATGACAATGTGACAATAAGGTAGACTGCGTTCGTTGCGTCTATTAGTTGGTTTGAAGTTTGTTTATGGTAAGTGTGATCAGATATAAGCGCTTTACACCAAGTTTACACTTTGAACGAGTGTTATTGGGAGATGGTTAAAGAAATTATCTTGAAGTTGGAGCCAGAATTTTGGGAATTTTACTTCAGTTTTGTGATAATTGCAGGAAGGTCTTCTGTCCGTGTAGAATGCATTGTTTGACATCAATTTTTTTTTTTTTTTACAACTCTCACATTGAGAATATTATTCCTTTTAACTTGACCGTACACAACTTTCTGTCTTTGCCAAGAGAGCAGTGATAGCGGTGTAGGTTTTGACGCTTTACTTCATTTGGAATAAGGAAACTTTGGGATTGTATTTGGCAATGTGTTTATGTATCACAATATAATTCTAATCAGTTATCTATTTAGAACTATACAATATATAACACAATGCCAAATACCATTCCAATTCCTTTTTCTTGTGTGCGGAAATTCCTCTTTCGGCATTGAAATTCCTACGAGTGGTTTCTGAAACTCCTGTGAGCCAATTTAAAGTTGGCGTCTCTGGATGCGGCTCGGACTTAATGAAGCTGTTGCTTCTGTCGTGCGGCTACGTGGCCTAGTGGCATGACACTTGCTTTGGATCCGAAGGTCCCGGGTTCGAGTCCTGCTCTGAGCGGCGCATAGTTGAATCCTTGTAAAAGGCTCTTTACTCACATTCTCTCACCGCACTCAGGTGTGAAATGTGTACCTGGTCGTTATCCGCGTTGTCTTTGTCCGAATAAAAAATATCGCCTCACGGGCGTCATGTTTCGTCCTACATTTAAAAAGTTGCCGCTGGCTAGGGACTCCTTGTAAAGCGCTTTGAGCACGTTAAGTGGATATTGCGCTAAATAAACGTTCTGGTTGTTTTATGGTTTCGGTCTGAGGGTTAAACTAGAATATATGATGGGATAAGATATGATTTGAAAGAAATTCAACCGCGTCGTTAAAAAGCTACGGTTTTGAACGTTTACCCGTGTCATGATTTACGCAAAGAGGAAATATTGAATTGAAAATTGCCAGATTCACTTTTGTAAAGATTCGAAAGGGAAATGGGTGCGGCACTGGAAAGAAGATTGATGCACAAAGACTCTTAACTGTTGAGTTAGGGCGGAATGACATCTTAAATCATTATCTGTCAATAGATTTTAACCAGCTAACTGCCCTACTCAGAAAAAAAAAAGTATTTAAAAATGTGGCCAAAAAACTCGTCCTTCAAATATCGATCGATTTAAATGACCCCCATGTTGACAAAAAGCGTTCAAACCTGGGACACGACATCGCGAAGTCCCAGGTTTGAGCGTTTCTGTCAACATGAGGGTCATTTGAATCGATCGATTTTGAAGGACGAGTTTTCTGCCCACATTTTAAAATACATGTTTTCCCTGGGTACGGCAGTTAACTAGCTGAAGAGTAGAGGCTTGAGTGAGTGTGTGCTTGCTGGTGTGCTTTATGTGTTTTGCGAGGACGGTCAGGCTAGTCCGCTGACGACAAAAAAAAAACAAAAACAAAAAAACACCAAAAAAAAAACAAAAAAAAACAAACAAAAAAAAAACAACAAAGACGTTATCATTCGTCTCAAAACGGTATTATGTCAGGATGAACCTAGCTTACCGGATGGTTAAAAGTGAATAATTTTAAAGCTTGACTTTTAAAATCTGAATGAAAACAATAAATGCCTTCATTGAGGTTAGCGGGTTTTATTTTTCACATCTTTAAGGACCAGCTCTCTAATCACACTTTGACTTTAAATTCATTCAGCTTGCCGCGATGGGCCACACATTATTATAAACGATACACTGATGAAAAGTACCTAGCTTTTATTGAGATTTCGCCGAATAATGAATGTACTATTTTTAAAAATTTATTTATGATGTATTCATTTTTTAAACTTATTTATTTGTGGTTCAGTTGGTAGAGCATTCGCTTCACGCGCAAAGGTACCGTGATCGATCCAGGGTGCAGTCGATTTTTCCTGACCTCCCCCCCCCCACCCTGTCCACTCAGTAGCTGGGTTTGTTAGATCAGGCGGAAAGCACTTTGCGGTAGACTAGCGTCCTATCAAAAGGATAGCAAGCAATTGCTAGATAAACTCTGGTTCCGTGGGCCTAATTGCTGATGGACTTCCTTAATTATTTTTTTCATTTATTTGTTTATTAATTATCATTCATTCATATAAATTATCATTTACTCGAGAAATTTTCCCCCTCCCCCGATCTATGATACCCATAGTTGCAAAAGTGAGTAACGTGTGTTGCTGTCAACTGTGACAGGTAATGGCTTTGTTTGTCATCTAACAACGGAAACAGTCAACAGAAACAAACAATAAACAGCCCCAGACCATGGTGTGCTGTTTATTTTTTATATAATCTCGCCTTTCAGGCCTCATTTATTTACCTATCTCTATCTATCCATCCATCTAAAATTGAGCTTGTATATAGCGCAATATCCGCTAAACGTGCTCAAAGCGCTTTACAAGGGGTCCCTGACCAACAGCATTATGTAACATGTAGAAACAACGCTGTTAATGACCAGGTACTCATTTTACACCCCGGTACGGTGAGGGAATGTGAGTAAAGAGCCTTTTCCAAGGACTCAACTATGCGCCGAGCGAGGCTCGAACTCAGGACCTTCCGATCCGAAAGCGAGTGTCAAAGCACTAGACCACATAGCCGCATCCATCCATCCATCCATCTATCTATCTATCTATCTATCTATCTATCTATCTATCTATCTATCTATCTATCTATCTATCTATCTATCTATCTATCTATCTATCTATCTATCTATCTATTTATCTATGTCTGTCTGGATGTCTTGTCATGGTGTGATGAGCGCTCGAGAGCTAACTCGACTACATTTATAAAATAAGATGTGATAAATAAGGCCCCAGATTTTACTAGCCACTTTAAACAAGAACAAATGAGTTGTATAAGATGATATGAATAGAAAGATTAAATTTAATGAAATGAGTCCTTATAAATGAATGGTGATCACAGTTACAAATGAGAATATGATGATATTACGTACCTTATGCGTTCGTGCTTAGATGATGATAAGATTAGAAATTTCGTTCGGACTTGTGGGGTTTCACTTCCAGTCTGGGAGTAGGTGCCGTTATTCCTCCGACCAGCTCGGGCTTGTTAAATTCTTGACAGTGATTGAACTGGCAAAGGTGAAAAAGGAAGCTCCGGTGTCTTGACGGCGGTAATCAAAAGTAATGAAGTGCTCCACAGACTCCCGAGAGTAAGATATGTCTCGAAAATATAGATAATATGAAGAGTGGAATATTGTGACCGTCATGGCGTAAGTTCTTGAGAGAAATTACTTTTATAATAAGTGGCAACGTGACAAAGGATGAAAGAACAGTATTCACTAATTTGAAATGAAAGACTATTAAAGGAATGATAATCTAATATTAGAAAGTAAAGTTTTTCTAAGCCTACCGAAATATAACTGGAGTGAGATGAACTCCGTCCTGATTTTTGTACAGATTACTAAAATAAACCTTTAAAAAATAAAATAATGGTGAATCATTGTTATGCGACATGTCTGTCTGTCTCTTTGTATGTCTGTCTGTCTGTATCCATCCATCCATCCATCCATCCATCCATCTATCTATCTATCTATCTATCTATCTATCTATCTATCTATCTATCTATCTATCTATCTATCTATCTATTTATCTATTTATCTATCTATCTATCCATCCATCTATCGCTCTATCTCTCTTCCTCTCTCTCTCTCTCTCTCTCTCTCTCTCTCTCTCTCTCTCATATATAATATATATATATATATATATAATATATATATATATATATATATATATATATAATATATTATCTGTCTGCCCGTCTCTTTGTCAGTCCCTGTATCTTTTGCTCTCTTTCTCCTCCCCCATCCTCCCTCACCCCCTCTCTATCTTAATCTCCCCCCCCCCCCCCACGCACACGCACACACACACACACACACACACACACACACACACACACACACACATAGACCCTTTCCCTTCTTCTCATTATAATAAGCATATTTCTATAGCGCCTTTCGTCGAAACCTCAAATTGCTCATTCCCCTAATTTTATTTACAAAAATCAGCGGTAGTGGCGTCAATAGGCATTTATTGTTTTTTTTTGTTTTTTTTTTTTTTTTTTTTCACTCGACGGCATAATGCTGTAGCTGGTGTGCAGATGAATAACAGCAGTCAATAAATCAAACTGTCAAAACAATGGTAGGTATTACATGCTTACGAGAATGAGATAAGCGATTGTGTTTATGTGTTAGTTGAGGGAGGGGTTGGGGGGGGGGGGGGGGGGGTATTGTTGGTGTTTGATAATGTTGTTGTTGTTCTTGTTGTTGTTCTGATGTCTTTCTTTCTTTTTGTTTTTTAATTATGTAAAATTTGAATTAAAGTAGAACGAAAGGACACAGTATGTATTTTAAGGCCTTGTTTTTTGATGACGTGGGCTCTGCCATTCAGCGTTCGATCCAGCAAGTTTCTGACTATTTTAAGTAATGTTCGTCAGAAAAAGTAGGGGGGGGGGGGGGGGCGGGGGCACCAAAATAAATAAATAGAATTATAAAACGTGCAGACAAATTGAGTGGAGAAAAAAAAAAACAACAAAACAAAACAAAAACGCATTGCATTTCCACACGGGTTTGGGCCTTATAGTCGGCATCTCGTATTGAAAACGAACATTTCTCCTTGAGCAAGAAATTTAAACTCTATTGCTCGCTTTGTGGGGTTGTACTGCGGCTATCCCCATAGTTATCTCGGTCTTTTCTCGAGAAAGATCTTTTAAAAAACCACCCTCCAAGGGGAGGAAATTCTATTTATTTGTTTATTTATATGTTTCTTTATATATTTTCATTCATCTGTTATATATCCTTTATGTTATGATTAAATTCTGACAACAGTTATATTATAATGTAGATCAGGCAGGGTGATGAGTTTTAAATCCAGAAGAAAGCGTTTTAAACATTCCTCTGTACCCTCTACCTCGAGGAGATTTTCTCAAAGTGGCATTAAGATGGAGATAGAGGTCATTGTGGATGGATGAACAGTGGGTTTGAATATATTTGTTTGTTTGTTTTTAAGGGTTTTACGGCACTTGCAACACATTTAGGTTATATCAGCGCCAGTAAAAAGGAAGAATATGGGATAGTAAAAAGTTCTAGAATTATAATTAAATCACACAAGAGAAAGTATGACAAAGGGGAATGGGAACAAATAGGGATCAGATGTAGATTCCAAGAGCATACCACCAATGTACTTAGTTTGAGATCACCCATAAGTCTCATCCGAACACAAGCACAAAATCCAACAAAGAGGAACACACTCAAATGCTTACATTATACATTAAAAAATAACAAATATACTAATACATAACAGAGAGATGATTTACAATGAAATAAATATCATCTCCCAAAACAATAATTATGCATTTGACTGATTCCCTCCCAGCCAGGACTCCGACCAGGGCCAGGAAAAAAAACTAAGTAATCTCATTCCAAGACAAAGACAGAAAGCATGTTGGAAAACAGATATAAAGGGATAGAAGACACAGTGTGTACCTCCCTGCCCGCTATGGGAGGTCAGGATCCCCACCCAGTTTGAATATATTGTATGTATTTAAAGAGAATAAAAAGGTACGAAATTAGTGTGATACTCACCGTACTCAGGTGTAAAATGATTACTGGCCGTTAAGAGCGTTGTCTCTTTCCAAAAAAGAAAACAAATGCAATATCGTCTTACAGGCGTCATGACTCGTTCTATATGTTACTTGTTGCTGATTGTCAGGGACCCCTTGTAAAGCGCTTTGGGCACGTTTAGAGGATATTGCGCTATATAAAATACTTTTTTTTTGATGTGTTAATACGGAGAAGTGTAGTTTGTATGTTTGTAGTGTGGTATGTGTGGTGTGAAGAGTGTGTTGTGTGAGTGAGAGAGAGAGAGAGGAGAAGAGAGAGAGAGAGAGAGAGAGAGAGAGAGAGAGAGAGAGAGAGAGAGTTTTTTTTGTTTTTTTTTTTGTTTTTTTTGGTTAAGCTTTTTGTTGGTTTACTTCTATGTCATTGTATTTCCATTTTATTATTTTTTTGCTTAACTATTTTCAGAATTTCAATATTCTATAACAATATCCAATGTAAATTTCCAGAAGTGGATAAATAAAGTTAATCTTTTCTTATCTTATCTCTTATTATCAAAAGCGTCAGTTGGTTATTATTAACAAGAGGCATCTAGAAGTAAGACGTTATGGCGTTGTGGTTTGTGTTCGTGCATCCCAGTGTGCGAATAATCTAACTGTCCTTTGTCTTTACGGATACGGTTTTTGTTTTGTTTGTCTATTGCCCCCCGTCACCTCCATTTTGTATTTATTGCCGATCTGCTCACCCAGCAGTATTTAGCAGATGGGTCTCTTTTGATGTGTTGAAAATATCGGTTGTTTATTTCTGGCTCTACACTATATCATTATTACATACCAAGTTGATACTTATATGGAGCCGCTTTGGGTTACAATTAGATTATTTTTTATTGTTTCTATTATATTTTTTCTTTAATTGATGAAAGCAAAAACAAAATTGTATAATAATGAGTAAGAATGTGTAAAAACAAACAAACAAACAAAAATACAAAACAAACAAAACAAAACAAATGAAACAAAAAGATTCCACCAAAAAAAAAAATGAAACAAATAATACAGAAATGAAACGAATAAAAAAAATAAATAAATTAAAAAAAAAACAAAAAAACAAAAACAAAAACAAAAAAAAACCAACAAAAAATAACCCATAAATCCCAGAAAAACAAAACAAAAACATACTATACAAAATAAATTACAAAAACAAACAAACAAATACAATCCATCATACCTCAAACAAAACCTCCTTTTGGGCTAATAGCAACCAACCGCAAATTGATAATGTATGACTGGGACTTATTAAGAAACAAAAGGCAACAAACCTATCTACATTATTCTGCCTATGTTTTGCTTTTACTCGTTTTATGCGAACGATGAATTTACCATGCATTCGGTCAAAGTCAAAGTGATCTTGAAGCACATTGTCAAGACAGACGTGTCAGTCTGTTACAGGAAGGCGTGCTTCTGTCTGGCTTAGTTGACTCTTTAACTTGTCTTTGATTTTGGTCTCTTTGTTGATTTCAAGTTTTCTGTGAAGTTGTGGCGGGTTTGTGTGTTATTGTTGTGGGTTCGAGTCCAAACGATAAGCTCAATGGGCTGGAGTCGAACTAGTATGCGTCCTATGGCTCTCTTTACCAGCTACGCCACTCAACCTACACCACAAACGGCTCAGAGGTTTAATCTAGGGGTGATTAAGAATAGCCTTAGGGTCCCTTATAACTTAATTGTATTAGTAACAAGTGAGTCAAGACAATAGTAACGCCCAATACAATAATAACAATTCTATACATAAGTTTGATTAGATTATTACAGGAAAAGATAGAGAAAATAAGTGTTTAGTTTGTATCAGGAAGAATGGCTCTAATTGAATGGATCTAATTTATTATCTATTTATCTATTGATTTATTTATTGATTGATTTATTTATGATTGATTGATTTATTTATTTTGAATCATGTGTGTCCGTGGAAAATTCATTTGAAAATGGTATAAGCTCGTTTGACTTATCTTTATCCAGCCGGCTTGCTTGATTGAGGCAAATGTATCAGCTAGTTCCAGGGTTGGCTCCTGCTTCCAGGGTTTTCTGGACTTCACAACAGTGTGTTGTAGTTATGGGCTGACAGGAAGGTTCTGGTGTCGGCGATGACTGACACCAGGGATGGGGTGCCTCAAGGATTGGGTACGGAGTAAAGATGGTTGATAGCCACGGATGGTGACAGCCAAAGACCTTCAATTAAGAATTTAAACAAAAAGGTCTTAGAGCCAATCTAGTTTGTCTTTCGCTACTGGGTCGTCCTTGAGCGACACATCATATTAGCTTTTATTTGCCGACCGAGGCAAGGAGAAGCAGTAACTCCATGATAATGGTTAGTTATTGCATTTGTATCAAATGTAACAGGGTTGTGTCCCTGGTATTTCTTATTTTATTTTTATTAATTATAATTGAGGTTATGATGTGTGGCAGTGGATTGGCGGTAGAGTACAGACATCATGCAATATACATATTGAATATAAATGAAATAATAGCATAGATCATGAACAAATGTTAATTATAGTATAATATACATATAGATATAGTTTTGTACAAGTATTTCAACTTACGAACGTCCATAGAATAGAGCACAATTAAATTATACACAAATTATAATAGTAATGGTAGACTAAGCATTGAATTCACAGTAATATCTCGTTCCACTTTGAATGTTAACCAATAATTAATTTTACCTTCAACCGAGAGAAGTTAAACTTTTACAAGTTTGAAATTGGAGGGATCGTTCTTCTTTCTTGGGATTCTTAGCGTGTGTGTGATTCAATTCAGAGATGAATTTGGTTTTGTAAAGTAAGGGCACGCCATTGGAATTATGGGGATAGCCAATCAGAAGAATGTTCCTGTTTTAGATAGCCAATGCTATTCAGATGCTTTGATTAAAAACTGGTAAGAAAGATTTAACGGAGACTAGAATATTGATTGCAATTGTAGCTACTCTTGAACGAGACGAGAACATCAGGGCATAATATGCACGTTGGAATCTTGTTTGGAAAGGGTAATTAGCAGGGGATATGCATACAATGGGCAGACAATCTGAACAGGTGAGTAAGCCTTAAGCGGGAAGTGAGTGGTATCTAGCGTTCCGTTATACAATGGGTTGGAAGATTGTATGTTTACCTTAGCTTAGCTGTGGAATATTCTGAGTGTCTAAATCAACGCGTTAATCTCCCATTACAAATATATGTTGTCCACTAAATTTTAAGTGGTTTTGAAAGAGACGCTGACGAATGATAAAGAAATCACGCAGTGAAAGAAAATCGTTCTTCACAGAAGTAGTATTTCTCCTTTCCCCCCCTCCCCCCCTTTTTTTTTCTTCTTATTTTTCTTTCTTTTCTTATCGCCGACGACCGATAGATGTTTGATGATTTTACCGCGATTTAATACTTTTTAATTAATTGATTTTAAATTGAAATTCCGACTCGTGTTTCTCTGTTTATTAATTGTTTGTTCGACTAAGGAAGAGTTTGTACCCGAAACGTCTTTTGCTTGCAATTTCGAAACCTTTCCACTCTCACCTTTCTGCTCGCAAAGGCGTGTCTTTAAGCGCTATGCTTACGCAACAGATCTGAGTACATTTGGTGTTTTTATCTGTTGCTGTGTTTCAGATAAATGGTAATATTATATTTTTATAGTGACTCATACACATAGGCACAAGACTGCTCATCTAAAAACAAAATCGTCAAAGACGTTTTATAGTTTTGATGGCTGCTTACTTAGGCAAGGAGTGTGGCGCATGCGTGCGGTTTGCATCCAAAGGAAAGGCACAAATCAGTTCCTTCGAGGTTCCGGTGCAGAATAAATGTCATCGGTTTTACATGGTTCGCCCGTGGAATCAATAAGTAGTCTATAATACTCAATCTGGTCTTTGTGGAACAAAGCGCTGATCTCTCCCCCCCCCCCCCTCTCTCTCTCTCTCTCTCTCTCTCTCCTCTCTTTCTTTCTTATTCTAGCTCGCTCTATCACACACACACACACACACACACACACACACACACACACACACACACATATATGCACATTTTGATTTTTAGACCAAACGATAGGAAGAAAAATGAAAATTCAAAAGTAGATGACACAGTATCGTACACGCGTCATGATTATCCACTTCCTCAGCCCATTCCTGCTTTAGATTGGCATTATCTTTATGAAAAAGTTGGCATAATATTATTTTTATTCATTTACAAAGCCGTTCAAGAAATGACATATCATTTCCATATTATACATTTTATTTGGTTTTCTTTGGTTGGCTATCCACGCTTTTGCATAGTCGAATGAAAGGGGGAGGGGGGGGGGGGGGGGTTCTTTGTCTTATCTGTGAGACCAGAGGAATTACAAACCTATGTTCTCTGGTATGACCGATAATTCCTCTTGCTTCACCTTCTGAAGAAAGATTTTGAGATCGAAACGGACATTGTTATTACCCCGTCCATTTTCCCCCTCTTCAAAGCTGATGTACGAATTGTTTTTGTTTAACAATATAATTAGGTGTCTAAAAATTTACTCTCACTCAAAACCCATTAAAAACAAAAAACAAAAAACAAAAGACCCACAAAACCCCAAAGCAAAAAAAAAATATAATCAAAACAAACAAAAACAAACAAACAAAAAGCAAAACAAAAGAAATCAAACAAAATAATAAATACAGCAATATTATGAGTTTTTATATAGTAATAGTGCAATGTTCACTTTTATTACTCAAAGCGCTTTATAAGGCGACCAAGCCAACAACACCACTTATCAAGTAGGACGAGAAAAGTCGTCTGTTATTGCGCCATTTCAAATACCTTATTTTTCTTTCTTCTTTTTTTCTCTCTCCAATTTTTCTACATTACTGTAGCATATTGTTTGCCTTATGCTACTATGATCTTGTCGTACGTTCGTTGTAAGGCTGAAAGTCCAGCTCGTCAATCCATACATGTTTCATATCACGGATACGTCAAAAAACCATTTTATCTTCCTCCCCTCCTCTCCCTTCTCCTATCTTTCAACACAAGTCAGTTATTTTCTCTTGGTTTCATTTCTTTTAAATAGAAGAAGAAAAATAATAATTCAAAACGGATGTTCTGATCGATGATAACATTATGAAGACTCAGCACTTTTATAAAACTAGAAATTTGTTTATTTTGCATTGTCTAGACATAAACCGAAACGGTATTTTCTACAGATAAGTTATCATGAAATATGTTCGATTTCACTCCTTGACCTTCACTAAATTCGCTTGTAATCTATTATAATATTAAAAAAAAAAACAAAAACAAAAAAACCCTCCCTTTATTCATCCCATAGGATAAATTTGTCTCTAGGGTCTATTCCAAGGGAAGACTGGAATAGCCCAGACGTCAGACGCAGTTCAGAAAATTGGGCTAGGGCGAGATGATTTGCTCAAGGCCACACAATGCAGAGGCTGGTGATCGAACTAATTTCGAAATTCCCCTGATTGTCTTCACTCATCTCGACACTGGCCGTGTTTAAAAAAAAATAATTTCATAATTAAACCTAGACAAACTGGCAATTCAAAATTGATATTGACTTCCTTTGTTGTTGTCAAAACACTGTAAAATGTACCTGGAGCATAGCCTTATAATAGGATATGAAGCCTGTGCTCACATCTTTGTAAACGTCTATCCAGCCGCACACCAGCAGAACTTTTGTTTTACCCATGTGACTTTAACTTCATAAATAGATATCAAGTTAACCCCTAAGTTCTCTTTGGATTTCTTTGGATTCAAATTTTTAAGACTTTTTAAGACGTTAAGGGGAATCCTAGCTCATCGATTTTTGAAGGAACCTTTTCTTGCTGACCGAAATTTGAAAAAAAATAAATGAAATTGTTAGTTCGATAATGTGATATCTATTTGAGTCAGAACCTCGGGCCTTAGCTGCCATCATCTTGATGTCTTTTCTCTTCCCTCCTCTTGATTTGTATTCCTCATTTGCACTGCTTTCTGCCATTTAATTTGTCATGGAATCAGATTGGGTTTGGCTTGGCCTTCACTGGAATCATTCACAGACAGGGAAACAAAAAAGTCTAAATTTTTTTTTTTTTTTCAATTATGACGATTTAATTTTCTTCTTATTTGTATGTCGTGTTCTTATTATGTTAATTGTTATAATTAAGTTATTGATAATTTTTAATAATTTGAGATTGGGATTCTATGCCTGAGTCTGGGTGGAACTTTTTGGGGTTCTAAACTAGATAGTAGATGAATTGGCCAAGTTGTCTTGTTTGATTAGTCCCTTTAAGGGGCGTTTTTAATTTCATCTAATTCCAAGACCTATATTTATAAATTACTTTAAATATTAACAATCTTTAGTGATAGGTGAGTGTTTAACATATCCATTATAACCTACATTATTTACATTGATAAATAACGGTGTCATATACGCACCTTTCAAAATGTGAAATCATAAGTTTTTCTAATGGCGTCATTTGCGTCATAACCATTAGAGTTTACCCCGGTTTCTATATCGTGAAACGGGCATTAACAATGCTTGATCCTTTGGATATGACGCTTGTCTATCGCAGAGTACTTTCCTTCAGATCTAACAATACAGACCCAACTATCCATCGATGGTTGGTGGACGGGGGTGGTGGTGGTGGTGGTGGTGGTGGTGGTGGTGGGGGGGGGGGGGTTAGAAAAAACATACCCCGATTGCATCCGGGATCGATGTCGGTCCCTTTGCGCATGAAGCGAGTGCTCTATCGAACTGTTGGGATCCTTAACCCAGGTGGGCAAGTTCGTAAAATGTTCATAAAATTTAATACAAATTAAAGGCTTTCCTTCAATTCTGAATGACTTTGTTTATGAAAACATTGTCTTTGAAAAGAAAAATCATAATTAACTGACTTACTTGACTTCGATGCCTTTTGCGTCTTGACCGAAAGATCGGGTCGCCTTGGCTGTTTCCAGTATTTCCTGTGTGAGGTGTCTCCAATATTGCCGGTCCTCTGCTAGGGTTCTCAGATTTTCAAGGTCCCCTGCCGTTATGAGACTAATGCTTTGTCCAAGTGTTGGAGGTTTTTGTTTAGGATCACAGGGAGTGTTGTGATCGGTCTTCCTCTGAAAAGGTTCCCGTGTTTTTGGAAGTATCCCGACATGGCTTGGTTAGCTGGTATGTTTTTGTCCCTGCGTAGTATGTGACCGAAAAGTTGCCATCGTTGTTGTAAAATGTCAAGGGAGATTGGTCTTTCTTTTGTGGTCTTATAGAGCAACACAAAGATACAACCAAGGATATACTGGGCCACAAAACAGACGCAGTTCGAAAGTAACATCGGGACCCCCCAAGGAGATAGTCTGAGCCCGATTCTGTTCACAATATACTTAGAACACTCTCTGAAAGAAGTTCGAAAAGTCATTCCAAAACCAACGACTCATATTGAGAATGCAATCCCTAGAGAAATCGCCTATGCAGATGATGTCGATTTTATTGGATCAACACCAGCAAATATAGACACCATACAAAATACCCTCATGAAATATAACCTCCAAGTCAATGCCAATAAAACCGAATTTACAACAATATCGAGGAACAAAGAGGAATGGAAAAGAACAAAGAAAGTAGGCTCACTAATTGGAGACACCGAGGATGTACAAAGAAGAAAACAGCTATCAAACGCCGCACTCAGTAAACTCACCAATGTATGGATTAGAGGTGACAAAATAAAGAGAAAAACCAAACTGAAACTGTACCGTGCTCTTGTAAAACCGGGTACTTCTGTATAACTGCGGCACTTGGGCGTTGACAAAATCCGAAGAAGAACATCTGGATGCCTTCCATCGCACACAGCTAAGAAGGGTACTGGACATCAAATACCCAAAAAAGATCTCAAATGAATCACTCTATAAGATCACAAAAGAAAGACCAATCTCCCTTGACATTTTACAACAACGATGGCAACTTTTCGGTCACATACTAATCATAATTAAAATAATCAGAATTCTTAACCTGTATTGAGAAAATTAATTATCCACTTTTTCAGAGAGCGTTTCTGTCTTTTTGATACAAACCTGCGTTCCGATCACCGAATAATTTGACATTTCTTAAGTCTGTAATTTCTGATTTCATGGCAAGCCTTGCACTTTTTTTGGTTCTGATATAAAACATAATCCAAGTAAATGCAGCAATGAATCAGCTGAAAGTAAACTCGGATTTTATTAACAAAGACAATTATTAATGATGCGGGCATTTCGATTTCCCTTTTAATAACTCGCGGTAACATGTGCATCATACAAAGTGTAAAGATATATCATTTTACATCAGTAATGAGAACATATCCCTTGCAAATCAGGATCCTGAACTGGGACAACTTATCTGATTACAATATGTTTATTTATTGAAATATTTGTCTCATGACAATTTGGGGGACGTTGTGTGTGTGTGTGTGTGTGTGTGTGTGTGTGTGTGTGTGTGTGTGGGAAGGGGGGGGGGATGATGAGATGGCTGAGAGTAGTGATAAGTCATTGCCCTGCTGTCGATATCTTATTTATCATTGAGCAAGAACACTTTTTTTCATATTGCCTACTATGCCATTACGTAACCGCCATAAACTATAGCTTGACACGGACCAAATGGTTTCGCCACAAAACAAAGCGACGGCGTCAAAAGAAACTGAATATTGAGTTGTATCCAATACATAGTCCAACCAGTTGTGTCATGTCACCATTTCCTTGCGCAAGACTAGCAACTGACTTTTTACTTTATTTTGGTGAACTTCACCTTCAATAGTTACTTGATCCTTTTTGGTCATAGTCAGGCTATGAGTTTATGAAGGCTACGCACTGCACTGCGGCTGACAACTATTTTTTTTTCAACCTTGTGCTTCGAACTGAACCTGAATAATATGGGATAAGTATTATTTTATGGATTTATTATTTGTCAGGTCAAAGCAGAACAATATAACATGTAGTTGTAGAGAAAACGAGCGACCGATATTTGCAGAGGGGGTAAAATGTATAGTTCAGCAGAATTAGAATATAATTTACTTGGGCGGTTATAGCCGCGTGCTATAGTACAATTACTAGATTTCTAACTCAAACTCAATACCTAAAGCCTTGCTTCCAATCATTCGTATTTTTAAGGAAATTTGTACATTCCCCATCTTGGATGAGGGGGTGGGGGGTGGGGGTGTGCTGCCAAACTATTTCCAGACTTTTTGACTTTCATCTGTTAAGAGCACTGATGTATACATCTTGGTCTGTGGTGAGTTATTCCATATGTGTTTTTAGTCAGTTGCACTGATGTCTATTCTATCTCAATCACTTTTTTCTCTCTCCCTCAATCCCTTCCTCCTTTCTCTTCAAAACTTTGTCTTTAGGTGTATCATGTTTTGGTGTAAATGAAGTTTGATTTAAAAAGACAAGTCTTAGTAATTGCCTGCAAGTCCTTGAGGCATACTCTCAGGACATATAATGTCTAACCCTCTCAAGACGTTATGTTCAAAATTCTTCCGGGGCTTAGCCACCCTCATCTCCCACCAGAACTCTGTCCTTGGACCTTGCTCGGGGTCTTTAGCGGTCCCCAAACCCCCAGCAATTTTCCTTACGTTTTGGTTTTGGGCATTAAAAGCACTGATAGCGAGTAAAATTTTTAATATTAGAATGACTGTGGTGTTAGTTCGGCTGATTTCGGATTACCAAACTAAGAAATTAAGGATTATGTCAAGTCCTTTTTTTTAATACAACGACCAAACGGGGTTTTTTCTTTTCCGTCAGAAGACGTACTTCATATGTCATATTTTAAAACTTTTTGTGGGTCGGGCGGCGTGATTATGATGAAGTCTCTTGTGTTTAATTTAATAATGTATGCCCATTTGCTAAAAACAATGAAGGATAATGAATATAACAGCTTTAGAAAAGAGCAAAATACCAAACATGGAACGTTTCGGGCGCAAGACCCTTCTTCAGCCCATGAAAAAAAACCCCAACAAAAAAAAAACAAAACCAAAAAAAAAAAAAAAAAAACCAAACAAAAAAAACAACACAAAACAACAAAACAGTGAAAGGATTAATACTTACATCCCTTAAAATCCAGACAGATGGCAGAAAAGTATTGGACACAAATTTCGAGATTGTACTTGGCGACTATTCGTGCCCAATACTTTCCTGTCGACTGTCTGAAAAAAATGTGTTCATGTCTTTGCTGTTTTTGTTATTAGCTTAAGACCGGTTTTGAGACTGTGTTTGGTAATTAATTCTCTTTATTTTTTAGAAACTGATATTTATTGTTGTTCAACATTTTTACAGTCCATAGCTTTTAGCAGCTTAGTTTCACTTCGACCATTTGATAGGTCATTTTAATTTAACGATGTAATAATATGAGGTAAATCGTCTTCTAGCCAAAATAGGGTTGGAGACCATGGTCCCTGGGCGAGGTCTTCTAACCTCCAATGGTGGGCTGAGAGGTCACTTTTGTTGTGTCTTCTATCTCCTGATTTCGCTTTCCATGTTGCTCTCTGTCTTTGTTCTGGATTGAGATTGTTCACCCCCCCCCCCCCCCCCCCGCGCCCCCTGGTCCTGGCAGGAATCCCTAGCTGAGAATGGAACGGATAAATGTGAGTTCCTTTTTTAAGAGATATATTTTCCCCCTTGTAAATAATCTCTTTGTTATTTACTACTGTAACTTCAGTCGTTAGTTTTGAATATATTGGATGTACATTTGAGTGAATCCTTCACAGTAGCGGGATCTTTTGCTGGTGCCTCGTTGGGACTTTACATAATGTCAAAAATGGGCACATTGATTGATTGCTCGTGGATGCTTTGTTCCTTATTTGAACTAGTCTCCTTTGTTTTAGATTTTCTTTTGTACTTTTAACTTCAGATCTACAACTTTCCCCCTATCATCTTTCTTTTTACTGGCGTTGAAATGACCTAGTAGCTAGATCGTATCTCCCTAAACAAACACTTAAGCAAACAAGCAAACACTGATGATATGTCCGAAAGCACGTGTCTAAGTGTGGACAAAGGTGTGCACGCACGGATGGTTTATACTAGAGTAGTTTACATATTATACATTATAATAATATATCAGTTATCGCAACTGACACGGTGACCCGGGAGTTTAATACGAATACTGTACTGCCTTTTATCTATCTTGAAGTCGATTTGAAACATGTGAATATGTCGAGAGCGAAGGTCAACTACTCCACGTTGATGACTTCCATCTTATCTCCCCCCCCCCCTCTACACACACACACACACACACACACACTCTCTCTCTCTCTTTCACACACACACACA